>NC_141685.1:87899207-88223933 GCF_964263255.1 Lissotriton vulgaris | reverse complement strand
CCCTCGTTTTTCGTGCCCTTCTGCCTCTGTTTTCCTCGTTTTTTGAGGCCTTCTGCCCTCTGTTTCACTCGTTTTCCCCTTGTTTTTGTGCCCTTCTGCCCTCTGTTCCCCTCGTTTTTTGTGCCCTTCTGCCCCGTTTCCCCCGTTTTTCATGCCCTTCTGCCCTCTTGTTTCCCTCGTTTTTTGTGGCCTTCTGTCCTCTGTTGCACTCGTTTTCCCCTTGTTTTCCGTGCCCTTCTGCCTTCTGTTTCCCTCTTTTTATTTGGCCTTCTGCCCTGTTTCACTCCTTTTCCCCTTGTTTTTGTGCCCTTCTGCCCTCTGTTCCCCTCGTTTTTTGTGCCCTTCTGCCCCGTTTCCCCCGTTTTTCGTGCCCTTCTGCCCTCTTGTTTCCCTCGTTTTTTGTGGCCTTCTGTCTTCTGTTTCACTCATTTTCCCCTTGTTTTGTGCCCTTGTGCCCTCTGTTTCCCTCGTTTTTCGTCCCCTTCTGCCCTCTGTTTCCCTCGTTTTTCGTGCCCTTCTGCCCTCTGTTTCCCTTGTTTTTTGTGGCCTTCTGCTCTGTTTCACTGTTTTTTTTTGGCCTTCTGCTCTCTGTTTCACTCGTTTTCCCCTTGTTTTTTGTGCCCTTCTGCCCTCTGTTTCACTCGTTTTCCCCTTGTTTTTTGAGCCCTTCTGCCCTCTGTTTCCCTTGTTTTTTGTGCCTTTCTGCCCTCTGTTCCGCCCGTTTTCCCCATGTTTTTGTGCCCTTCTGCCCTGTTTCACTCGTTTTCCCCTTGTTTTTTGTGCCCTTCTGCCCTCTGTTTCCCTCGTTTTTTGTGCCTTTCTGCCCTCTGTTCCACCCGTTTTCCCCTTGTTTTTATGCCCTTCTGCCCTCTGTTTCCTTCGTTTTTTGTGGCCTTCTGCTCTGTTTCACTTGTTTTTTTTGGCCTTCTGCTCTCTGTTTCACTCGTTTCCCCCTTGTTTTTTGTGCCCTTCTGCCCTCTGTTTCACTTGTTTTCCCCTTGTTTTTTGTGCCCTTCTGCCCTCTGTTTCCCTCGTTTTTGTGCCTTTCTGCCCTCTGTTCCACCCGTTTTCCCCTTGTTTTTGTGCCCTTCTGCCCTCTGTTTCACTCGTTTTCCCCTTGTTTTTTGTGCCGTTCTGCCCTCTGTTTCCCTAGTTTTTTGTGCCTTTCTGCCCTCTGTTCCACCCATTTTCCCCTTGTTTTTGTGCCCTTCTGCCCTCTGTTTCCCTAGTTTTTTGTGCCTTTCTGCCCTCTGTTCCACCCATTTTCCCCTTGTTTTTCGTGCCCTTCTGCCCTCTGTTTCCCTTGTTTTTTGTGGCCTTCTGCTCTCTGTTTCACTGTTTTTTTTTGGCCTTCTGCTCTCTGTTTCACTCCTTTTCCCCTTGTTTTTTGTGCCCTTCTGCCCTCTGTTTCACTCGTTTTCACCTTGTTTTTTGAGCCCTTCTGCCCTCTGTTTCCCTTGTTTTTTGTGCCTTTCTGCCCTCTGTTCCACCCGTTTTCCCCATGTTTTTGTGCCCTTCTGCCCTGTTTCACTCGTTTTCCCCTTGTTTTTTGTGCCCTTCTGCCCTCTGTTTCCCTCGTTTTTTGTGCCTTTCTGCCCTCTGTTCCACCCGTTTTTCCCTTGTTTTTGTGCCCTTCTGCCCTCTGTTTCCCTCATTTTTTGTGGCCTTATGCTCTGTTTCACTTGTTTTTTTTGGCCTTCTGCTCTCTGTTTCACTCGTTTCCCCCTTGTTTTTGTGCCCTTCTGCTCTCTGTTTCACTCGTTTTCCACTTGTTTTGTGCCCTTCTGCCCTCTGTTTCCCTCGTTTTTCGTGCCCTTCTGCCTCTGTTTTCCTCGTTTTTTGAGGCCTTCTGCCCTCTGTTTCACTCGTTTTCCCCTTGTTTTTGTGCCCTTCTGCCCTCTGTTCCTCTCGTTTTTTGTGCCCTTCTGCCCCGTTTCCCCCGTTTTTCATGCCCTTCTGCCCTCTTGTTTCCCTCGTTTTTTGTGGCCTTCTGTCCTCTGTTGCACTCGTTTTCCCCATGTTTTCCGTGCCCTTCTGCCTTCTGTTTCCCTCTTTTTATTTGGCCTTCTGCCCTGTTTCACTCCTTTTCCCCTTGTTTTTTGTGCCCTATGCCCTCTGTTTCCCCTCGTTTTTGTGGCCATCCGCCCTGTTTCACTCGTTTTCCCCTTGTTTTTCGTGCCTTTCTGCCCTCTGTTTCCCTTGTTTTTTGTGACCTTCTGCTCTCTGTTTCACTCGTTTTCCCCTTGTTTTGTGCCCTTCTGCCCTCTGTTTCCCTCGTTTTTTGTTTGTGCCCTTCTGCCCTCTGCTTCCCTAATTTTTCGTGCCCTTCTGCCCTCTGTTTCCCTCGTGTTTCGTGCCCTTCTGCCCTCTGTTTCCCTCGTTTTTTGTGCCTTTCTGCCCTCTGTTCCACCCGTTTTCCCCTTGTTTTTGTGGCCTTCTGCCCTCTGTTTCACTCGTTTTCCCCTTGTTTTGTGCCCTTCTGCCCTCTGTTTCCCTCGTTTTTCGTGCCCTTCTGCGCTCTGTTTCCCTCGTTTTTTGTGGCCTTCTGCCCTCTGTTTCACTCGTTTTCCCCTTGTTTTTCGTGCCCTTCTGCCCTCTGTTTCCCTTGTTTTTTGTGCCCTTCTGCCCTCTGTTTCACTCGTTTTCCCCTTGTTTTTTGAGCCCTTCTGCCCTCTGTTTCCCTTGTTTTTTGTGCCTTTCTGCCCTCTGTTCCACCCGTTTTCCCCATGTTTTTGTGCCCTTCTGCCCTGTTTCACTCGTTTTTTGTGGCCTTCTGCCCTCTGTTTCACTCGTTTTCCCCTTGTTTTTCGTGCCCTTCTGCCCTCTGTTTCCCTTGTTTTTTGTGGCATTCTGCCCTCTGTTTCACTCGTTTTCCCCTTGTTTTTTGAGCCCTTCTGCCCTCTGTTTCCCTTGTTTTTTGTGCCTTTCTGCCCTCTGTTCCACCCGTTTTCCCCATGTTTTTGTGCCCTTCTGCCCTTCTGCCCTCTGTTTCACTCGTTTTCCCCTTGTTTTTTGTGCCGTTCTGCCCTCTGTTTCCCTAGTTTTTTGTGCCTTTCTGCCCTCTGTTCCACCCATTTTCCCCTTGTTTTTGTGCCCTTCTGCCCTCTGTTTCACTCGTTTTCCCCTTGTTTTTGTGCCCTTCTGCCCTTTTTCCCTTGTTTTCTGTGGCCTTCTGCCCTCTGTTCCACCCATTTTCCACTTGTTTTGTGCCCTTCTGCCCTCTGTTTCCCTCGTTTTTCGTGCCCTTCTGCCTCTGTTTCCCTCATTTTTTGAGGCCTTCTGCCCTCTGTTTCACCCGTTTTCCCCATGTTTTTGTGCCCTTCTGCCCTGTTTCACTTTTTGTGCCCTTCTGCTCTCTGTTTCCCTCGTTTTTTGTGCCTTTCTGCCCTCTGTTCCACCCGTTTTCCCCTCGTTTTTCGTCCCCTTCTGCCCTCTGTTTCCCTTGTTTTTTGTGGCCTTCTGCTCTGTTTCACTGTTTTTTTTTGGCCTTCTGCTCTCTGTTTCACTCGTTTTCCCCTTGTTTTTTGTGCCCTTCTGCCCTCTGTTTCCCTCGTTTTTTGTGCCTTTCTGCCCTCTGTTCCACCCGTTTTCCCCTTGTTTTTGTGCCCTTCTGCCCTCTGTTTCCTTCGTTTTTTGTGGCCTTCTGCTCTGTTTCACTTGTTTTTTTTGGCCTTCTGCTCTCTGTTTCACTCGTTTCCCCCTTGTTTTTTGTGCCCTTCTGCCCTCTGTTTCACTTGTTTTCCCCTTGTTTTTTGTGCCCTTCTGCCCTCTGTTTCCCTCGTTTTTTGTGCCTTTCTGCCCTCTGTTCTACCCGTTTTCCCCTTGTTTTTGTGCCCTTCTGCCCTCTGTTTCACTCGTTTTCCCCTTGTTTTTTTGTGCCGTTCTGCCCTCTGTTTCCCTAGTTTTTTGTGCCTTTCTGCCCTCTGTTCCACCCATTTTCCCCTTGTTTTTGTGCCCTTCTGCCCTCTGTTTCCCTAGTTTTTTGTGCCTTTCTGCCCTCTGTTCCACCCATTTTCCCCTTGTTTTTCGTGCCCTTCTGCCCTCTGTTTCCCTTGTTTTTTGTGGCCTTCTGCTCTCTGTTTCACTGTTTTTTTTGGCCTTCTGCTCTCTGTTTCACTCCTTTTCCCCTTGTTTTTTGTGCCCTTCTGCCCTCTGTTTCACTCGTTTTCACCTTGTTTTTTGAGCCCTTCTGCCCTCTGTTTCCCTTGTTTTTTGTGCCTTTCTGCCCTCTGTTCCACCCGTTTTCCCCATGTTTTTGTGCCCTTCTGCCCTCTGTTTCCCTCGTTTTTTGTGCCCTTCTGCCTCTGTTTTCCTCGTTTTTTGAGGCCTTCTGCCCTCTGTTTCACTCGTTTTCCCCTTGTTTTTTGAGCCCTTCTGCCCTCTGTTTCCCTTGTTTTTTGTGCCTTTCTGCCATCTGTTCCACCCATTTTCCCCATGTTTTTGTGCCCTTCTGCCCTGTTTCACTCGTTTTTTGTGGCCTTCTGCCCTCTGTTTCACTTGTTTTCCCCTTGTTTTTCGTGCCCTTCTGCCCTCTGTTTCCCTTGTTTTTTGTGGCATTCTGCCCTCTGTTTCACTCGTTTTCCCCTTGTTTTTTGAGCCCTTCTGCCCTCTGTTTCCCTTGTTTTTTGTGCCTTTCTGCCCTCTGTTCCACCCATTTTCCCCATGTTTTTGTGCCCTTCTGCAATCTGTTTCACTCGTTTTCCCCTTGTTTTTTGTGCCGTTCTGCCCTCTGTTTCCCTAGTTTTTTGTGCCTTTCTGCCCTCTGTTCCACCCATTTTCCCCTTGTTTTTTTGCCCTTCTGCCCTCTGTTTCACTCGTTTTCCCCTTGTTTTTGTGCCCTTCTGCCCTTTTTCCCTTGTTTTCTGTGGCCTTCTGCTCTCTGTTTCACTCATTTTCCACTTGTTTTGTGCCCTTCTGCCCTCTGTTTCCCTCGTTTTTCGTGCCCTTCTGCCTCTGTTTCCCTCGTTTTTTGAGGCCTTCTGCCCTCTGTTTCACCCGTTTTCCCCATGTTTTTGTGCCCTTCTGCCCTGTTTCACTTTTTGTGCCCTTCTGCTCTCTGTTTCCCTCGTTTTTTGTGCCTTTCTGCCCTCTGTTCCACCCGTTTTCCCCTTGTTTTTGTGCCCTTCTGCCCTCTGTTTCCCTCGTTTTTTGTGGCCTTCTGCTCTGTTTCACTTGTTTTTTTTGGCCTTCTGCTCTCTGTTTCACTCGTTTCCCCCTTGTTTTTGTGCCCTTCTGCTCTCTGTTTCACTCGTTTTCCACTTGTTTTGTGCCCTTCTGCCCTCTGTTTCCCTCGTTTTTCGTGCCCTTCTGCCTCTGTTTTCCTCGTTTTTTGAGGCCTTCTGCCCTCTGTTTCACTCGTTTTCCCCTTGTTTTTGTGCCCTTCTGCCCTCTGTTCCCCTCGTTTTTGTGCCCTTCTGCCCCATTTCCCCCGTTTTTCGTGCCCTTCTGCCCTCTTGTTTCCCTCGTTTTTTGTGGCCTTCTGCCCTCTGTTTCACTCGTTTTCCCCTTGTTTTTGTGCCCTTCTGCCCTCTGTTTCCCTCGTTTTTCGTGCCCTTCTGACCTGTTTCCCTCGTTTTTTTGTGCCTTTCTGCCCTCTGTTCCACCCGTTTTCCCCTTGTTTTTGTGGCCTTCTGCCCTCTGTTTCACTCGTTTTCCCCTTGTTTTTTGTGCCCTTCTGCCCTGTTTCCCTTGTTTTCTGTGGGCTTCTGCTCTCTGTTTCACTCATTTTCCCATTGTTTTTTGTGCCCTTCTGCCCTCTGTTTCCCTCGTTTATTGTGGCCTTCTGCTCTCTGTTTCACTTGTTTTTTTGGGCCTTCTGCTCTCTGTTTCACTCGTTTCCCCTTGTTTTTTGTGCCCTTCTGCCCTCTGTTTCACTCGTTTTCCCCTTGTTTTTTGTGCCCTTCTGCCCTGTTTCCCTCATTTTTTGTGCCTTTCTGCCCTCTGTTCCACCCGTTTTCCCCTTGTTTTTTGCCCTTCTGCCCTCTGTTTCACTCGTTTTCCCCTTGTTTTTTGTGCCGTTCTGCCCTCTTTTTCCCTAGTTTTTTGTGCTTTTCTGCCCTCTGTTCCACCCATTTTCCCCTTGTTTTTGTGCCCTTCTGCCCTCTGTTTCACTCGTTTTCCCCTTGTTTTTCGTGCCTTTCTGCCCTGTTTCCCTTGTTTTCTGAGGCCTTCTGCTCTCTGTTTCACTCGTTTTCCACTTGTTTTGTGCCCTTCTGCCCTCTGTTTCCCTCGTTTTTCGTGCCCTTCTGCCTCTGTTTTCCTCGTTTTTTGAGGCCTTCTGCCCTCTGTTTCACTCGTTTTCCCCTTGTTTTTTGTGCCCTTCTGCCCTCTGTTCCCCTCGTTTTTTGTGCCCTACTGCCCTGTTTCCCCCGTTTTTCGTGCCCTTCTGCCCTCTTGTTTCCCTCGTTTTTGTGGCCTTCTGTCCTCTGTTTCCCTCGTGTTTCGTGCCCTTCTGCCCTCTGTTTCCCTTGTTTTTTGTGCCTTTCTGCCCTCTGTTCCACCCGTTTTCCCCTTGTTTTTGTGGCCTTCTGCCCTCTGTTTCACTCGTTTTCCCCTTGTTTTTTGTGCCCTTCTGCCATGTTTCCCTTGTTTCCTGTGGCCTTCTGCTCTCTGTTTCACTCATTTTCCCCTTGTTTTGTGCCCTTCTGCCCTCTGTTTCCCTCGTTTTTCGTGCCCTTCTGCCCTCTGTTTCCCTCGTTTTTTGTGGCCTTCTGCCCTCTGTTTCACTCGTTTTCCCCTTGTTTTTCGTGCCCTTCTGCCCTCTGTTTCCCTTGTTTTTTGTGGCCTTCTGCTCTCTGTTTCACTGGTTTTTTTTGGCCTTCTGCTCTCTGTTTCACTCTTTTTCCCCTTGTTTTTTGTGCCCTTCTGCCCTCTGTTTCACTCGTTTTCCCCTTGTTTTTTGAGCCCTTCTGCCCTCTGTTTCCCTTGTTTTTTGTGCCTTTCTGCCCTCTGTTCCACCCGTTTTCCCCATGTTTTTGTGCCCTTTTGCCCTGTTTCACTCGTTTTTTGTGGCCTTCTGCCCTCTGTTTCACTCGTTTTCCCCTTGTTTTTCGTGCCCTTCTGCCCTCTGTTTCCCTCGTTTTTTGTGGCCTTCTGCTCTCTGTTTCACTGGGTTTTTTTGGCCTTCTGCTCTCTGTTTCACTCTTTTTCCCCTTGTTTTTTGTGCCCTTCTGCCCTCTGTTTCACTCGTTTTCCCCTTGTTTTTGAGCCCTTCTGCCCTCTGTTTCCCTTGTTTTTTGTGCCTTTCTGCCCTCTGTTCCACCCGTTTTCCCCATGTTTTTGTGCCCTTCTGCCCTCTGTTTCACTCGTTTTCCCCTTGTTTTTTGTGCCGTTCTGCCCTCTGTTTCCTTAGTTTTTTGTGCCTTTCTGCCCTCTGTTCCACCCATTTTCCCCTTGTTTTTGTGCCCTTCTGCCCTCTGTTTCACTCGTTTTCCCCTTGTTTTTCGTGCCCTTCTGCCCTGTTTCCCTTGTTTTCTGTGGCCTTCTGCTCTCTGTTTCACTCGTTTTCCACTTGTTTTGTGCCCTTCTGCCCTCTGTTTCCCTCGTTTTTCGTGCCCTTCTGCCTCTGTTTCCCTCGTTTTTTGAGGCCTTCTGCCCTCTGTTTCACTCGTTTTCCCCTTGTTTTTTGTGCCCTTCTGCCCTCTGTTTCCCTCGTGTTTCGTGCCCTTCTGACCTGTTTCCCTCGTTTTTCTGTGCCTTTCTGCCCTCTGTTTCACCCGTTTTCCCCTTGTTTTTGTGGCCTTCTGCCCTCTGTTTCACTCGTTTTCCCCTTGTTTTTTGTGCCCTTCTGCCCTGTTTCCCTTGTTTTCTGTGGGCTTCTGCTCTCTGTTTCACTCATTTTCCCATTGTTTTTTGTGCCCTTCTGCCCTGTTTCCCTCGTTTTTTGAGGCCTTCTGCTCTCTGTTTCACTTGTTTACCCCTTGTTTTTTGTGCCCTTCTGCCCTCTGTTTCCCTCATTTTTTGTGCCTTTCTGCCCTCTGTTTCCCTCATTTTTTGTGCCTTTCTGCCCTCTGTTCCAGCCCGTTTTCCCCTTGTTTTTTGCCCTTCTGCCCTCTGTTTCACTCGTTTTCCCCTTGTTTTTTGTGCCGTTCTGCCCTCTTTTTCCCTAGTTTTTTGTGCTTTTCTGCCCTCTGTTCCACCCATTTTCCCCTTGTTTTTGTGCCCTTCTGCCCTCTGTTTCACTCGTTTTCCCCTTGTTTTTCGTGCTCTTCTGCCCTGTTTCCCTTGTTTTCTGAGGCCTTCTGCTCTCTGTTTCACTCGTTTTCCACTTGTTTTGTGCCCTTCTGCCCTCTGTTTCCCTCGTTTTTCGTGCCCTTCTGCCTCTGTTTTCCTCGTTTTTTGAGGCCTTCTGCCCTCTGTTTCACTCGTTTTCCCCTTGTTTTTTGTGCCCTTCTGCCCTCTGTTCCCCTCGTTTTTTGTGCCCTTCTGCCCCGTTTCCCCCGTTTTTCGTGCCCTTCTGCCCTCTTGTTTCCCTCGTTTTTTGTGGCCTTCTGTCCTCTGTTGCACTCGTTTTCCCCTTGTTTTCCGTGCCCTTCTGCCTTCTGTTTCCCTCTTTTTATGTGGCCTTCTGCCCTGTTTCACTCCTTTTCCCCTTGTTTTTTGTGCCCTTCTGCCCTCTGTTTCCCTCGTTTTTGTGGCCATCTGCCCTGTTTCACTCGTTTTCCCCTTGTTTTTCGTGCCTTTCTGCCCTCTGTTTCCCTTGTTTTTTGTGACCTTCTGCCCTCTGTTTCACTCGTTTTCTCCTTGTTTTGTGCCCTTCTGCCCTCTGTTTCCCTCGTTTTTTGTTTGTGCCCTTCTGCACTCTGTTTCCCTCATTTTTCGTGCCCTTCTGCCCTCTGTTTCCCTCGTGTTTAGTGCCCTTCTGCCCTCTGTTTCCCTTGTTTTTTGTGCCTTTCTGCCCTCTGTTCCACCCGTTTTCCCCTTGTTTTTATGGCCTTCTGCCCTGTTTCACTCGTTTTCCCCTTGTTTTTTGTGCCCTTCTGCCATGTTTCCCTTGTTTTATGTGGCCTTCTGCTCTCTGTTTCACTCATTTTCCCATTGTTTTGTGCCCTTCTGCCCTCTGTTTCCCTCGTTTTTCGTGCCCTTCTGCCCTCTGTTTCCCTCATTTTTTGTGGCCTTCTGCCCTCTGTTTCACTGATTTTCCCCTTGTTTTTCGTGCCCTTCTGCCCTCTGTTTCCCTTGTTTTTTGTGGCCTTCTGCTCTCTGTTTCACTGTTTTTTTTGGCCTTCTGCTCTCTGTTTCACTCTTTTTCCCCTTGTTTTTTGTGCCCTTCTGCCCTCTGTTTCACTCGTTTTCCCCTTGTTTTTTGACCCCTTCTGCCCTCTGTTTCCCTTGTTTTTTGTGCCTTTCTGCCCTCTGTTCCACCCGTTTTCCCCATGTTTTTGTGCCCTTCTGCCCTGTTTCACTCGTTTTCCCCTTGTTTTTTGTGCCCTTCTGCCCTCTGTTCCACCCGTTTTCCCCTTGTTCTTGTGCCCTTCTGCCCTCTGTTTCACTCGTTTGCCCCTTGTTTTTCGTGCCCTTCTACCCTGTTTTCCATGTTTTCTGTGGCCTTCTGCTCTCTGTTCCACCCGTTTTCCCCTTGTTCTTGTGCCCTTCTGCCCTCTGTTTCACTTGTTTTCCCCTTGTTTTTCGTGCCCTTCTACCCTGTTTTCCTTGTTTTCTGTGGCCTTCTGCTCTCTGTTTCACTCGTTTTCCCCTTGTTTTTTGTGCCCTTCTGCCCGTGGTTTTCCTCGTTTTTTGTGCCCTTCTGCCCTGTTTCCCTCGTTTTTCGTGCCCTTTTGCCCTCTGTTTCACTCGTTTTTTGTGGCCTTCTGTCCTCTGTTGCACTCGTTTTCCCCTTGTTTTCCGTGCCCTTCTGCCTTGTTTCCCTCTTTTTATGTGTCCTTCTGCCCTCTGTTTTCCTTGTTTTTCGTGCCCTTCTGCCCTCTGTTTTCCTTGTTTTTTGTGGCCTTCTGCTCTCTGTTTCACTCGTTTTCCCATTGTTTTTTGTGCCCTTCTGCCCTCTGTTTCCCTCGTTTTTTGTGGCCATCTGCCCTGTTTCACTCGTTTTCCCCTTGTTTTTTGTGCATTTCTGCCCTCTTTTTCCCTTGTTTTTTGTGGCCTTCTGCTCTCTGTTTCACTCGTTTTCCCCTTGTTTTGTGCCCTTCTGCCCTCTGTTTCTCTCGTTTTTTGTTTGGGCCCTTCTGCACTCTGTTTCCCTCGTTTTTCGTGCCCTTCTGCCCTGTGTTTCCCTCGTGTTTCGTGCCCTTCTGCCCTCTGTTTCCCTTGTTTTT
Organism: Lissotriton vulgaris; assembly: GCF_964263255.1. Lineage (NCBI taxonomy): Eukaryota > Metazoa > Chordata > Amphibia > Caudata > Salamandridae > Lissotriton > Lissotriton vulgaris. The sequence goes on along the minus strand of NC_141685.1, from coordinate 88,213,662 downwards.
TGTGGCCATCTGCCCTCTGTTTCACCCGTTTTCCCCTTGTTTTTTGTGTCCTTCTGCCCTCTGTTTCCCTCGTTTGTCGTGCCCTTCTGCCCTCGTTTTCCACTTGTTTTTTGTGCCCTTCTGCCCTCTGTTTCATTCGTTTTCCACTTGTTTTTCGTGCCCTTCTGCCCTCTTGTTTCCCTCGTGTTTCGTGCCCTTCTGCCCTCTGTTTCCCTCATTTGTCGTGCCCTTCTGCCCTCGTTTTCCACTTGTTTTCGTGCCCTTCTGCCCTCTGTTTCCCTCATTTTTTGTGCCTTTCTGCCCTCTGTTCCACCCGTTTTCCCCTTGTTTTTGTGGCCTTCTGCCCTCTGTTTCACTCGTTTTCCCCTTGTTTTTTGTGCCCTTCTGCCCTGTTTCCATTGTTTTTTGTGCCCTTCTGCCCTCAGTTTCCCTCGTTTTTTGTGCCTTTCTGCCCTCTGTTCCACTCGTTTTCCCCTTGTTTTTTGTGCATTTCTGCCCTCTTTTTCCCTTGTTTTTTGTGGCCTTCTGCTCTCTGTTTCACTCGTTTTCCCCTTGTTTTGGTGCCCTTCTGCCCTCTGTTTCTCTCGTTTTTTGTTTGGGCCCTTCTGCACTCTGTTTCCCTCGTTTTTCGTGCCCTTCTGCCCTGTGTTTCCCTCGTGTTTCGTGCCCTTCTGCCCTCTGTTTCCCTTGTTTTTTGTGGCCATCTGCCCTCTGTTTCACCCGTTTTCCCCTTGTTTTTTGTGTCCTTCTGCCCTCTGTTTCCCTCGTTTGTCGTGCCCTTCTGCCCTCGTTTTCCACTTGTTTTTTGTGCCCTTCTGCCCTCTGTTTCATTCGTTTTCCACTTGTTTTTCGTGCCCTTCTGCCCTCTTGTTTCCCTCGTGTTTCGTGCCCTTCTGCCCTCTGTTTCCCTCATTTGTCGTGCCCTTCTGCCCTCGTTTTCCACTTGTTTTCGTGCCCTTCTGCCCTCTGTTTCCCTCATTTTTTGTGCCTTTATGCCCTCTGTTCCACCCGTTTTCCCCTTGTTTTTGTGGCCTTCTGCCCTCTGTTTCACTCGTTTTCCCCTTGTTTTTTGTGCCCTTCTGCCCTGTTTCCCTTGTTTTCTGTGGCCTTCTGCTCTCTGTTTCACTCATTTTCCCCTTGTTTTGTGCCCTTCTGCCCTCTGTTTCCCCTCGTTTTTTGTGGCCTTCTGCCCTCTGTTTCACTCGTTTTCCCCTTGCTTTTTGTGCCCTTCTGCCCTCTGTTTCCCTTGTTTTTTTTGGCCTTCTGCTCTCTGTTTCACTCGTTTTCCCCTTGTTTTTCGTGCCCTTCTGCCCTCTGTTTCACTTGTTTTCCCCTTGTTTTTTGTGCCCTTCTGCCCTCTGTTTCCCTCATTTTTTGTGCCTTTCTGCCCTCTGTTCCACCCGTTTTCCCCATGTTTTTGTGCCCTTCTGCCCTGTTTCACTTGTTTTTCCCTTGTTTTTGTGCCCTTCTGCCCTCTGTTTCCCTCGTTTTTTGTGCCTTTCTGCCCTCTGTTCCACCCGTTTCCCCCTTGTTTTTGTGCCCTTCTGCCCTCTGTTTCACTCGTTTTCCCCTTGTTTTTCATGCCCTTCTGCCCTGTTTCCCTCGTTTTTTGTGCCCTTCTGCCCTGTTTCCCTCGTTTTTCGTGCCCTTCTGCCCTCTGTTATAATGCATGCTTGTTGTGTTGTCCATTCGGATCAACATTGAAGCTCCTTGAATGAAGGTGCGAAAGGACTTAAGAGCCAGGAATATCACCAGTAACTCCAAAAGGTTTATGTGCCAAGTTGGTGGGTGTCCCATTTCCCCGTGACTGTGAGGGCTTGAAGATGCGCTACCCACCATTCGAGAGAGGCATCTGTCGTGAGGATGAAACTTGGAGCATCCACTACAAACAAACGGCCTGCTGAAATGTTAGGTATGCAAGTCCACCATAGCAATGCTCTTTGTATCTGGGACGTGATGTTGATGACATTGTCGAAGGACGCGGAGACTTGTTGCCACTCGTTGTCGAATTCCTCCTTTAAGGGTCTCATTTTGAGGCAACAGTTGCGAATTAGGGGAATAGGGGAAGACAGCATCTACAGAAGCGATTTGAACTGTTGAACAGAAACTTACTATTTTGTGCGCAGGAGAGTTGCCAGTTTGGAAATCCGCTGTTGCCTTCCGTTTGAGACAAAAGCCCTTGTTTGCTGTGTGTCTATGATGGCCCCCAGATGGGCAGGAGGAGGAACTCTGGGGGGAGAATTTGAAGGAATTTCACAAATTCCAGAGTGTGGCCTCTGGACACTATGTCCAAAACCCATCTGTTAGAAGGGGCGATCCTAGAGGGCCAGGTTAGTCTCTCCCGACCACTCCGTGAACCACCTCTCCCACAAATAATGCCGAGTCTTAACGTGAGGTCCTCGCCGGGGAGGACTTAGAGTCTAGGATCGTACACACTGAGTTCACACCCCACTTATGAACGGACACCACACAGTTGCTTTCAATAAGTAAGTTCTTTATCAACAGTAGAGATTTATGCAAAATGCGATTGAGGGATCGTAAAGTCTCAGTGATGAGGAAGAGGGAAGCGGTACAGTCTCGATCTTTAGGCCAGCACGAAGCGTACCCTGCGCACAGCTCTCAATCCTGGAGCCGGGGGATACGGAAGATGGCGACCGTACTGGCTGTTCTACTCACTTCTTCTCGAACCCGGTCGTGGTGGTAGCGTCAATGGTCCAGCCGGCGGACCAGAGTACTCCTTGAGCCGCGACGAGGTCAGCAGGGTTCGATCCGGAGTGAAAAGAGTGTCTGTCAGTTCTTGAGGAGCCGCAACCATGTCAGCAGGGCTCAGGTTGTTCAACGAATGTCCTTTAGAGTTCAAGGATGAGTTCGGAAGTCCACCATCGGAGGAAGATCCTTCTCCTACCTGGCGGCCAAGACATGGAACTCCCTCCCCACTCACCTACGGAAGACCCTGGACCATCTCTCCTTCAGGAAACAACTCAAGACCTGGCTGTTCGAGCAGTAGTGCCCCCCCCCCCTCAGCGCCTTGAGACCCTCTCGGGTGATTCCATTGGAAAGAAGTTTTCCACCATGGCGGCAACTACTTTCCGGGCGGCCAAGGGACGGATGCGAGGGCGAGGCTGGCGGAACGGAGCTGGCGGGTGGGTGTGTAGAAGGTGAGGCGGCTGTTGAGGTATTTCGGGCCTGTGTCGTGGAGAGCCTTGTGTGCGTGGGTGAGGAGTCGGAACGTGATCCTCTTGTTGACTGGGAGCCAGTGCAGGTCTCTCAGGTGGGAAGAGATGTGGCTGCGGCGGGGGATGTTCAGGATGAGTCGTGCTGAGGCATTCTGGATGCGCTGCAGTCTCTTCAGGATCTTGGCTGTGGTTCCCGCGTAGAGGGTGTTTCCGTAGTCCAGACGGCTGGTGACGAGGGCCTGTGTGACTGTTTTCCTGGTTTCGGTGGGGATCCAACGGAAGATCTTTAGAAGCATGCGTAGGGTATTGAAGCAGGTAGACGAGACGGTGTTAACTTCCGAGAGTGTCCGAAGTAGAAAAACAATGTATAACATAATGCTTGTCCAAGAGAAATGACATGATGTCCTGATTTAGACATTCCAAGATAGTGGAATAACATTCTCGCGAATGATGGCGATAATCTGTGTCCGTTTTTATTTAACTGTGCACCGTATAAACAAGACACATCTAATTAACAACATTAGGTGTTACACAACTGATATTTTGGGCACTCAGGTGACAATACTCTTTTTATTTTCTGTCCCGTGTGATATTTAAATATTTAGATTCACAAACTGAGTGAGGTAATAACAGCTCACAAATACGGTTTCGATTATACAATTTTTTGGCAAGATATTGAAAATATATCAATATATATGATGAACTGGTGTGTTTAAGATGGCCGACACTTTTTGAGCAACATGTATTGCTCAGAGTTGATTACACTTCCGGGTCACATGGTTCAATCCCAGTGGTGCAGCACATATAGGCTATCGCTGACGTGACGCACTGAGAGTTCGACAGACTGCGCTGGATTGAATCTGTGAAATAAGTGAGGCTAGCACGAATGGTACTAAACTCAAGCGCGTCTCTCTAATGATAACCTGAATGCTAGACTTTACGTGTCTGCGATTCATTTAGGTAGCAATTGTAGTGAAGACAGGTTTCACTTTGGTCAATTTGCACTAATATTGCCTTTTTCTTACACTGAATATGACACAACCTATATTACCAAGGCCGGTAAACAAAACCTGGGTCAGACTTTGCCCAGTACGGCTAAACACAACTGTAAGAACTTGTTTTGCTGAGCCATCGAATGAGAACATCTCAATACCTCTATTAGTATTAACCCTGGATATACATCGAGAGATATGTGTGTGAGGCAACCATAATATGATGTAGAAATATAACAGCAGTTCCCAGTATTTATTGATACCTGATTATAAGTTGCCCATCTAGATTAAATCGTAATAAGGCTTGAGGTAGTGCAGCGTGTAGATAGAAACTACTAAATACAAATGACATATGTAAATTATGTCTAGATCTGAATCATAAAAACTGCCCAAAGCCAAAGACTGGAGGACATTTGATCTTCGAACTATAGTAACTCCAAATCTAGTCCTGTGGATAAGTATAAGCAGGTAATAGCTCCATTAAATAATTAAGCAAGATAGTCCACTTATTATATATATTGACTTCTGTTTTTAGACTGATAACAGGATCTCCAAAGAAACTTGTTTAATTGTTGGTGGATATATACCAGGTCACACTTGGACCACATTGTGAAGTAAGCTGCCTAGAATTTACTACTGTGATTTTTTCTAAATGAAAGAAGACAATTGTATGAGGAAGGGTACATCTTCCTTTTACAATAACTTAATTGGAATAATAAGACAATTATTTGCCTCAGAGATGGGAGGCATTTGTTGAAACACGGTTATTTTTTAAATTTTGTTGAATTTCTATTGACTGTATTAATCAATTGCAATGATATATATGGAATTTGGTGGTTGGGCCAGGTGGAATGGGAAATGCTACTTACCAGTATGCATCTGTCCTTGGCATGTAGAGTTGCAGGGTCACACACTGTGCATAGATCGCCATCTGGTGTTGGGACCAGATGTTTGCACTTTGTTGTTGTCCTGGAAAAGTCTTTGGAAGTCACGAGGTAGGTGACTCCTCCTTTGTACCATAGTGCGCATGGGCATCGGCTGAATCAGCGCTGTGTCGTTATTCCTGTTTTCCAAAATCAATAAAATTAGTTATCAAAAAAGGATTTTTTTGACGTAAAACATCAGTTGGCAAACTCCTTCACCCAAACATCAGACCTCATCATCCAAAATTATACTTTAGTCAAACAAAAGCGTGGGAATCAAAGGAAGAATTTACAGAACCTTGATGCAAAATAAAGACACCGTGAAGTTGCTAAACTCCTGTGGGTCTGTTATACCTCAATTCACTTCTGGACAGGCCAGCAGTTTTGAAAATAATTGAAGGTTTTTTACAAATAGACAAGAAATGCACTGTAGCACTCTCCAGACAACCTTGAAATGTCTCCTATGAACATGTAGAGCTGTATTAAATAGAGCTTTTCTGGAGGCCAAACTTTAATCAAGTCTCCTTGGAGGGCAGAAGTTTTAAACAGTAATACCAAGGAAAAGTTGTAGGATTAACTCCGATATTATCTAGAATGAAGAGAGATGAAGGACTAGAACGTATTCTTAATCCAAATAGAAAAGAATATGGAGCCTTATTCAGAGTTTGGCAGACACAATTATAAACGTGGCGGATGTCCAGTCTGCAATATTACCTGTGCATTAACATTATTGGCTCTTCAAATATGGGAGGTGGGACACCCACCACATTAGGAAGGAGTCCCCTGCCCTCCAAACTCTAAATAAGGCACTTGCTCAGCATTGGAAGCGTCTATTTTAAGGCTAGCGCTAAGTAGCTGATAGTTACCAGTGGTCGGCAAAATGTTATACGAGCTGCACAGTTACACAGATCTCGGTTGAAACCCTTAGTACAAACAGAGAGTTAAGGTAATAAAGAAACTGTACGGGCAGGGGGCAGGATTGAAATGAAATGAAATGAAAAAGGCTTCTATATAGCGCATGGCTACCCAGAGGCAGGACTAAAGGGGGGGCCCTTAGGGAAAGAGCCAGGTCTTCAGCTGTTTACGGAAAGCCAGGTGGTTAGATTCTTTCCGGAGAGAGAGTGGTAGGGAATTCCAAAGCTTAGCGGAATTGAATTAACTAGTTCTCTGTGACGATTGGTTCAGCGGTCAGTACCACTTTCTTTCTTTAGCGCTTGGACGCCTCAGGGCAGCAATCGCGCTTTATAAATCCTCCTTTCATTTCATTTCATTTCATTGTATGAGGAGTCGCAAGCACTCGATCTGGCCCTCATTATTCTATGAACCTCTGCCAAGTGGAGCTCGTCAGAGCGAAGTCTTCTGGAGGCCTTGTAAGGTCTAACCAGGGCCCTGATGAGGGGTGGACCGTTTCCCTTCAGAGATTTATGGGCGACGCATTAAGCCTTAAAGCGGATTCTCTCCTGTACCGGGATTGGTATGTTACTGACCAAACTCACTGGAGAAAAGAGAGGATTAAAAAATAGGATCTACCACATGGGATGGACCAATCAAAAAGTGATTTAGATCTGCGTTTAACATTATCAGTAAACAGAACCAGATGAGCTGACAACCTGCTCATGCCAGAGTGAAAACAGAATCATGTGTAGGCAGGCTACTGCACATGCAGCAAATTAATATGGCCTACTCCAGACAATTATAAAATTCTATATTCATTCTACTGACCTCCCGACAAATTAAACAAGAAAATCTTGCCACTAACATAAATGCTCTAAACACACAGGGCCAGATGTAGGTAATCCCAGATTACTGATTCTTAAATACCGAATCATACCGATTCGGTATTTAAGAACTGGCAATTGGGATGTAGGTAATTTTACTGAATTAATTACCGAATTGGTATGATTCGGTAATTACCGAATCGGTATTTACCGATTCGGTAATTGCCATTCATTCCTATGTGCCTGGAGGCCCATAGGAATGAATGTCAATTACCGAATCGGTAAATACCGATTCGGTAATTGGGGGAAACATAGAAGGGTGGCACGGTGTCACTTTGACAGCCTGTTGCACCCCTCAATTGTGCATGGGTGCACATGTTGCAGACATACATGCCCTTAGGGCATGTATGTCTGCAACATGGCACTGTTTTAAAAGCCAAAAAAATGCTTTTGAAAGGGTTTTCATTATTTACCACCAACTTCTAGTTGGTGGTAAATAACGACTTCTTAAACCCCTGTAGCACTGATTTAAGTGCTAGATTCATGTCAAAATACAGATTCGATAATTTTACAGAGTTGGTATTTTACCGAATCTGTAAAATTACCGATTCTGTATTTTAACATGCCCCTACATCCCAAAATCAAAATACTGGTCGGTAACGGCCGAAATCGGCCGTTACCGACCGGTATCTGCCTTCCTACATCTGGCCCACAGTCTCTAGCTGCTGCTAATATCAAGTGCACATACTTTCAAGATATCATCTGATGACTACAGTCTCACCCACATCCTTCATCTAACTTAAACTCCCCACTAAGCCCACTCATCATTCACTCCACACTCTCTACCACTAACCTTACTTCGTACTTTCCTCTAAGATCACCACTTTTGGGAACACCCTGCTACTTCACTTACTGCCCCTCATCTCTCTTTTATCTCTTTGCTGAACACTCTCACTTTAATTCTTTTTCTCACCTAGAGAACTGATTGCAATCCTCAAATCAGCCAATCCATCTTGCACAACATCTGACCTCTTCATGGGCATGAATGTTAAACACTTTTTGGATAAATTTCTCAGCTGAACCTCACTACTAAATCTCTCCAGCTTAACTAATATCTATTCACTGCTTCAAAACTGCTATTGTATTATTCCTTCTCAAAATCTTACTTGCGACGGTTTGTCACATGGCTCAGTTAGGCCCAGAGAGAAACGCTGCCATTTTAACATGGACACGTTCGACAAAGTTGCCTTTTCTTTCACATGATGACTTTTGACGCATTTGCATCTGTGAAAGTGAATGATTCGTTTCCATGAAACTACTTTGCTTACGAATTCCACTTCGTAAGAACACTATCACTACACCTTGACCAACTACGGTCTGAACATACACTGTGCAGATGAGACAGTTTGTTATTCGTCCATGAGGCGTAGCAGCTATCAATAGGTCAGGGATAAGGGAGGCCTGAATAAGGTCTCGGCCTGGGAACAAGAATGGTTTTGCAATAAATAAACAAGAATTTCTGGGTTGGGGCAGAGGAGCACTTGCTGTCATTGCAAGGTCACTCCATGCTAAAACCACAACTCAGCTGTTTGCCAAACACTCTGCGAGGAGGGATGTCCAACCTGTGAGCAAGATGGGTGTCAGGAAGCCCCTGTAGTACACAATGAGATAGAGAATAAGAGTGCCATGCCATCCCTTCATATGTTTCTCCCCTCCTATATTCACAGTCCCCTGTTACCAGTTGGCCGCTTTGCTGCCAGTAAGAAGTGGAGAGAGGGGAATCGGCAGGAGGCCCCTTTAAGACGGAGATGAGGACAGACGTCAGACGATACACGATTCAAGAAGGCGGGACGGAGAGCGCGTCAGGTTGGCCAGTAGTTGGTCCAGCTACATGCAGCAAGGGAGCGCAAGGTGGAGAAACCAGACGGAGAACACCTAACAGCCTTCTGAGAGAGAGAACCGGAGCCCTGGAGAGGTCACAGCTTGTCCGTGAACAGAACACTCCAACCCGGCGGAGGAGGAAAAGCCGAAGAAGGAGACCAGACCTCAATGAAGGATGTGTAGTCACTACGCCCCGGAGGGACGTGGCTCTTCCAGGTGCGTCCGGGTGTCTAAAGGGTTTTGGAAAGGGGCTCTGTCAGAGAGGGACGGGAGGGGAGGAGGAGGGGTGAAAGGGACCCAGGGAAAAGGATATAAGTGAGACGGAAAAGAAAGACAAGGCAGAAATCATTGGCTACTCTTTTTCTTTTTTGTTACTCCAACCTCTACCCCCTCCCTTCACTTTTATGCATAGCTATTATTTATCCTTCACATCCTCCCTTGACTAAACCATGAAGCAAAAACACTTACCTGACCCTTTTCTTTCTGTCCGAGGGACGACGGCTGCCGATGCTCACCTAAGGGACTGAAGTGAAAGACCTTGTGGGAAAGAAGAATATAACAGAGACAATCAATCATTGTGATTTCCTGTAATACTAATACAAAGTGCACACCAATAAATTATTCAATGCAGACAGCTCCTTCTTGACCGACTCTTCTACATACGTGGTGTAGAATGTGGGCATAATTCCATTAGTCCGAGATGATGGAAAGCCTAATGCAACAACTAATTCATGGTCAAGAAAAATTGGAATGGGCCAGAGAGACAGATGATGACGGCCCAAGTGGACAGGGAAATGTTCAAGGCTTTGCTCACCCAGCAGGTTGAATGCATACATAAGGTTGCTGACAGTCAAACGCACTAAACCACAAATCAACAGAGCCACCAAGGGGTACATGCAGGGCCCCCCAACATATCCCTTCAGAAATATCAACCGGGCGAGGACCCGGATGCCTTCCTTACGAATTTCGAAAGGGCTGCCCAAGCTGTGGGTGGCCGGGGGGGAAGTGGCCTTTCTTTTTAGCACTGCTATTGACAGGGGAGGCCCAGGCTGGGTACCAGGTGGCTAACCCCACAGGAAACACTCCTTACAAGGAGATTAAGACCATTTGGGAATGGATTCCTAAGCATATCGGTCAAGATTCAGAAAGGAACGAGGTAACCCTGGAGGTACCCCAAAGACAATATTTTTAAAGTTAAAGGCGGCTGCTGATAAATGGGTAAGACCCCAAGAGAACAGCAAGGAACAAATATTGGTGGTCATTTATCTGGAGCAGTTTCTTGAGGCCTTACCAACACCCACCCAGAGGTGGCTATGTCAACAGCCACATCTCTCTGTGGATCAACCTGTGGAGATGGCAACGTCCTTTGCTCGGGCCCAACCAAAGACACAAGCTTTTGAACCTGATAGGTCCTCACGGTATGCCACAGGATGCATGCAAAATGAGAAGAAAACCGGGCCACCCCGGAGTCTCTGAAAGGCAAGCCCTCTAGAGGTGAGGCCGCTCCGTTCCAGGGACCCCAATGCTACGAGTGTTGGGAGTGTGGGTATATAGCTAGGACCTGTCCACCAAAAAAGTCAACGGAAGAACCGATGGATGTCAGTTGTATACCCAAAACCATCCTATATACAGAAGAAATGGGTTCTGGCTTCTACGTAAGTCTTACACTCAATGGAAAAAAACGTTACAGCCTTACTGGATTCGGGTTGTAGGCAGTCCGTCGTACAGAGCACACTGGTGAAAGACTTTCAGATCTGCCCGGAGCAGTGCTCAATTTGTAAAATATTAGGTGCAGGTGCTCACATTTTTTAAGGAGGCCACACCCACTCCCCCTGCCCCGCCCTTTCCTCAGTGGCCCCACCCACTTCATTTATTAGCTCCACCCACAACCATAAGCCTCAACACATCAGAGCCGCCTCCTCACCTCTTGAGTTCCGCAAGAAGCTGAAACCCCGGCTCTTCACATAAGCACCTTGGGGGGCTTCACACCTACACACCTGTCCAAGCGCCTGGATACCCTCTTGAGTGATTAATGCACTATGCAACTCAATAAAACATAACATAATATTATTATATGCGAACGAGGCTGCAGTGCGCCTGGTTCTGTGTATAACCGAAGGTTGAGTTGTGGGGGAAGATTGTTTGATGGATAAGTGACCGCCAACCTACCGCCAAGGAGTCTTAAGCGGTGATGGAGGCTGGCGTGGCTGCCAGGATGTAAACACAAAACCTGCTGTGTATCTTTCTTGAAACACGCCAACACTTAGCAAATATTAAAGCCAAGATATGGCACCAATGCTTTTATTGATGAAATATTAACTTCTATACTCAGTTTCCTAAAGATAAATATTTTTTTAAGTGCTGAGTTGCGGTCCTAGTGATTAGAAAAAGCTAGTGATTATGATTTTGTGTGTCAAGCCAGGTGTGAAGTCACGCCTAAGTGTTTATTTATTGAAATGGCCAGAATGTCAACGTAGTTTTTGCCTAATACGCACAAACTGTACTCCGTCCTTTTCACTTTCTTTTGCCAATGCATTGTGTATTTTTAAAGGAACATAGCTGGCAAGGTTTCAAAAAAATCAACGTCTGTGAGATTAACTTTTTTTCTCTTGCCATGATTGGTCATTCTTCTGTTCTTGTGTCCAAATTACGCAGTTTGGTACTGATGCAATAGAGTTTTCCTCTACCATGCCTATATATTGCCCACAGTGTAATCAATATCTTTTTTTTTTTTTGTAAAAGATATTTTATTAAGGAAAGAGAAAAACAGAAACAATAGAAAGGAAAGGGGGGATGAAGACACATGAAATGTAAATCAGAGAGGCACCCACGCAGGGGTCAATACAAAGAGGCCAGGCAGCAGGAAACGTTCATGAAGGGCTGAGCAGCGTCAACACACAGGGCAGAATGCAATGGTGCAAAAAGAAAGAGTTCCAAAAAATGCAGCTCGGAAGAGCGTCAAGCCCCCTGAGAAGTCCGGAGGAGAAAGCCTGCATATTATCGGGCAAGTCAATGCAATCCAGAGGCTAGGTTGACCAGGTCCGTGCACGCCTCCTTGCAGTGCGGCCTCAAGGAAATCAGCATACTGTGCAAAACAATAAAAGCAATCGTCCACATCCCCTGGCAGAAAAGAAAAGCAAACCCCGAAAAAGGAAAAAACCCCTCTCCCCAGAGACTCCAACCTCCCCAGTGCGCCCACCCCCCCCGATGGTGGCAGCCAGACAACAACCGTTCATACAGGCCCGGATCACACTTGAAACAGATGTAAAGCACGTATAGTGGGTGGGCATACCGCAGACGGCAACCCACGAGAAAGAAAGCGGACCAGTGGGCCCCATCTGAAAGCAAAATTCTTAAAGTTGTTCCTAAAGATATCTGCCATCCGTTCCACACTCAGCAGCCTCCAGAGTCTAGCAAACCAAAGGGAAAGAGCCGGGGCCTCCTTCTTTTTCCATGAGGCAGCCAGAGTGAGTTTAGCCGCCCCCAGGCAGAGCCAAAGGATGTGCTTGTCGGCCCTGGTCTGGAGCTCCAGAAGCGGGTCCCGAAGGCCAAGGAGCACAAAGCCAATGGAATGCGGGACCGGGTAGCCCAGGATCTCCCTAATATGAGACAGTATCTCCTCCCAGTAGGGGCGTATGATGGGGCAGTCCCACCAGATATGGCGGAAGTCCCCCAGAAGTCCACAGCCCCGCCAACATCTGTCAGAAGCTGAAGGAAAAATCCTTTTCAATCGGGTCGGATATAGATACCAATCTAACATAGTTTTCATATGCGCTTCCCTAAGATCGATTGAATGATTAAATGTGTGTAGGTCGCGCCAAAGATGTGACCATTCTGCGTCGGAGATGTCTCTTCCCAGGTGCCCTTCCCACAACTCCATGTATCTAGGGCGAGGTGAAACAGCCGTGGTTAACAGCAAGTCGTAGAGAAAGGAAATCACCCCCTTCATGGAGGATGTGCGGGTAATGTAGGACTCAAAAGCAGTGGGAGGCCTCGTCGCAGCGTCCCTCACCTCAGGAGACAGTGCCCAATGTAGCAGCTGGGCATGTCGGTAGCGTTCAGTAGGTGGCACACCATAATCGCGCATGCAGTTGTGGAAGGTGAGCGGCTCATAGCCATGAAGCAAGTGTGTAAGTGCATGGCAACCTCCCGCCTTCCATCTATCAAAAGGCCCCTCAACTAGCGCCGGCGGGAATGCAGGATTAAAGTGAATAGGTGTGAAGGGGGAAGGAAAGGAAGTCCATCGCTCATCATGAGAGACCGAGTCCCAAACCTTCAGAGTGGTGCTAGTAGGGGTGCTAATGTATGCGTTGCGAGGCCGATCCCCTTTCGCCTTCCAAACCAGGTCCCAAATAGAGCGACCCGCCACACTCCTGTCCATGTGCAACCAATGCTTCTCCGACTCCATTTGAGTCCATTCAGCCAACACCCGGAGTTGTGCTGCTTTATAGTAAAGGAGCATGTCCGGCAGGCCAGCCCCGCCCTTCCTCAGAGGTCGGCGAAGCGTAAGAAAGGAAAGTCTGGCTCGGCCCCCTTGCCAGACGTAGCGCAGAATCATGGTTTTCAGTCGCCGAAAGAAACCCCCGTCCAAGGAGATGGGGAGGGCTTGGAACAAGTACAGAAGCTTGGGGAGCAGCGTCATCTTGACGGCATTTACGCGTCCAAGCCAAGAAATAAACATAGGCTTCCAGCGAGTCAACTCAGCCTGTATCTGAGACAGCAGGGGAGGGAAGTTAGCCGCATATAGGGTGGCGATGGAAGAGGTCAGCTGGACCCCAAGATATTGAATGGAGGAGCCCGCCCAGGCCAGGGGAGTGAGCGGTCGGATGCGCTCTACCTCAGAGGGCGGAAGCGTGAGATTAAGTATGTATGATTTGCCGGGGTTCACATGGAACCCTGCCACCACTTCGAATTGGGACAGCACATCCTGCACCCGCGGGAGGGAGGTCCCGGGGTCAGTTAGCGACAGAAGGACATCGTCAGCAAACATTTATGCTGTTCCCCGGAAAAGGGGAGGCCCACAATATCCGGATCCTCACGAATCCTAATAGCAAGAGGCTCTATGCTAAGAGCAAAAAGTAAGGGGGATAGGGGGCAGCCCTGCCTTGTGCCTCGAGAATGAGCAAAAAATGGAGAGCCATGGCCGTTCACCATGACCCTCGAGCGCGGGTCGTGATAGTTGGCCCGAAGCATAGTTATAAACGTGGGGGAAAAGCCAAACGCCTGCAGAGTGCTAAAGAGAAAGTTCCAGTCCACCCGGTCGAATGCCTTTTCGGCGTCAAGGCCGAGCAGGACAGCCGGGATCCGAAAGCGTTCGGCCTTCTCAATCAGGTGAACTAGGCGTCTAGTGTTATCGTGGGTCTGGCGACCCTTTATAAAGCCTGATTGGTCCGGATGAATGAGAGCTGGCATAAGGTCCTTAAGGCGAGCGGCCAAGATAGAAGAATACAACTTAGCATCAATATTCAGGAGGGCAATGGGTCGATAGGATTCACACCTGGAGGGGTCTTTCCCCGTCTTGGGAATTATCGAGATCATAGCCTCCGCCATAGAACCCGAGGTGTGGCCCTCATCCCTCATGGCGTTGAAGAGGAGCACCAAGCGGTCCCACAGCTCGGACGCGAACGTCTGATAAAAGGAGGCTGTATAGCCGTCCGGGCCCGGTGCTTTATGCGGCTTGAGAGACCGAATGGCAGATAGTACCTCCTCCCTAGTAATCGGGGCCTCCAGAAGGTCATTCCACTCTTTGGAGACCTGCAGTAGCGCTAGGTTCTCCAGATATGCTCGTTGAGCGGACGGCACCAAGCGATCCGCCGAGTACAGAGCAGCATAGAAATCACCAAAGAGCGCAGCCTTATCCGCGTCCTTATGCTCCACTACCCCGAAGGGGTTCCGAATACCACCCACATATTCTCTCTCACGTTTATCACGGAGCTGCCGTGCTAAGTGCTTCCCCACTTTGTTACCCTGAGCGTAGGAGAGGCGCCGTAAGCGTAGTAGAGTATATTCTGCTCGGTTATTATAATGCGCCCTGGGCTTCCCACGCACCGCCGCTAGAGGGCGAAGCGTTCTTCTAGAAGGATTCTGCTTATGTGCAGTTTCCAACGTGGTCAGTTCCGCCTCCAACGCCTCCCTCTCTTCCTGCCGAAGCCTATTCAGGGCGGAGTTCAGAGCAATGCATGTACCACGTGTCGACGCCTTGAAGGCGTCCCATTGGGTAAAGATCGAGGTGTCGCCAATCTTATTCAGCTCAAAGAACTCCCCAATGGCCGCCCGAAGCTTCTTGCAGGATTCCTCATCTCGCGTGAGGGATGCCGGGAAATACCATTTGCGATGAGGGGACGAATCAGGGGCCCAGTTCAAGCATGTCGCCAAAAGGCTATGATCCGAAACTGAAAGTGGAAAAATTTTGCTATCCCGCAGGTCACCCTGTAAAGATTGATGCAAAAAGATATGGTCGAGACGGGAGTATGTGTGATGAACATGAGAATAGAACGTGTAGTCCCTAGTGCGGGGGTGGAGGGAGCGCCAGCTATCAATAAGGCCCAAACTTAACAAAGTATCGCGCAGCTCCGGGGAAAAGAGACCCGTCTCAGTTCTCTGTTGATGCGAACAATCAAAATCTTTATCCCAAACCAAGTTGAAATCCCCCAGTACAATCAACGCTCCCTCCCCAAAGTCCCCAATCACATTCAAGAGAGACTCAAGGAACCCATGCTGCCCATATTTGGAGCATAGACCACCACCCACGTGCAGAGTTTACCCATGAGCATCCCCTTCACCATCAACCACCTCCCCTCTTTGTCCCCCCGCACCCCCACAGGTTGAAACTGAAGGGCAGATCGGAACAAAAGTGCCACCCCACGGTGCTTAGTAGTGGCAGATGATTTATAAATCAGGGGATACTGCCTGTGCTTGAGCCTGGATTCATCTTTGCGGGCCAAATGAGTCTCCTGCAGGCCCACCACATCCAGTTGATGATCCAGAATATATTTCCAAATCTTTTGACGCTTCTGAGGCGAGTTAAGGCCTTTAACGTTCCAAGAACCTATCGTAACAGACAACATCGAAACCAACCTCCACACCCATCGCTTCCATCAATGCAGCCCAACTCTAACGACACACCAGACGCATCACAGCCACACCAGGTTCCAATATACCACCACCGGGGACCATTCCCAACAAGCCCACAGGAGCCCTCACGAGTCTCAAAAACAAACCATAAAAAGAGGAAAACAAAAAGTAGAGAAAGAACAATGAAAGTCAGACATGACCGTAAGGGTCGGGGGTAGAAGACCCAGGTAATGCCCCCCCGATTCCAGGGCCGGGGTAACCCTCCATTGGAGAAAAGTCCCACAGAGTACATGAGATGGTAGAGCCCTCTGGCTCCCACTAGCCGCTGATGACGGGGCCTAGGCCGCCGAGGAGCTGTCCACTCGGCTCGATTCAGTCACCTGGGCCACCGAGGCCAAAGCATCTCCCCTCTCAGTCTGGCTCGCTGACGGGGAGGGCCCCTCCGTTGTGCGCTGTCGGCCCGCTCTCTGCCAAGGCGGGGATCGGGAGCGGCGACGTCTTCTCGGTGAGGCAGTAGCGTCCGCCGAAGCAGATGTTTCCTCCATTCCCAGCAAGTCCCTGGCAGCCGCCACAGTTCGCACTTGCACCAATCTGTTCTGCCATCGGAAGATGAGCCGAAAGGGGTGACCCCAGGAGTAGGACACCCCGTGTTCCCTCAGGAAAGCCGTGACTGGGCGAAAGTCCCGTCGCTTCTGCAGGGTGGTGGCCGCCAGGTCCTGAAAAAGTTGGGGGCTGTGTCCGCGAAAAAGCAAATTGTTAGTGTCCCTCGCCTTCCGCAGGATCGTCTCCTTCAGCTGAAAGTCATGGACACAAGCCAAGATGTCGGGGGGCGGCGAGCGCGCGCCACGCGGCAGGCCCACCCGATGTACCCTGTCCAGCTTGATCTCGTCGCGTTCGTCCTCCGCCAAGATGTGTAGAAAGAGAGCCTCCACATATTCCCGCAGATTGCCACCGTCTCCATCTGAGGGCACCGCTCTAATTCGAATGTTATTGCGACGGGACCTGTTTTCCAGGTCCTCGCAGTGGGTCTGGAGATCCAGATTCTGCTCACGAAGCTGGAGCAGGTCCTGCTGTAGCTGATGGACATCCCCACTGAGGCCCAAGTCATGGTCCTCCAGGGTAGCCACACGCTCGCCAATGCCATCTACATCTCGACGGACTTCACGGAGGTCGGAGGCCAGTTGCGCTTTCAGTTCCGTGATATCCTCCTTGATGGAGGAAAAAAGCTCGATCAGGAAGGCCTTCGTGACCGGGCCGTCAGCGTCGTCTTTGGTCGGCGACTTGCTAGGGCCTGGGGGCGAACCAGACGCCCCCTTCCCAGGACCTTCCTTCCCCGGTTTATTCAGGCGATTCCTCGTCGACATGGTGCGACGTCCCAATGCCGAAGATAGGAGGCAAGATGGCACCACTGCACCGATCGGTCGCCGATGACGTTGTCCAGCAAGGCCCCAGACAGGACGGCGCCTCCTTGTCACCTCCGTACGGCGATGGTCGCCAGCTGGGCCACTGGAACCACAGGCGGGCTCGTCACAGCGCCAATGTAGGGGACACGCACAGAAAAAGCTTCACTCGGTCGCCAGCCAAAGTCTCAAGTCCCCTCTCGCAAAGGGTCGAAGCCGCCCAGACAAAGCCCCGTAGGCTGCTCCGGAGCAAGTGCGTCACCAAGTTAACACCTCGACCAAGTCCGCCGTCCCGTGTCGTAGCTCGACAGGAGAAGGGACAAACCAATGCAGGGCGCCTCAGGAGACCCAGGAGAATCAAAGCCGGGGTTTTAATCGCCCCGGTACCGCTACACAAAGCTATGAAGGGCTCGGGGTGCCGGAGGAGCTCGCAGGCACGTCTTACTCCGTCGCCATCTTGGCCACGCCCCGTAATCAATATCTTTTGAACCTGTTAACCATTGCAAACTTCAATTTTCACACATCATTCAGTAAATAGCTGATTTTGCATATCAGGCAGAAGTGCAAATATCGGTGCAAAATGGTACAGCAGGAGAGCAAAGTGTATGACTCCTGACCATGGCAAACAGAAGTGGGACCCAGAGGTTGAGTAGCTTGATCAGGGTACTATCTTTTTGGAATGGGAAGCCAAGATTTGATTTTAGAACATTTTGTTCCAATAGCGTAGCCAGTGTGTCATGGGCCCTAGTGCAAAGCAGAAAATGCCCCAACCCACACCCCACTCCTAGCTGCTGTTTGGATTGTAAACAACAGCAGTAGGCCAGCTGAATGAGGCTCAGTGCTACTGCACCTGCTGCATCAATGGAAACAACGTTCCTGGTTAATTGCAAACCAAGAAAAGTAGTCCTAAGATCAGCCCCTGCAAGTAAAATCCTAAATAAATACTCTGTTAGGTCCTTTGATAAAACTGAGACACATACATCCCTCCGTGTCACCATAACAGAATCACAACTCTGTACCAGCTCCTCGCTGAGGAGTCACTGGACCTAGGAGGTGAGAGTGTGATTGAGAGGGTGGGCTGTGCCTGTGTGGAGCTTGTTCCAGAGTGTAACGCTGCTCTCTGAGGGATGCACATTCCTGTGGTGGCCATGGTGGTGTGTTAATAATGCTCGTCATTGCAGCATGAATGACTGGCCGTGCACTCATTGCACTGTCCTGTGAAGCCCGGGTTCTGCAGCGCCCCCGTGTGCACAGAGCATAAGCGATAGTGAAAGGTAGACTGGAGTCCTTGGCACACGACATTTGCCTTCGCCAGCGCCAAGCACCATCTCTGACAGAGCGCGCACCACATTGGGCCTAAGGGCAAACTGCCCCTTCGGAGAATGACTGGAATGACTAGCTGGGGGTGGCGGTTAGAAACGCTGGGCTTGGACTGGTCTGTGTGCGCCTTTTTCCTTTTATAAAATTCTGAAACAGATCTTTTGGGGGAACAACAGGCTCTTGGAAGAGACAACTTCAGTATTAGTTAAGATCTGGCAAGAGGACTTTGTTTCCCTTTTGCTCAAGAAAACACACCCCCTAGCTCCCAGCACTCTTTCCATCCCTGCCTCTTTGCAACATGTTATCCTAATGCGTACACAAAATATGGCATTTGACAGAAATCATTGGCTACTCTTTTTCTTTTGGTTCCTCCAACCTCTAGCCCCTCCCTTCACATTTATGCATAGCTATTATTTATTCCTCACATCCTCCCTTGACTAAACCATAAAGCAAAAACACTTACCTGAGCCTTTTCCTTCTGTCCAAGGGATGACAGCGGCCTAGGTTCACCTAAGGAACTGAAGTGGAAGACCCTGTGGGAAAGAAGAATACAAAAGAGACAATCAATCATTGTGATTTCCTGTAATACTAATAAATAGTGCATACCAAGAAATTATTCAATGCTGTGAGCTCCTTCTTGACTGACTCTTCTACAATGGTGAGCTACAAACTCTCCCTTCAGGGAATGGGAGACAGAGACAAACATACACACACACAGGACAGCATCGTAGGAAAACGCCTGATACCGTTTTTATATGCTGGCATATGTACATTGTTTTAGAAAGATGGTGGAACTATTCATTTTGTTCAATGTGCTTATACTGCTAATTACTTTTATCACCTCTTTCCTCACCGGCAGAACCCAGAGAGTCCGCCTTCCCCTTTCCGATCCAAAGCCACCACGATCACCTGCGGCGTAACCCAAGGATCATCCCTCAGCCCTACCCTTTTCAATATCTACATGGCACCGCTCGCCAATATCATCTGAGCACACCACCTCAACATCATCTCGTACACTGACGATACCCAGCGGATCCTCTCCCTCAACAAGGACCTGACCACCGCCAATCCGACCTCCAGAAGGGAATGAAGGCTGTCGCAGACTGGATGAAGACTAGCCGGCTGAAACTGAACTCGTACAAGACAGGAGGTCCTCATCCTCAGATCCACCCCCTCCGCATGGGACTACTCCTGGTGGCCGGCAATGCTGGGAGCTGCCCTGATACCCACCAACATCACATGCAACCTGGGGTTCATTGTGGACTCCACGCTCTCTATGGCCCAGCAAGTTAATGCTGTTTCCTCTTCCTGCTTCAACACCCTCCGTATGCTCTTAAAGATCTACAGATGGATCCCCACCAAAACCAGAAGGACGGTCACCCAAGCAATCGTCAGCAGCAAGCTGGACTATGGCAATGCCCTCTACGCAGGAACCACGGCCACACTCTAGAAGAAACTCCAACACCTACAAAACGCGACGGCACGCCTCATCATCGGACTCCCTCGCAACAGCCACATCACCACCCACCTGAGAAACCTGCACTGGCTCCCGGTCAACAAGAGGATCACCTTCAAGCTCCTCAGCCACTGTACAGCAGCACTCTGCAGCACCACTGTACAGCAGCACTCTGCAGCACCACTGTACAGCACCACTCTGCAGCACCACTCTACAGCACCACTCTACAGTACCCATGTGGTTGTGTGTGGTTGTGTGTGGTTTTGTGTGGTTGTGTGTGTGTGTGGTTGTGAGTGTATTTGTGGTTGTGTGTGTGGTTGTGTGTGGGTGTGGTTGGGTGTGTATGGTTGAGTGTGGTTGTGTGTGGATGTGGTTGTAAGTGGTTGTGTGTGTGGTGTGTGAGCATTTGTGGTTGTGTGTGGTTGTGTGTGGTTGTGGTTGAGTGTGGTTGTGTGTGCGGTTGTGGGTGTGGTTGTGTGATTGTGAGTGTGGTTGTGCGTGTGGTTGTGTGTGATTGTAGTTGTGTGTGGTTGTGTAAGGTTGTGTGTGTGGTTGTGTGTGTGGTTGTGTGTGTGTATGGTTATGTGTGTGTGTGTGGTTGTGTGTGTGTGGTTGTCATTGTGTAAGGTTGTGGGTGTGGTTGTGTGTGGGTATGGTTGTGTGTGTGGGTGTGGTTGTGTGTGTGGGTGAGGTTATGGGTGTGGTTGTGAGTGTAGTTGTGTGTGTGAGTGTGGTTGTGTGTGTGTGGTTGTGTGTGGTTGTGGTTGTGGGTGTGTGTGGTAGTGGTTGTGTGTTTGTGTGGCTGTGTGTGTGGGTACGTGGGTGTGTGTGTTGTGTGTTTATGTGTTGGTTGTGATGAAAGGCTAGGCAGGGAAGGGGGTTCGAACAGAGGAGGAGGGCTGCGTGGGAGGGGGTGGAGGAGCATGCTGTAAGGCTTACTGAGCCATGAAAGAAAGGAACAAGCAACTTAATGACCCGTGACTGAGGAGACAGATGGCGGCTGCAGCGTGTGCATGCTCGTGTGAATGCAAGGCTGTAGCCAGTCTGTAGCATTTTCAAAACTCACTTACTAAAGTCTCTCTGAGCAGCGCATGCACGCTGACTCAGCGAGACCTAAAAACACACAGACATTTTTAATCGGACCATTCCAGTTTGGACCCAGCCATATGCAAACCAATCTTGACCCTGCACCCAATGGGAACAGTCCAGCCCGAACAGCCAGGGCAGGCCCTCCCTGAACTGAAATAAGCATTCTAGGACTGGTTTCGGGCTTTCAGCCCTCATCAGCCAGGATAGCTTGACTCCAGTGGCATGGATAGTGTGGGAACCACGTCTGGGCATACCTGGCCCACTCGAGGTGACAAATGCAAAACAAGCCTTGCCATAGCCAGTAGGTCTCGCTTTTGGGACCTTATAACTATTTACTTATGCAGCACATTATCCTTGGTGCAACAACATCAAGGTCCCAAAGGCGAGACCTATTGGCTATGCCAATGCTTGTTAATGTATGTTGAATATCTAATTAACTGTAGTACACTGTAAACAAGCATTGGTAAATGCATTAGGTTTCTCCTATCTGATCTGTATGTCTTGTGTGACGTAATTCATTTCTGGCAGGCTTCACTTTCCCAGATCATTGAGAGTGCACTATGGCGCGGCGGGGACTGTACGGATCCGATTTGAATGTACTTTCTTTTCTTAAGTCACAAATGTATGAAACAGTTCAGAGTCTGGAAACCACTATACAGCCCATTGTCCTGAATGTTGACTCCCAGAGTCCTGAATATGCACCCATGCGAGTTACTCACCCTACTTGCATCAGATAAAAAAGCAACGACTATGGCTTCGTTGTTTAGAATATTAAAAATGCTTCATTTCTGAAATTATGAGACTGTCAAAGAACTATAAGGAGTCTCTTTGAATCGACATACATAGTGAAGGGTGGTCCAGCTAGATAGAAACCCGTCCCACTTAAAGCCCTTCGTATGACAATATGAAAGAAGCATGTGAACAGATACAAATACTATTCCTCTGTAGAAAATACGCATGTTTACCTGCTAATAAACACAAAGCATCATTCTTCACGGTGCTCACATCAAATGAAATGAATGCGGCCCTGAATCTCTGCTTTAAACCCATTGACTTGTAAACTTGTGACGCACACTGTGGCTGCAGAGCATCCTTTCTGTCACCAGGCTGAGCTAACGGCCACAAATGCTGCAATCCTATTATTAATAAATCTCCTGCCAGAGGCTCCTTGCGGCCTCGGTTGTCTTGTGCATGTGTCTCCGAGCGCTCTCTGGTTTAAATCAAACCTTTGCCTCCTCGGATATTTACTGGCTTCGGGCTCTCTGAAGCAGCCACAGGTTGAATGAATGAATGAATGAAAAAGATGCTTGCTAAAGCGCACTGCGGCCAAGCGGCTTCCTGGCGCTGGGGGGGGGTCGGGGGGTCAGATTCTACAGTGCTACCAAGGGGCTAAACTGGGAAGGCCTGGGAGAAAAGAAAAGTTTTTAAGGCTTTACGAAAGGAGGAATAGCTGGGAATGGACCAAATGGACAACGGAAGGCTGTTCCAAAACTGAGGGGCTAAAACCGAGAAGCGGGTACCACCGGTTCGAGATTTGCGGAAACGGGGTACTTGGAGGAGAAGATGAGATGAGGAACGAAGAGTGCGAGTTGGAGTGTAGGGAGTGACTAAAGAAACAATAAAGAAGGGAGCAGAGTGGGTGTAGGCCAGAAAGGCTAAGCAGGCCAGTTTAAAGAAGGAACGGGAGTGGACCGGGAGCCAGTGGAGGGACTTGAGGACAGGCGTGATGTGAGAAAATTTGGGGAGATGGAAAATGAGACGGCTGCTTGATTCTGGATTGCCTGTAGCAGTCGTGATTCGAAGGCCGGGATGCCAACATAGAGGCAATTCCCGTAATCAAGACGGGAAGTGATGAGAGCCATGATGATCGATTTAAGGGCAGGGATAGAAAAGAAGCGGGAAATTTTTCGGATGAGACGAAGGGACAAGAAACAGGATGAAACAACGGAGCTGACTTGTGCGTGCATGGAAAGGTCGTTACTAACCTTAATGCCCAAAGTGCGAACAGAGGGAGCAGGTGAGGGGGGGGGCCAAAGGAAGGGGGCCAGTAGGAAGGGGACCAAGGACTGGAGGGGCCACCCGTGAGGAAAAGCTCAGTCTTGTCTGGATTCAACTTGAGATGAGGTTGTTGTTGTTATTCGGAGTTAAGCGCAGCTGATTCAGGATTGACACCGTCTACCCTGGAGGGCAGTTGTCCTATTCATTCTTTCCCCCACCTCGCCATGCAATGCAGGTTTATTGCGCCCGCAGCGCAGAGGCTTTGAGGAGGAGATCGGATGCACCCGTCACTTTCTCTTGTAACACACTGTTTTCTACCTCTTTCATTTGTTTGTTTTCGATACCTGCACAAGTGCCACCAGTGCCTACGTAACGTTTGTTCTTGTGCTTGAGTGTCCTCCATATATTGCAGTATTATACTTCTATGTTTACTTTGTACGCTTTTGTAACCGGCACACGTCACTTTTTCCTCCTGTAATGCACCGTTTGCTACCTATTGTATTTTGTTGGCTCACGATTGTCACTTTTGTAATGCACCGTTTGCTACCTCTTGTATTTTGTTGGCTCACGATTGTAATTTTTGCTTCATTTAATGTAACCTTTGCTTTTGTATTTTGCTCACTTGTAATGTTCTCATGTATCAGTTCTGTTCCTATTGTGAAGCGCTTTGACACCTTCGGGCAAAGTCCGCGCTATATAAAAACGCATAAATAAATAATAAATAAATAAATAAGTAAATAAATAATCCACAGGCCTCCCCGCAGACGACCTTGGGGGGGCCCTTTGCTCCCCGGAGGACGCATGGGATTAGTGTGGAAACTCCCACAGAAAAACCGGCAACGAGACACAAAACCCACCCTCGAAATGTGCCCACACCTGATGACGTCATTACATTGGTACTATTTATAAGATTTATTTAAAAAGAAGGCAGCTGAACACCACTTCCATAAGAGCAGCTACGACGGGTATAAATACATCTACAGCAATGCAGCTGAATGTATGAATGAATATGCCATCACTGACCCGGAAGAGGAAAGTCCATTTCGCCTTTCACCAGAGGAAAAACACAAATTAATAAAACTACCAGTCTGTTAGCCCCAGAACTCCCAAGTGCATTATGGTATATGCAGTTCACTGTAATGTTTCATGGCATGCGGCATTCACCAACAGGGAATAGTCCATTTGACGCACCCCCATGTTTTGTCCACTGCATTTTTAAAAAAAAAATTTTTGCAGAGTTTTATATAGCGCAAACTAGAACCGAACCGAATCAGTTATCAGAGCGCTTTACATAGCACCAGTTACGTTACATGAGGACACACTTTCATTTTTTTTTTTTCTTTTTAGGCACGGGGAGATTAAGTGATTTGCCCAGAATCACAGGGGGTTTTTGGCGTTGTAACCAAGACTCGAACCGAGTTCCCCAGGTCCGAGGTCGAGCGCCTTAGCCGTTAGACCAACCCACAGCTTCCAGAGTTTGACAAAAAGAGCTCAAAGCTGCAGGTGAGTCAAACCCCAACTGGCCAGAGCTACACATTCTATGTCCATGGGTTCTTGCTTCACTCCATGTGTACACATTCTATGTACATGGGTTCTTGCTTCACTCCATGTGTGCACATTCTATGTCCATGGGTTCTTGCTTCACTCCATGTGTACACATTCTATGTCCATGGGTTCTTGCTTCACTCCATGTGTACACATTCTATGTCCATGGGTTCTTGATTCACTCCATGTGTACACACTCTATGTACATGGGTTCTTGCTTCACTCCATGTGTACACATTCTATGTACATGGGTTCTTGCTTCACTCCATGTGTACACATTCTATGTCCATGGGTTCTTGCTTCACTCCATGTGTACATATTCTATGTCCATGGGTTCTTGCTTCACTCCATGTGTACACATTCTATGTCCATGGGTTCTTGCTTCACTCCATGTGTACACATTCTATGTCCATGGGTTCTTGCTTCACTCCATGTGTACACATTCTATGTCCATGGGTTCTTGCTTCACTCCATGTGTGCACATTCTATGTCCATGGGCTCTTGCTTCACTCCATGTGTACACATTCTATGTCCATAGGTTCTTGCTTCACTCCATGTGTACACATTCTATGTACATGGGCTCTTGCTTCACTCCATGTGTACACATTCTATGTCCATGGGCTCTTGCTTCACTCCATGTGTACACATTCTATGTCCATGGGTTCTTGCTTCACTCCATGTGTACACATTCTATGTCCATGGGTTCTTGCTTCACTCCAAGTGTACACATTCTATGTCCATGGGTTCTTGCTTCACTCCATGTGTACACATTCTATGTCCATGGGTTCTTGCTTCACTCCATGTGTACACATTCTATGTCCATGGGTTCTTGCTTCACTCCATGTGTACACATTCTATGTCCATGGGTTCTTGCTTTACTCAATGTATACTATCACCCGCTTCTAAGTGACCTGGTCTCCAGCTCAACCAAGGCTTACAGAACCATCCCCACATCCCTGGGCAAAGAGGTAACCCCAGAAGAACGTTTTTATCCCAGGGGACAGTCTCAACGTCCATGTTCATCCAATACAGCTATCACACACATTGCTGCCAAGGTTTTTAGATTGCAATGTGTCGCATTTTCATAATTTCATTGTGATTATGAGTGACATTTCAACATTTATGAGTGACACTTTATCATGAGCAAAATCATGAGGAAAACTTATAAAAATCAGAAATTAACACTCAATTGAGTAAAGGAAACTGTAAAAAGATCTTAAAACTACTACAAAGCACCAGAAATGGAAGGGCACTAACCAGAGACAGACTGCGTGACTGCAGTTCTCAGTAACATAAGGCAAGCAGGCACTGCAGCTGCTCAGAAGATATAATTGATTTGTTCATTCATGACAGCACGCTAGCCTAAAAAACAAAGTTCATAGCATAGCAAGTGCAATTTGGAGATTATACCATAAATCAGGCCTCTCCGAAACCGGCCAAACTGAATGACAAACTAACTTCTGTTTTCATTTCTGTTCGAGGACAGACTAAAGAACATGCTGAACATTTAACACAGCAGACAACATCCCACATGCATACATTTGACACAGCAGACACCATCTCACATGCATACATTCGACCCAGCAGACACCATCCCACATGCATACATTTAACCCAGCAGACACCATCCCATATGCATACATTTAACACAGCAGACACCATCCCACATGCATACATTTCACACAACAGACACCATCCCACATGCATACATTTGACACAGCAGACACCATTCCACATGCATACATTTAACGCAGCAGACACCATCCCACATGCATACATTTGACACAGCAGACACCATCCCACATGCATACATTTAACACAGAAGAACCATCCCGATACATACATTTGACAGAGCAGACACCATCCCACATGCATATATTTCAAACAGACACCATCCC
Organism: Lissotriton vulgaris; assembly: GCF_964263255.1. Classification (NCBI taxonomy): domain Eukaryota; kingdom Metazoa; phylum Chordata; class Amphibia; order Caudata; family Salamandridae; genus Lissotriton; species Lissotriton vulgaris. Next base: position 88,187,192 of record NC_141685.1, on the reverse strand, counting down.
ACATGCATACATTTGACACAACAGACACCATCCCGATGCATACATTTGACAGAGCAGACACCATTCCACATGCATACATTTAACGCACCAGACACCATCCCACATGCATACATTTGACACAGCAGACACCATCCCACATGCATACATTTAACACAGCAGAACCATCCCGATACATACATTTGACAGAGCAGACACCATCCCAATGCATACATTTAAAACAGCAGACACCATCCCACATGCATACATTTAACACAGCAGACACCATCCCGATGCATACATTTGACAGAGCAGACACCATCCCACATGCATACATTTGACACAGCAGACACCATCCCACATGCATACATTTAACGCAGCAGACACCATCCCACATGCATACATTTAACACAGCAGACACCATCCCACATGCATACATTTAACACAGCAGACACCATCCCACATGCATACATTTCACACAACAGACACCATCCCACATGCATACATTTGACACAGCAATTGTCGTAATTTGGCAGTGACTAAATTAGCATTTAGCTCAGCTACACACACTTTTATCGTTAACTTGACCATGTTTTTGGAAGCCATTTTGTATTTCCTGGCTTCCATTTGAATGAACATGCTGCCTCGTGGTCAGCATGTCCTTTTGTCCTTTCTCTGTACCAATGACCTTTTTAAACTGCCCAGCAACTGGCTATTTTTAGCACTGGTCAAGCTTACACATGCGTACTCGAACATTGAACGGTCACCTCTCAGGAATGTTCTCCAAAAACTGACCAGTGGTACTAGACTCCTCCCACATGTTGGCTGTGTTCCAAAAATGTCCTTATATGTACCTAAACTGTGTAAAAGTATACCGCTTACCTTTTTATTACTGTCTAAATCGTATAAAAGAGGTCACGCATCAATGTTCGGGGTGATACTTCTTGCATTACCGAAGGGTGCTGTAGGATTGTACCACCACCCCATGGGGTCCTAATAAACTTGTCTTTTTTGCATTTCCAGTTTCCGTGCCAACTTCTATTCTATGGTGTTCGTGAGTGTTTCTTTCAGAGTATGTAGATCTGTTGAAATCCGATACCACAAATTGGCGACCACGAAGGGACTCATCGGCGACTCGGATGCCCGAAGGAGTGGTTGCGACGAAGGATTGGAAACTCGCCATGGACGCGTACGCTGCCACTGAGTGACCCGAGTCTTGGCACCCACTGTGTTTTTCCTTTCCTTCCGATTTGACCTTCCAGGTGGCGCCGGTCCTCGACTGAGATCCTGATCGGTTGGGTTGTTGTGCAGTGCCCGTTTGGCTGATTTGATTAAGGAACTTGGCAGTTGGAACCTGGATGTTTGAGAATATTTGGTAAGCTTGTGATTGGTAAGGTAGTCTACTGACACTTACTGTGGCTTTTGGATTTGTTTGAGTTAGCTAACATTTGAACCTATGATTTGAATTATATGTGGAGTGCACCTCACATAGGCAGGTATGTAGAGATATTTCTCTGACTTTGTATTTGTTTGAACGGCACACCATGTGTAAAACATATTAAGTGCCATTTTATGTAATATCGCGTTTTCGTGATATTTTGACATGCCTGTTTTAAGCACACTCCGAGGAATGTGCTGTCTTGGAAATGGTACCAGTTATCGATTAAATGACTCTCAGCCGGCTCCCCCAGAGGGGACACCTAATCGTGAAATGTACATAAAATTTGGCCTTCCTCCTATTATGTACAGCACATTGTGGCACAAATACACGAAAACTGATCATGAATTACAATGGCCACTACATGGGTCGTTTGATTTGCGAAAGGTTCAATATGTGGAGCAGTGTTTGTTTCAATGCAGGTCTAGACAGGACACGTTTGATTGTGTGCGTATGTGGGAGAAAGCGGTGCGTGAACGAATGAAGCGTGAACAAGCCTTGGCGGACAAGGAGCAGCGGAAGGCTGCTCGTGACAAAGCTTTACAGCTGCAGGAGAAAGAATTACAGGAACAAAAAGAGAGGGAGGCTCGAGAACGTAATTTACAGGTTAATGGTCAGTTTCCTATTCAACGTCCTCTTTATCCTGTCCTTATTAATGAATCCGATGATTTTTCATTGTTAGATCGTTGTCCGCCTCCATATGATAAGTATGTGGCTAATCTCCTACAGGAGATTGCAAAACGTTTGAAGACTAGTGAGAGTTCATGGACCACGGCAACCCCTGCTTCTTTCTTGACTATGGCTCAGTATTATGAACGACAGGAATTGGAGGCTAAAGAAAGTAGTGATAAGAAAGCAAAGGATTTGAAGACGAAAGTGATGTTGGCTCAGGTTTACGCTACACAGCCGAGAGGGAACGATAGGGGTAGACGTAGATCGTATAGTACGTCATCTGCTTGTTCCGATATTTTTGAGGATCAGTGTGCATACTGCAAACAGTTTGGACATTGGGCTTCAGACTGTCCGGTGCTTCGAGAACGGCGTAATCAGCGTGGTCGAGGAAGTGGAAGGTCTCGGAATAGTTATGCAGGGTCGAGGGGTGGAGCGAGTGATCGTGGTAGGTTTGAAGCGAGTGATCGTGGTAGGTTTGAAGCGAGAGGTCGTGGTCAGGCTGATCATAATACTTTTGATCGACGGAATCAGTATTAGATAGCTGAGGGTGAGTTTATTGAGTCTCAGGATAATACATATGCATAGGATTGCGTAGGATGGGGTGTGGAATCGGTTGAAGTACCAATAGATCAAAGGGGTCCTTATATATCAGCGAATGTTTTGGGTTCTACTGATCAGTTTCTGGTCGATACAGGAGCTACTCGTAGCGCTCTGTCCAAACACTTGGTTCCAAGGGCTCCCCTGTCTGGCGAAACGATTACATCAATAGGGTTCGATGGAACACCTTCCCTTAGCCCACTGTCCCAACCCCTTACATTTCACATTGATAAATTTACTGCCCCATGCCCGTTTTTGTTGTCTCCGAACACACCAGATAACATTGTGGGACTTGATATGCTTAAACATTTTCGAGCAACTATACGCTGTGCCCCTGGCGGGGTGCGGGTTATTTTGAATGAAAACTACCCAGAGGTTGAGAGATTGTACCTCATGCAAGAGGCCGATGCTTTAGCTTCTCTTCCTAATACTTTGTGGGCTACTTCCGACACTGATGTGGGACAGATGATCATCCCTCCCGTATGTATTACTGTAAAGGAGGGAATGTCTTTGCCTCGTGTCCCACAATTCAAGATTTCCAAGGAAGGTGAAGTTGCCTTGACACATATCGTAAATGACTTGATTAAGGCAGGGGTGGTGGAGGAAGTCCCTTATAATGTTTGTAACAGCCCAATTCTTACGATTTTAAAGAAAGACACAGACACCAAAATCTATCGTTTTATTATTGATTTGAGGGAAATTAATAAGATAGTAGTGCCCCAGTATTCGGTGGTGTCTGATATTACTACCTTACTTACTTTGATTCCACCCACAGCCACTACCTTCACTGTAATCGATTTGAAAAACGCTTTCTTTTCGATTCCCATTCATCCTGACAGCCGATATTTGTTTGGCTTCACATTAAATAACAAATAGTATAGATTTTGTCGGGTTCCTCAAGGCTACACAGAAAGCCCTAGCATCTATAGCCAGGCTTTAAAAAGACAGCTTGATTCTTTCGACTTACATTCTGGGGTGGCTCTTATTCAATATGTCGATGACATTCTACTTGCAGCAGACACACGGGAACAATGTGAGGAGAGTACTTATTCCCTGCTTTCTTTCCTTGCCAAGAATAATCACAAGGTTTCAAGGAAGAAATTGCAATACTGTAGACCAAAGGTGACCTACCTCGGTCACCTTTTGTCTAAGGAGGGGCGTGCATTGACATCAGATCGAATTCAAGCAATTTTAGATACGACAGTCCCTTGCACTCAGAAAGATGTTCGTGCTTTCATAGGTTTGACGTCCTTTTGTAGACAGTGGATATTAGGATTTTCACACATTATAAAACCGTTGTTATCATTGTTGTCCAAAACTACACCGATTCCCATTGAATGGACAGATGAATGTCAGAATGCTTTTGAACAATTGAGGCAAGCTCTTTGTTCTGCACCAGTGTTAGGTACGCCAGATTATACAAAGATTTTTACATTATATGTCCACGAGAAGGATGGATGCGCATTGTCAGTCTTAGTGCAGACACACAGAGATAAACAGAGACCTTGCGCTTATTTTTCAGCAGTACTCGATCCTGTAGCACGAGGATTACCTGGGTGTTTTCGAGCAGTTGCAGCAACAGCAGTGGCTATACGACAAAGTGAGGGAATACTTTTGTCACACAAATTGTTGGTATTAGTTCCCCATGCGGTAGATGTTTTATTGAACCAAACGAAAACACAGCATTTAACTAGTGCTCGTTTAACAGGATACGAGCTGACGCTGTTGGCGCCACATATTACACGGAAGAGGTGCGCCACTTTGAACCCCGCTACTTTATTGCCATATCATGTTCCTGAGACCCAGAAGGAAGAACATCATGATTGTGTTTTTCTGACCGAAGAACAAACAAAGGGTCGTATCGACTTACAGGATACGCCTCTTCCAGATGTAGATGGAGAACTGTGGGTTGATGGATCTTGTTTAAAGTTGCCAGATGGTACGACTTCCGCAGCTTATGCGATCACGACACTTAAGACAGTGGTAGAAGCAGCACGAATACCACAGAAATCGGCCCAAGCGGCTGAATTGATAGCCTTAACGAAAGCATGTGAATTAAGTGCTGGATTACGTGTGAATATCTACACTGACAGTCGTTACACTTTTGGAGTAGTGCACGATTTCGGCCTACTCTGGAAGGAACGAGGGTTCCTGACCTCGCATGGAGTGCATATTATGCATGGAGAGGTAGTACGTGATCTCCTGAATGCACTATTATGTCCAAAGAAAGTAGCGATAATCAAATGTAGTGCACATAAGAAGGTGACAGACAAAATAAGACAAGGAAACGCTTTTGCAGATCACATAGCGAGAGAGACTGCAATGTAACAAAATATCTCTCCTATGTATGTGGTGAAATCACAGGCTGAGCGATGGCATGATGCCAGAGAGGAAATATTAGACATCCAAAAATCAGCATCTGAAGCAGAACTTGCAACCTGGGCGATAGAGGGAGTGTTGGATGATGAGGGTTGTTGGCGTAGCAAAGATATGAGATGGCAATTGCCTGCCGCTTATTTGCAAACAATGGTTCAAATGACACATGGGCTGGCACATGTCGGGGCTCTTGCAATTACTAAATTGCTTACACGAGTTTGGGAGCATCCTGAGATAGCTAGCACGGCTAAAAGAGTAGTGCAGACCTGTCTGATATGCTTACAGTACAATCCTGCTAAAGGGACTTATACTCCTAAAGGAGGGTTTGTTCCACCTACTGCACCATTCGAAGTACTGCAAATGGATTACATCCAGCTTGAGCGCTGTAACAATCTTAAGTATGTCCTAGTGGTGGTGTGTGCCTTCAGTAATGGATTGAGGCCTACCCCACAAAGGATAATACAGCATTGACAACAGCTAAAGTGTTACTCAAGGAGTACTTCCCGCGCTTTGGTGTTTGTAAATTTTTGTGGAATGATAACGGTCCTCATTTTGTTGGGAAGATAGTGGAGTACGTCCTGTAAGGATTGGGGATTAGGCAGAAATTTCATGCTGTATTCCATCCGCACAACGCAACAAAACAATGCCTGCACCCCTCTTATTTAGTAAACCACGATTATTCAGATATAGACCACACCGTAATTTAATTTAGGTAGATCCGGTACCCTAATAAGTACCATTTACTTTTTATTTTGGAAAGAATTTCATACGTGTGTTCATGCAGAGATAAACAAATACACTGACATGTCTAAGTTACTGACTACATATATATACACATTTCATACAAAAAGAAAATTATATTCATGAAGTGAACAAAACACATCCTAACAATATCGTGACAAAAACATTTCAATCCAATACAATCATTGTTTTTTACTTCATAATTTATCATCAGACAACGTCAAATGCCCAGGAACATTAAGAAATTATTCACAAAGTCCTAGTGTATATTTAATATACTAGTATGTTCCCATCGGTAAGCCGACGCGTTTCGAGTTGGGGCCAACAGGGTTCCCAAACTCTCATCAGGGCCTTTTGATTAATCTGTATAGGAAGTGAAATAATAAACACTATTTAGTATTGTTATATGTCTCGTACAGCTCTTATGCCATACCTCATTCATTGCCTAAAGTGTACCTGTAATTCGATTCACTGTGGGAACGGTATATTCAGGGGCTTCTCAGTGGGAAGGGCTGTCTCTCTTAGCTCTGCCCGTATCGCCGTGCCGGTGAACTGCTGTTTCTAGAAGGGGGAGATGAATGAGCCTACCGATGTACATCTGATAGATTAAAACAATGATCCTTACAACAAGCCATTAGTCTAACAACATTCTACCTCGTCTTGAGTGGTGAACTACTCGTGAGGATTTGGTTGTGCTGGTAACGTCTCGCGTATATTCTTTACCTATTCAATGAAAACGCGTGTCAAACTTTACACGGCGAAATACGGGCCCTCAACAATTTATGGCGATGATATATTAAATTATGCTCGCCAGGTCCATACCTGCACTCATGTGCGCTTGCCCTGCCGCTTCTTATGGTGTTCGTCGCTCAGGGATCGGGAAACATTACTCATCCAGATCGCGTTTCTGTAAAGCAAGTGGAGCCGGTAAACACTCGCGTGTTGCGCCTAATTGTGGCCTTAGTTCAAATGAACGAACAGACAACCGTGTGAAACTTACTTGTTTGTTTGCTCTTGGCAAGCACACCGGCGTCCGCTCCCGCATGCAGTCAGGAACCTTCTGACTGATGCACAATGCGGAGGGCGCCATTTTAGGCTGACATTGTGGGTGGGCGCTCAGTGCTCAAGGATTATGGGAGATGTAGTTTAGCCGTGAAAGCAATATGTAATACATTAATTTGCTCATTCTATGGGACTAGGTATGGACGTTTTCATGTACATGCAGGCAGTCTGACTAATTTTACCCAGGATTGCAGAAGCGTTCACACCCTGGATAATTCGGACATGCTGTTTAGTCCGGTTGGAGTGGTATTAAATTTCAAAATTAAATATGCTGTGTTAAACATTTAACACAGCAGACACCATTCCACATGCATACATTTAACGCAGCAGACACCATCCCACATGCATACATTTCACACAACAGACACCATCCCACATGCATACATTTCACACAACAGACACCATCCCACATGCATACATTTCACACAGCAGACACCATCTCACATGCATACATTTAACACAGCAGACACCATTCCACATGCATACATTTAACGCAGCAGACACCATCCCACATGCATACATTTAACACAGCAGACACCATCCCGATGCATACATCTGACAGAGCAGACACCATCCCACATGCATACATTTCACACAACAGACACCATCCCACATGCATACATTTGACACAGCAGACACCATCCCAATGCATACATTTAAAACAGCAGACACCATCCCACATGCATACATTTAACACAGCAGACACCACCTCGATGCATACATTTGACAGAGCAGACACCATCCCACATGCATACATTTGACACAGCAGACACCATCCCACATGCATACATTTCACACAACAGACACCATCCCACATGCATACATTTCACACAACAGACACCATCCCACATGCATACATTTAACACAGCAGACACCATCCCACATGCATACATTTGACACAGCAGACACCATCCCACATGCATACATTTACCGCAGCAGACACCATCCCACATGCATACATTTCACACAACAGACACCATCCCACATGCATACATTTCACACAACATACACCATCCCACATGCATACATTTGACACAGCAGACACCATTCCACATGCATACATTTAACGCAGCAGACACCATCCCACATGCATACATTTGACACAGCAGACACCATCCCACATGCATACATTTAACACAGCAGAACCATCCCGATACATACATTTGACAGAGCAGACACCATCCCACATGCATACATTTCAAACAGACACCATCCCACATGCATACATTTGACACAACAGACACCATCCCAATGCATACATTTAAAACAGCAGACACCATCCCACATGCATACATTTAACACAGCAGACACCATCCCGATGCATACATTTGACAGAGCAGACACCATCCCACATGCATACATTTGACACAGCAGACACCATCCCACATGCATACATTTAACGCAGCAGACACCATCCCGATGCATACATTTGACAGAGCAGACACCATCCCACATGCATACATTTCAAACAGACACCATCCCACATGCATACATTTGACACAGCAGACACCATCCCAATGCATACATTTAAAACAGCAGACACCATCCCACATGCATACATTTAACACAGCAGACACCATCCCGATGCATACATTTGACAGAGCAGACACCATCCCACATGCATACATTTGACACAGCAGACACCATCCCACATGCATACATTTAACGCAGCAGACACCATCCCACATGCATACACTTGACACAGCAGACACCATCCCACATGCATACATTTAACACAGCAGACACCATTCCACATGCATACATTTAACACAGCAGACACCATCCCACATGCATACATTTGACACAGCAGACACTATCCCACATGCATACATTTAACACAGCAGACACCATCCCGATGCATACATTTGACAGAGCAGACACCATCCCACATGCATACATTTCACACAACAGACACCATCCCACATGCATACATTTGACACAGCAGACACCATCCCAATGCATACATTTAAAACAGCAGACACCATCCCACATGCATACATTTGACAGAGCAGACACCATCCCACATGCATACATTTGACACAGCAGACACCATCCCACATGCATACATTTAACACAGCAGACACCATCCCGATGCATACATTTGACAGAGCAGACACCATCCCACATGCATACATTTCACACAACAGACACCATCCCACATTCATACATTAGACACAGCAGACACCATCCCACATGCATACTTTTGACACAGCAGACACCATCCCACATGCATACATTTAACCCAGCAGACACCATCCCACATGCATACATTTGACACAGCAGACACCATTCCACATGCATACATTTAATGCAGCAGACACCATCCCACATGCATACATTTGACAGAGCAGACACCATCCCACATACATACATTTAACACAGCAGACACCATCCTGATGCATACATTTGACAGAGCAGACACCATCCCACATGCATACATTCCAAACAGACACCATCCCAAATGCATACATTTGACACAGCAGACACCATCCCAATGCATACATTTAAAACAGCAGACACCATCCCACATGCATACATTTAACACAGCAGACACCATCCGGATGCATACATTTGACAGAGCAGACACCATCCCACATGCATACATTTGACACAGCAGACACCATCCCACATGCATACATTTAACGCAGCAGACACCATCCCACATGCATACATTTCACACAACATACACCATCCCACATGCATACATTTCACACAACAGACACCATCCCACATGCATACATTTAACACAGCAGACACCATTCCACATGCATACATTTAACGCAGCAGACACCATCCCACATGCATACATTTGACACAGCAGACACCATCCCACATGCATACATTTAACACAGCAGACACCATCCCGATGCATACATTTGACAGAGCAGACACCATCCCACATGCATACATTTGACACAGCAGACACCATCCCACATGCATACATTTAACACAGCAGACACCATCCCGATGCATACATTTGACAGAGCAGACACCATCCCACATGCATACATTTCACACAACAGACACCATCCCACATGCATACATTTGACAGAGCAGACACCATCCCACATGCATACTTTTGACCCAGCAGACACCACCCCACATGCATACATTTGCACAGCAGACACCACCCCACATGCATACATTTAACCCAGCAGACACTATCCCACATGCATACATTTGACACAGAAGACACCATTCCACATGCATACATTTAACACAGCAGACACCATCCCACATGCATACATTTAACACAGCAGACACCATCCCACATGCATACATTTGACACAGCAGACACCACCCCACATGCATACATTTAAAACAGCAGACACCATCCCACATGCATACATTTAACACAGCAGACACCATCCCGATGCATACATTTGACAGAGCAGACACCATCCCACATGCATACATTTGACAGAGCAGACACCATCCCACATGCATACATTTAACGCAGCAGACACCATCCCACATGCATACATTTCACACAACATACACATCCAAAATGCATACATTTCACACAACAGATACCATCCCACATGCATACACTTGACACAGCAGACACCATCCCACATGCATACATTTAACACAGCAGACACCATTCCACATGCATACATTTAACGCAGCAGACTCCATCCCACATGCATACATTTGACACAGCAGACACTATCCCACATGCATACATTTAACACAGCAGACACCATCCCGATGCATACATTTGACAGAGCAGACACCATCCCACATGCATACATTTCACACAACAGACACCATCCCACATGCATACATTTGACACAGCAGACACCATCCCAATGCATACATTTAACACAGCAGACACCATCCCACATGCATACATTTGACAGAGCAGACACCATCCCACATGCATACATTTGACACAGCAGACACCATCCCACATGCATACATTTAACACAGCAGACACCATCCCGATGCATACATTTGACAGAGCAGACACCATCCCACATGCATACATTTCACACAACAGACACCATCCCACATGCATACATTAGACACAGCAGACACCATCCCACATGCATACTTTTGACACAGCAGACACCATCCCACATGCATACATTTAACCCAGCAGACACCATCCCACATGCATACATTTGACACAGCAGACACCATTCCACATGCATACATTTAATGCAGCAGACACCATCCCACATGCATACATTTGACAGAGCAGACACCATCCCACATACATACATTTAACACAGCAGACACCATCCCGATGCATACATTTGACAGAGCAGACACCATCCCACATGCATACATTCCAAACAGACACCATCCCAAATGCATACATTTGACACAGCAGACACCATCCCAATGCATACATTTAAAACAGCAGACACCATCCCACATGCATACATTTAACACAGCAGACACCATCCGGATGCATACATTTGACAGAGCAGACACCATCCCACATGCATACATTTGACACAGCAGACACCATCCCACATGCATACATTTAACGCAGCAGACACCATCCCACGTGCATACATTTCACACAACATACACCATCCCACATGCATACATTTCACACAACAGACACCATCCCACATGCATACATTTGACACAGCAGACACCATCCCACATGCATACATTTAACACAGCAGACACCATTCCACATGCATACATTTAACGCAGCAGACACCATCCCACATGCATACATTTGACACAGCAGACACCATCCCACATGCATACATTTAACACAGCAGACACCATCCCGATGCATACATTTGACAGAGCAGACACCATCCCACATGCATACATTTGACACAGCAGACACCATCCCACATGCATACATTTAACACAGCAGACACCATCCCGATGCATACATTTGACAGAGCAGACACCATCCCACATGCATACATTTCACACAACAGACACCATCCCACATGCATACTTTTGACCCAGCAGACACCACCCCACATGCATACATTTGCACAGCAGACACCACCCCACATGCATACATTTAACCCAGCAGACACTATCCCACATGCATAGATTTGACACAGAAGACACCATTCCACATGCATACATTTAACACAGCAGACACCATCCCACATGCATACATTTAACACAGCAGACACCATCCCACATGCATACATTTGACACAGCAGACACCACCCCACATGCATACATTTAAAACAGAAGACACCATCCCGATGCATACATTTGACAGAGCAGACACCATCCCACTGAGGTAATATAAATTTTTATGGTCAATTGTGTCCCCTATCGTAGACCCCAACGGCTCCATGTACATGCTTCTAGTACATGTAAGTTCCCTCCACAACCAGCTATGAAGACGCAAATACATTTGCGTCCAACGTTAACATGTCCTCTTTCAGATGCACCATGAATGGGTCCGATATTCCGTTCCTAAGTGTGCCTTGCCAACGTCTTTATGTGGTGCACTTTCATGATTTCTAGCTCTGGCGAGTTAGGCCTTGTTTTCTGCCATTCAATCTTTCTCTCCCTTCTGCCTCTGAAAGCTGCAGCCTGCTGCTTCCTGACCCCTGACTTACTCCCTGCGCGGCGAGCTGTGCCAGGCTCGGCCAGCCTTGCCTGCCAAGACTGTATTCAGCCTTCAAGTTATCTGCTCCGCTCCTCGAAAAATACATTCCTGTCTAGTAGTTTAGGTAAACATCCTTCCCAGCTGCAGAGCAAAGGGCCCGGCCTCACTGTCTCCATGCAAGTAATTCATAGCTTCCGTTACCATGGTAGGCCCATGGCCCCTCACATCTCATGTAGACACGTAGTCGCATATGCACGCATTAGCAGTCAGTATAGAATAGCCTCTGCCCGAGAGACCTTTCCTTCTAGATAATACAGTTCCTCAAACACAAGATATTAGATATGATTTGGGATTAGGTTGTTCTGACATCCCAGACTTCTGTCTCCTCATGAAGGGCTAAATGTCAAGTCCCCTTCACCCTCCAGTTGCACGTCAATTATACGTCATGCTGCTGCGCGCGCATCCCTGCCACATGTTTTTGCTGACTCTGCAGGATCCTTCTAGGGATCCACCCACCTATGACACATTTATGTGACGTTTCTTGCACACACCTCCGTGTACGCCCTAGTGCACGCCTCTTGTTACGTATTTCTGTTCTTATCTCGTTTCTCTCAGCTGTTACGCCTTCTGCATTCAATGCTACTGTATGAAATGACTATATATACGATTTCATGTTAATAAATCATTGTACATGTCCATGATTCCCTTCCCGAACCCTCGTGGTGATGGATCATGCTACCTGGTTAACCAATTCCATTTTATGGAATAAAACCCCTTAAACCTCAGATGCCACGGACTCTGTGTCTCTTATTTTGATTGAGCTATTTTATTGAACTTTACCACATAGAAATTAAGTACCAGGTAATTTTATTTACCACATAAATTCACCCTCCCCCACCTTACGCGCCGGCGGTGCGTTGCAGGCCTAGTCCCCTGTCACAGCCGGACGGACACTCATGCGCATCCGCAGGATTTCCTGTATCTCCCTCAGGCCAACGGAGGTGACTGAGACTGCGATCGACACCCAGACGAGGCGGTGAGGAGTGCGGAGGATCCCAACCCGAGTCCAGCCGAGAGTGCAAGGTCCGAGGTGTCTTGAGGCCCACCTGTTCCGAAGTTCCGAAGTAACTACGTCACGAGTCGAGTCGAGTCCAGTCCAGAGTCAAGTTTTCCGAGGCCTTCTGTTCCGTGCTTACCGGTGAGTACCGTTGCTGGGGACGCATCTAGACGGGTGCATTAGTTTGCCCCGGTCGAGACGGGTTTGGGTACACAGACCCGGTCTGCACTGTTTAGCAGTGTATCTGTGCTGTTTAGCAGTACATCAAGTAAATGTTACTAGTTAATATGTGGTTTTCTGTTCGAAATGTTTAAATGTGTTTTAATGTCGTGGTATGAGTGATTGTTTGATCTGCATTACTGTGTATATTGTATTTATGGTGTTCAAGTTCGAGTAAGTATCAAGTATCAAGGTTCAAAAATGCCGCTGTTCAGTAAGTTACGACAGATAGGAACTAGAAAGGGGATTCTAGAAGAAGCAGTGCCTGTTCCACCTAGGGACACTCCAGGGCACTTTATGTATCACAAGCATGGCTTAGATGCCATACTGTACTTAGACTTGTGGGTCGATTATACCAAACACTTAGAAGAGAAATATAGATGGCCTGTTTCAGGAACATGGGATGCAGAGTGCATCATGAGAGTAGAGGAAGCACTATTGAAAAAGAAAGCCCGACAGTCACAGAAAGACGCCATAGAATTATGGCGTAAAGAGTCACATAAGAGAACAGAGAAAGAAATTCATCAAGCAGAGAGAACTAGACAAGGTCAAGGCAGAACAGGCTGATAGAGAAAGAAATGCCGTTGTTACTGGTCCTCTCAGAAGAACTAGCTAAAGTGACCCCCTCAGAAACACCCCGTAGGTCACGAGCGCCACCACCTGTACCCTTTAGAGTATGTAGAAAGAATCAATTCCCCACTGTATATACGATCCAGAACCAGGAAAGGGCTCAATGCTCGTGATTTCACTAAGACTAGGAAGATTTGTGGAGTTTCTTGTACATAGCTCCTTGTAAATATGGCTTGTGAGGAGCATATTCTCAAAAGCCTGTGAAAACGTGGAGTGATAAGTTCTTGATTTTCCCATGTATCTGCAGTCATTGGGGAATGAGCCGCCTAAGGGTTAATTTCTTGAAATGAGAAGGCAGTATTTATTTTTTACATGCTGTTTAACATGCATGGTTATGTGAGCTGACACTAAAAGTCAGTGATTGTTTAAATGTATGATGGTTTGATTCCACTTTTTCATTGGTTACTGGTTCTGCCTATGTGCTTTGACAGCATGGTAACATCTTGCATGGAGAACAGAAAGCAGTGTTCATTTAACTTTCTATTTGAAATACGTCCACGAATTTGTGTGGGTTCAACCAGTCGGATTGTGATAAGGGTTTCCAGCTGTGGATGGCACACAAGCCAGTGTTTTAGAATTAGTGCGTTAATGGTAGAGAAGAATTTATAAAACAGACCCATCATGGAACGTGCTTTTAAATTAGTGAAATGCAACCGTGTGTTTTTTTTTTTGAAAATAATATTATAGAAGATATATATGGATATTTTCCTACTGCAAGTTGAATTTTTTCAAAATATAAATGTTTAAACATGCTGTCTGATATCTGTCCACCAGCTTTGGTAAATAGGATTTTTTTTTTTTTTTATGTCTGATCCAGAGGTCAGTTAAAACTGTAATGCTCACACAGGAGGTTTCAGATCAGAGAAATATTAAACTCAACAGTCCATGATAATTCGTTTTTTCAGAGTCAAATTGCCCCCTTCTCGTGTGTTAATCTGCATACTAAATAAATGCCCATGTTTCAAATGTCTTGCCTTCTAGCTGCATTAGTTAGACAAAAGTGTTTTTTTTTAGAAAGTGGAACTTTTAAGTATCAGTACATTGTAACAGAATTATTTTAAAATGCCAGCATGTGTCTGAATTACAAAGCAAAAAATATGTCCTTATTAATCACTGATTTAGGATGTTTTACATCACGTTTTAAATTTCCTTCAGTTAGTTTGAGAATAGTGGTCTGGCCTGGGAACAGATTTTGTTTTGAGTTACAAAGAATGTGTTTTTCGCCCTTGAAGTTAGCATAGCTCCCAGCGACAGAATCACCGACCAGTGCCTGTCTTGTTATCATTTGGCCAACATCCAATTTCGTTCCGCGCAAGAAATGTTTATGTAAAGGGGGGTCAAGTTGCTCTTCCTCACAGTCAGTACTAAAAGCTTCATTGACTTCAGATAAGAGCATGCTTGCAAATGAATAGTTTTTCCCTCAGTAGTGTAAACAGGATAATTGGCAGGAAGCTTTGCTCCTGCGATGAGATCAACATTTGGCAGTCATTCAATTTTAGATCGCAATGAAGCTCGGCTTCTACTTGATTATGCTTGGATCAGATTCAAGCTCTGAGCGCGAACATCTTTCTAGAGGTGGGGGCTGCTTCTCAGAGTAGTGAGGCAGTATATGCAGTCAGACTACCAATCTTTCTCATGAAACAGCCTAGAGAGGGTAGAGTAAGTGTCAAAGCCAGTTTCCCTTGGAGTTGGTCCACTGTCACGTGCCACAGACTTGGTACTTACCAAATCATGTCCAGAAAACTTGCTAGGTATAAAGCACCTATGGGCACAAGGTCCAACTGACGTAGGTCACATGAACATAACACCACACCGTGTCACTTTCTAAGCAGGAGTAGTACTCCCACGTATACGACAATACAAGATACCACCTGATGCCATAGTGGCCTTATTAAAGATTGTTGATGAACTCATTGCACATGGGGGGTGGTGGAGACTGACTCAAATATATGTAACTCACCTGTCCTTCCTATCCTTAAACGATCAGACCCTAATGCACCACCAGTTTACAGACTAGTAGTTGAACAAATGTGTAGTACCACAATACCCAGTGGTCCCAGACATTTCTTCATTACTGACTGCTATTGATTCTGAAGCATCATTCTTTACAGTAACTGACCTGAAAAATGTATTTTTCAGTGTTCCAATTCACCCAGACAGCCAGTATCTCTTCTGATTCAGTTTAAGTGGACGTAGCTTTACATTTTTAAAGGTTTTACAGAGTGTCCCTTTCAAAGTGCACAGCAAGTGGTGTGTACCTTGTACACTTGCTGTCCAAATGGGGGAGACAGCTAACACCCGACCGTATCCAGTTAATTGTAAATATGTCACAGCCCAGAACACAAAAGGAGGTACGGGCCTTTATAGGCCTCACTTCTTATTGCAGACAATGGATCCCTCAGTATGCATTTCTAGCCAAGCCACTTATACGGTTGACAACACAGGAGGCAGCGTCATCGACTGTCCTCCCTTGGACTCAGGAACATACACAGGCTTTTGAAGAATTAAAGAAAGCTTTATGTCAAGCACCTGTTTTAGCGACACCATGTTACAGCAAACCTTTTACACTTTTTGTCACAGAACGTGAAGGTACTGCATTGTCGGTCCTCACTCAAGACCAAGCAGGTTCACACAAACCGTGTGCCTATTTTTCTAGTACATTAGATCCAGTAGCCCAGGCTTTGCCTGCGTGCTTGAAATCAGTAGCAGCAACAGCTCTAGCAATCAGGCAAAGTGATTCTATAGTGTTAGGACATCAATTGACAGTACAAGTTCCACATTCCGTGGAAGTTCTTTTAAACCGAACACAAACTCAACATTTGACTATAGCACGACTGACAGGATATGAATTGACATTGTTTCAGCCACACATAGAAATCAGACGCTGTAACACATTGAATCCAGCTACACTTTTGCCATTAAATATGACAGACCCTTTGGCACATGATTGTGTTGAAGTTGTTACCATTACGACAAAACCCAGACAAGACTTGACAGACACCGCATTACCAGATCCAGACCTGACACTTTATGTGGATGGTTCATGTATGAGAACAAGTATAGGAGAGTTAGTGGCTGCATATGCAGTAACAACAGAAACTGATGTCATAGAAACACATTGTATTGACACTCTGTCAGCCCAAGCGGCAGAGCTCATTGCTCTGACCCAAGCCTGTATTCTAGCCAAGAATAAGAAAGTTAACATATACACAGATTCCCGTTATGCATTTGGAGTCGTACATGACTTCGGTGTACTCTGGCAAGAAAGAGGTTTCCTGACCTCTCATGGGGCCAAGATCCAGCACGGTCCCCTCATTCAAGCTCTGTTAGAAGCAATACATTTGCCTACAGCAATAGCCATCATGAAGTGTAAAGCACATATTAAAGTCACTGACAACATTTCCCAGGGCAACGACCTGGCAGACCAAACAGCCAAGCTTACAGCACAGACTCACACACCTGACTTGACAAAGACAATAGTCCCGACGCCAACTCATTGCATGACAGTTAAGGATCCCGCCCTAGATGTAATTGACATACAGACACATGCTACACCAGACGAAATCAGGAAATGGACTGAACTAGGAGGGATCCAGACAGAACAGGGAAGGATGACGAAGGGAAAAGCCACATGGTTTCTCCCCGACTCTATGGTTCAAGTTATCATTAACACAGCACATAGTCCTGCACATTTAGGAGAAAAAGCCATGTTAGACAGTATTCAAAACCTTTGGTTCAATAAACATTTACGAGTAGCAGCAAAACAGAAAGTGCGTACTTGCATGATCTGTTGTCAGTTCAATCCAGGTAAAGGCATTCCGGTGGAACAAGGTGGATTTCATCCTCCTGACCATCCTTTTGAAGTCCTCCAGATGGATTATATCCAAATGGACAGATGTAAAGGTTATAAGTATGTTTTAGTAGTGTGTACACTAACCAGATGGACAGAAGCGTACCCAGTCCCAGATTATACTACAGCAAGCCTTGTAGAAAGCCATAATCAGACCATTCCAGAACAGTCCATTCCAGAACAGGCCTATCTCCTATGCCAAGATAATATCTGATGTTGACCATAACATGCTGACAGATTACCTGGCTTCCTTCATGTCTGCACTACTCTCTCTTCATTCACAGGTTGCCGCCGCCTTCCCTGACAACACCCAAGTCCAGGAGCCTGCCATAGTCCCTGGAGATGTTATCTATGAGCGGAACTTTTGACCGATCAAGCCCCCTTAAGCCGCATTGGAGGACGCCGAAGCCTGTGCTACACACCACGAGGACTGCTATCCGGCTCGAAGGACGAAAAGGAAATTCTATGGACAATTTGGAACTTTCTCTTTGCCCAAATCTTTGATAAACACCCAAAAGACTGCCTTGAAACCAGTGACTCAAAATCCCCTTTTCTAGAAAAACTCCGCATCAGTAAAATTAATCCAAATTACGGTCTAGCAAGTCAGACAGTTTAATTGTTTAAGTCCTCCCCTAGGTGAATCGGTTAGACCTGATTCTGACATGTTCCCGCTAGACCCCGATAGAGAGAGAGATAGACAGAAACAGCTCAAGAAACGTGAATATTGTAAATCTCTCCGCAGTCACTGTATAGTGACATTATTGATTATGTTTTTTCTGAGCCTTATGATTATTACTGCAAGTATACTGTTAAACTTGTACTACCCTATTTTCAAGCGTACACATTCTTCTTCAAATGTCACTATCGAGCACACTTTCAGTGAATTACCCCCGCATGAATTGTCATACAGACTTGCGCTGCGCAACAATACATTCATTAGTATGTTACACCATTCCCATCAGACCAGCAATGCTACCAATTGTTGGATATGTGGCCGACTCCCCCCTTATCAGAAATACAAGGGAGTTCTGCCCCTCTTTCCGTACCCGTTCACACACAATGGTTCCTGTGGTGCATGGTTTAGTTTAATAAATTCCTTAGATTCTGATTCCGTAGTTTACCAAGGCAATTGGGTATGGGGAAATCTGAACACTGTTCTGCACAAAGTATGTTTCCCTGACAAGGAGGGTCTTCCCAAAAGGACAGGGACCGATCTAGAAAACGAAGTATATGGATTAGGTAACTTTACACTTAACCTCATGATTCTGAATGTCGAGTCCGAAACCAAGCCAGACTTACCTTCTATGTCAGTATTACCTGTTAAAGGTGAATTATGTGTCAGAAAGAATGGTTCAGTACACCTAGGTCATAGCGAATGTACTACTGTAGTCGAATTTAGTGATAAAGGCAAGTCTACATTCAAAGCTTCCCGTCATTCCTATTTTGTTTGTGGCCATACAGCATACATACCTTTACCTCTAGATTGGGATGGCACTTGTTACTTTGCATTCCTTCTGCCACCTGTTTTTCTAGCCCCACCTGACTATCATAGGAACTCCCACCTAGTACATACTAGACACAAGAGAGATCTCCCGATTGTAGACTATACTGAAACAGCATGGGAGCAATATACAGATTTCAATAAAGGTTTCTTTCCCTACTTAGGTACTGTCTCGAATAGTAAACTGATACGTAGATTGACCAGAACCCTTGAAGCAGTAGTGAATGAAACTACTTCCGCCCTAGGCAACTTAACAGAGGAACAGTCTGCTATGAGACTTGTTGTCCTTCAAAATCGTCTTGTCCTTGACGTCATCCTGGCCGATAGGGGCGGGGCTTGTACCGTCATCCACTCGAGCTGTTGCGTTTTCATTCCAGACAACGCACCATCGGTTTACAAAGCCATCACTAGGCTTCACGAAATAGCTCATCTGATACATCAGAATCCAGGCTCCTGGACATGGTCCGGTTGGTTCTGGAGCGTGTTATCCACCTGGGGATGGAAAGTCCTATCCTTCCTAGGAATAGCCCTTCTCATAGTATTCAGTTGTTGCCTATGTCTACAATGTGGGCCGGCGATATGCGGCTTGTGGTGTGTTACTGCTACAACGCATCTATTACAACGTAATGCTGTTACAACGCAGCTATTACATCGCAAATACCATTACAATGCATGCCATTACAACGCATGGCATTACATAGCAGATGCTATTACAACGCATACCATTACATCGTAAGTATTGGTAAGTATTTTATTTTATTTTTTTATTTTATTTAATATTTTATAATTGATTTAATTATTATTAATTATAAAAAATATTTATTTCGTTTTTAAATATTATAATTTAAATATATTAATTTAAGTATTTTTTTAAATAAATGTGAGTATAGGAGTATATGTTTTGGGGTACTGATGTATATATTTTGGGGTGTTTGGGTATTTTTAGGTTTTAGGGCAGGGTTTGGGTTTTGGGGTACAGGGGTGTTTTTAGGTTTTAGGGCAGGGTTTGGGTTTTGGGGTACAGGGGTGTTTTTAGGTTTTAGGGCAGGGTTTGGGTTTTGGGGTACAGGGGTGTTTTTAGGTTTTAGGGCAGGGTTTGGGTTTTGGGGTACAGGGGTGTTTTTAGGTTTTAGGGCAGGGTTTGGGTTTTGGGGTACAGGGGTGTTTTTAGGTTTTAGGGCAGGGTTTGGGTTTTGGGGTACAGGGGTGTTTTTAGGTTTTAGGGCAGGGTTTGGGTTTTGGGGTACAGGGGTGTTTTTAGGTTTTAGGGCAGGGTTTGGGTTTTGGGGTACAGGGGTGTTTTTAGGTTTTAGGGCAGGGTTTGGGTTTTGGGGTACAGGGGTGTTTTTAGGTTTTAGGGCAGGGTTTGGGTTTTGGGGTACAGGGGTGTTTTTAGGTTTTAGGGCAGTGTTTGGGTTTTGGGGTACAGGGGTGTTTTTAGGTTTTAGGGTAGGGTTTGGGTTTTGGGGTACAGGGGTGTTTTTAGGTTTTAGGGCAGGGTTTGGGTTTTGGGGTACAGGGGTGTTTTTAGGTTTTAGGGCAGGGTTTGGGTTTTGGGGTACAGGGGTGTTTTTAGGTTTTAGGGTAGAGTTTGTGTTTAGGGATAATTAAATTATATTTACCATTTTAAAATTGATTAAAATATATTTAATAAATTAAATAAATTATTTTACACTAATTACATTTTTAAATTAAATTAATTAAATTAAATAATTTATTATTATTAATTTAATTTAATTTCATTATAAAAAATATGTACTATAAACTAATTACTTTTTTTTATTTTATTAAATTAATTACTATTTTTTAATTAAATTACATTTATTAAATAGATATTATTTAATAAATAGATATTTAATTAAATTAATTTAATGACAATTTTAAAATGTCTTTTAATTAAATTATTTTAAATAAATTAATTACAATAAACTAAATAACATTTTTAAAAAAAGGTATACTTACCTATACTTACGATGTAATGCCATGCGTTGTAATACCATTTGCGATGTAATGCCATGCATTGTAATGACATGCATTGTAATGGTATTTGCGATGTAATAGCTGCGTTGTAACGGAACGCGTTGTAATACAACGCGTTGTACTGACACCAATCCAAGGCTTGTGCGCCACATCATGTATTCCCCATTCAAGTTCAAGTTCAAATTCCCGTCAGAAAAAGGAAGAGCAAATGATGTTATATGAACAAATAGATGGATTAATGAAGATTGATATATCATGAAGGGTCCGTAGGGGACAAGGAGGGAATGAGGTAATATAAATTTTTATGGTCAATTGTGTCCCCTATCGTAGACCCCAACGGCTCCATGTACATGCTTCTAGTACATGTAAGTTCCCTCCACAACCAGCTATGAAGACGCAAATACATTTGCGTCCAACGTTAACATGTCCTCTTTCAGATGCACCATGAATGGGTCCGATATTCCGTTCCTAAGTGTGCCTTGCCAACGTCTTTATGTGGTGCACTTTCATGATTTCTAGCTCTGGCGAGTTAGGCCTTGTTTTCTGCCATTCAAGCTTTCTCTCCCTTCTGCCTCTGAAAGCCGCAGCCTGCTGCTTCCTGACCCCTGACTTACTCCCTGCGCGGCGAGCTGTGCCAGGCTCGGCCAGCCTTGCCTGCCAAGACTGTATTCAGCCTTCAAGTTATCTGCTCCGCTCCTCGAAAAATACATTCCTGTCTAGTAGTTTAGGTAAACATCCTTCCCAGCTGCAGAGCAAAGGGCCCGGCCTCACTGTCTCCATGCAAGTAATTCATAGCTTCCGTTACCATGGTAGGCCCATGGCCCCTCACATCTCATGTAGACACGTAGTCGCATATGCACGCATTAGCAGTCAGTATAGAATAGCCTCTGCCCGAGAGACCTTTCCTTCTAGATAATACAGTTCCTCAAACACAAGATATTAGATATGATTTGGGATTAGGTTGTTCTGACATCCCAGACTTCTGTCTCCTCATGAAGGGCTAAATGTCAAGTCCCCTTCACCCTCCAGTTGCACGTCAATCATACGTCATGCTGCTGCGCGCGCATCCCTGCCACATGTTTTTGCTGACTCTGCAGGATCCTTCTAGGGATCCACCCACCTATGACACCTTTATGTGACGTTTCTTGCACACACCTCCGTGTACGCCCTAGTGCACGCCTCTTGTTACGTATTTCTGTTCTTATCTCGTTTCTCTCAGCTGTTACGCCTTCTGCATTCAATGCTACTGTATGAAATGACTATATATACGACTTCATGTTAATAAATCATTGTACATGTCCATGATTCCCTTCCTGAACCCTCGTGGTGATGGATCATGCTACCTGGTTAACCAATTCCATTTTATGGAATAAACCCCCTTAAACCTCAGATGCCACGGACTCTGTGTCTCTTATTTTGATTGAGCTATTTTATTGAACTTTACCACATAGAAATTAAGTACCAGGTAATTTTATTTACCACACCACATGCATACATTTCAAACAGACACCATCCCACATGCATACATTTGACACAGCAGACACCATCCCAATGATACATTTAAAACAGCAGACACCATCCCACATGCATACATTTAACACAGCAGACACCATCCTGATGCATACATTTGACAGAGCGGACACCATCCCACATGCATACATTTGACACAGCAGACACCATCCCACATGCATACATTTAACGCAGCAGACACCATCCCACGTGCATACATTTCACACAACATACACCATCCCACATGCATACATTTCACACAACAGACACCATCCCACATGCATACAATTGACAGAGCAGACACCATCCCACATGCATACATTTGACACAGCAGACACCATCCCACATGCATACATTTAACACAGCAGACACCATCCCGATGCATACATTTGACAGAGCAGACACCATCCCACATGCATACATTTCACACAACAGACACCATCCCACATGCATACATTAGACACAGCAGACACCATCCCACATGCATACTTTTGACACAGCAGACACCATCCCACATGCATACATTTAACCCAGCAGACACCATCCCACATGCATACATTTGACACAGCAGACACCATTCCACATGCATACATTTAATGCAGCAGACACCATTCCACATGCATACATTTAACGCAGCAGACACCATCCCACATGCATACATTTGACACAGCAGACACCATCCCACATGCATACATTTAACACAGCAGACACCATCCCGATGCATACATTTGACAGAGCAGACACCATCCCACATGCATACATTTGACACAGCAGACACCATCCCACATGCATACATTTAACACAGCAGACACCATCCCGATGCATACATTTGACAGAGCAGACACCATCCCACATGCATACATTTCACACAACAGACACCATCCCACATGCATACATTTGACAGAGCAGACACCATCCCACATGCATACTTTTGACCCAGCAGACACCACCCCACATGCATACATTTGCACAGCAGACACCACCCCACATGCATACATTTAACCCAGCAGACACTATCTCACATGCATACATTTGACACAGAAGACACCATTCCACATGCATACATTTAACACAGCAGACACCATCCCACATGCATACATTTAACACAGCAGACACCATCCCACATGCATACATTTGACACAGCAGACACCACCCCACATGCATACATTTAAAACAGCAGACACCATCCCACATGCATACATTTAACACAGCAGACACCATCCCGATGCATACATTTGACAGAGCAGACACCATCCCACATGCATACATTTGACACAGCAGACACCATCCCACATGCATACATTTAACGCAGCAGACACCATCCCACATGCATACATTTCACACAACATACACATCCAAAATGCATACATTTCACACAACAGACACCATCCCACATGCATACACTTGACACAGCAGACACCATCCCACATGCATACATTTAACACAGCAGACACCATTCCACATGCATACATTTAACGCAGCAGACACCATCCCACATGCATACATTTGACACAGCAGACACTATCCCACATGCATACATTTAACACAGCAGACACCATCCCCATGCATACATTTGACAGAGCAGACACCATCCCACATGCATACATTTCACACAACAGACACCATCCCACATGCATACATTTGACACAGCAGACACCATCCCAATGCATATATTTAAAACAGCAGACACCATCCCACATGCATACATTTGACAGAGCAGACACCATCCCACATGCATACATTTGACACAGCAGACACCATCCTACATGCATACATTTAACACAGCAGACACCATCCCGATGCATACATTTGACAGAGCAGACACCATCCCACATGCATACATTTCACACAACAGACACCATCCCACATGCATACATTAGACACAGCAGACACCATCCCACATGCACTTTTGACACAGCAGACACCATCCCACATGCATACATTTAACCCAGCAGACACCATCCCACATGCATACATTTGACACAGCAGACACCATTCCACATGCATACATTTAATGCAGCAGACACCATCCCACATGCATACATTTGACAGAGCAGACACCATCCCACATACATACATTTAACACAGCAGACACCATCCCGATGCATACATTTGACAGAGCAGACACCATCCCACATGCATACATTCCAAACAGACACCATCCCAAATGCATACATTTGACACAGCAGACACCATCCCAATGCATACATTTAAAACAGCAGACACCATCCCACATGCATACATTTAACACAGCAGACACCATCCGGATGCATACATTTGACAGAGCAGACACCATCCCACATGCATACATTTGACACAGCAGACACCATCCCACATGCATACATTTAACGCAGCAGACACCATCCCACGTGCATACATTTCACACAACATACACCATCCCACATGCATACATTTCACACAACAGACACCATCCCACATGCATACATTTGACACAGCAGACACCATCCCACATGCATACATTTAACACAGCAGACACCATTCCACATGCATACATTTAACGCAGCAGACACCATCCCACATGCATACATTTGACACAGCAGACACCATCCCACATGCATACATTTAACACAGCAGACACCATCCCGATGCATACATTTGACAGAGCAGACACCATCCCACATGCATACATTTGACACAGCAGACACCATCCCACATGCATACATTTAACACAGCAGACAGCATCCCGATGCATACATTTGACAGAGCAGACACCATCCCACATGCATACATTTCACACAACAGACACCATCCCACATGCATACATTTGACAGAGCAGACACCATCCCACATGCATACTTTTGACCCAGCAGACACCACCCCACATGCATACATTTGCACAGCAGACACCACCCCACATGCATACATTTAACCCAGCAGACACTATCCCACATGCATACATTTGACACAGAAGACACCATTCCACATGCATACATTTAACACAGCAGACACCATCCCACATGCATACATTTAACACAGCAGACACCATCCCACATGCATACATTTGACACAGCAGACACCACCCCACATGCATACATTTAAAACAGAAGACACCATCCCAATGCATACATTTGACAGAGCAGACACCATCCCACATGCATACATTTCAAACAGACACCATCCCACATGCATACATTTGACACAGCAGACACCATCCCAATGCATACATTTAAAACAGCAGACACCATCCCACATGCATACATTTAACACAGCAGACACCATCCTGATGCATACATTTGACAGAGCGGACACCATCCCACATGCATACATTTGACACAGCAGACACCATCCCACATGCATACATTTAACGCAGCAGACACCATCCCACGTGCATACATTTCACACAACATACACCATCCCACATGCATACATTTCACACAACAGACACCATCCCACATGCATACAATTGACAGAGCAGACACCATCCCACATGCATACATTTAACACAGCAGACACCATTCCACATGCATACATTTATGCAGCAGACACCATCCCACATGCATACATTTGACACAGCAGACACCATCCCACATGCATACATTTAACACAGCAGACACCATCCCGATGCATACATTTGACAGAGCAGACACCATCCCACATGCATACATTTCACACAACAGACACCATCCCACATGCATACATTTGACACAGCAGACACCATCCCAATGCATACATTTAAAACAGCAGACACCATCCCACATGCATACATTTAACACAGCAGACACCATCCCGATACATACATTTGACAGAGCAGACACCATCCCACATGCATACTTTTGACCCAGCAGACACCACCCCACATGCATACATTTGCCCAGCAGACACCACCCCACATGCATACATTTAACCCAGCAGACACTATCCCACATGCATACATTTGACACAGAAGACACCATTCCACATGCATACATTTAACGCAGCAGACACCATCCCACATGCATACATTTGACACAGCAGACACCATCCCACATGCATACATTTAAAATAGCAGACACCATCCCGATGCATACATTTGACAGAGCAGACACCATCCCACATGCATACATTTCAAACAGACACCATCCCACATGCATACATTTGACACAGCAGACACCATCCCAATGCATACATTTAAAACAGCAGACACCATCCCACATGCATACATTTAACACAGCAGACACCATCCTGATGCATACATTTGACAGAGCAGACACCATCCCACATGCATACATTTGACACAGCAGACACCATCCCACATGCATACATTTAACGCAGCAGACACCATCCCACGTGCATACATTTCACACAACATACACCATCCCACATGCATACATTTCACACAACAGACACCATCCCACATGCATACAATTGACAGAGCAGACACCATCCCACATGCATACATTTAACACAGCAGACACCATTCGACATGCATACATTTAACGCAGCAGACACCATCCCACATGCATACATTTGACACAGCAGACACCATCCCACATGCATACATTTAACACAGCAGACACTATCCCGATGCATACATTTCACAGAGCAGACACCATCCCACATGCATACATTTCACACAACAGACACCATCCCACATGCATACATTTGACACAGCAGACACCAGCCCAATGCATACATTTAAAACAGCAGACACCATCCCACATGCATACATTTAACACAGCAGACACCATCCCGATACATACATTTGACAGAGCAGACACCATCCCACATGCATACATTTGACACAGCAGACACCATCCCACATGCATACATTTAACACAGCAGAAACCATCCCGATGCATACATTTGACAGAGCAGACACCATCCCACATGCATACATTTCACACAACAGACACCATCCCACATGCATACATTTGACACAGCAGACACCATCCCACATGCATACTTTTGACCCAGCAGAAACCACCCCACATGCATACATTTGCACAGCAGACACCACCCCGCATGCATACATTTCACACAACAGACACCATCCCACATGCATACATTTGACACAGCAGACACCATCCCACATGCATACATTTAACACAGCAGACACCATCCCACATGCATACATTTGACACAGCAGACACCATCCCACATGCATACATTTAACACAGCAGACACCATCCCACATGCATACATTTGACACAGCAGACACTATCCCGCATGCATACATTTGACACAGCAGACACCATCCCACATGCATACATTTCACACAACAGACACCATCCCACATGCATACATTTGACACAGCAGACACCATCCCAATGCATACATTTAAAACAGCAGACACCATCCCACATGCATACATTTAACACAGCAGACACCATCCCGATACATACATTTGACAGAGCAGACACCATCCCACATGCATACATTTGACACAGCAGACACCATCCCACATGCATACATTTAACACAGCAGAAACCATCCCGATGCATACATTTGACAGAGCAGACACCATCCCACATGCATACATTTCACACAACAGACACCATCCCACATGCATACATTTGACACAGCAGACACCATCCCACATGCATACTTTTGACCCAGCAGACACCACCCCACATGCATACATTTGCACAGCAGACACCACCCCGCATGCATACATTTCACACAACAGACACCATCCCACATGCATACATTTGACACAGCAGACACCATCCCACATGCATACATTTAACACAGCAGACACCATCCCACATGCATACATTTGACACAGCAGACACCATCCCACATGCATACATTTGACAGAGCAGACACCATCCCACATGCATCCATTTAACACAGCAGACACCATCCCACATGCATACATTTGACACAGCAGACACTATTCCGCATGCATACATTTGACACAGCAGACACCATCCCACATGCATACATTTCACACAACAGACACCACCCCACATGCATACATTTCACACAGCACTTTGTGTTATTTTCTTTGATAATAATGTCATGCATGCCCATAGTGCTGCAGAGGCCAGGGCTTCACAGCGCTTCCATCCATGCTCTTTATCTCCAGTGCATCCTCCAGGTCACACACAGACCCTGCAGGGATCCCTTCAGCTTCCACCGCCCCCAGTGCAGCGCCCCCTGCTGGTGCAGCTGCATTGATGCTCTTTATCTCCAATGCATCCTCCAGGTCACACACAGACCCTACAGGGAATCCCCCTCAGCTTCCACCTCCCCCAGTGCAGCCCCCTCTGCTGGTGCAGCTGTATTGATGCTCTTCATTATATGCAGTGCGCGGGGTCAGAGGCCTCGCCTGATCCTTATATGGAATTGTTTGACTATGGCGATGTCAGTGTCTCTTTTTTTGTTCATAAATAACAAAAAAATATTTAAAAAATAAACATAAAATCCCCCAAAAATATATTTTTTTAAAACACACACACATGGCTGGGCGCTTTGAGGACATCTCACCTCTCCTCGTGCACCGGTCAGTGGGGGCTGCAGGGCCTGGGGGGCACCGGGGGCCCGGTGTGTTATTACCCCTCCCGAGTGACACGAGGCACCATCGAGCGCGAGCAAAACATGGCGTCTCCCGGCTGCGCACGCGTAGGACCGTGCGTCTCAGCTGCGCCTGTGCGGGGCGAAGACACAATTCCTTCTATCGCAGACCAATCACAAGGTGTTGGGACCTCGCACGGAGCGCAGCCTGTGAGCAGCCCTGGACAGAGGACGCGGAGTCTCACTGCGCCTGCGCAGAGGAGAGACACTCCCCTCCGTAAGAGGAGCCGAACCGAGCTTTGCTCTTCAATACGTCTCCGCGCGTGCTGTGGCGCGAGGCGCCTCGTGCTCCTAGGCGGTTGTTGTCTCTCATTCATTGTGCCCCCGCGCGGACAGTGGATTTCATTCTTGTGCTTCTTTGTGTCCCTGCGCGGACCCCGTCCCATCGGTGCTGCGCGCCGTGCTGTCGGGGAAAGGGGGGAATAACCGAAGTCAGTCAGTGGGTCATTATTACGTTTATTTCTACAGCCCCACATGTGAGGCAGAGATCATAATCCTGACAGTTGGGAGTAGATGAGGGATGGAAGGAAGGGCGTAATGTTGGGGGACCAATGAGAGGGGAGAGGAGACAATGGGCACTCTCGCGCACGAGAGCAAGGGGTCACCGTCTCGCGCACAAAGCACGAGAGGGTGAAGTAACACAACAAGGGGCTGAAGTAAATAAAGAGATCTTTCCGTCAATGACTTCAGGAGTTGGATTGTAGTAACAGCGGTGTCTGTCCCCGGCGCATGCGCAGTTCAAAATCCAAAGCTGAACTCGCACGGTTCATCTAAGGCTCCTTTAGCCCGCGCTGTGGGAAGTGTAGCGTTCTAGTGGTCCGAGGGTCTCGGCTGAGCCCCGGAACCACCTGCACACATTGTATCACCTTCAGGTCAGGCATGGCCTGAAGGCTATAAATAAACGGAAGGAAGTCGCTCGGGACTTCCTGTCTAACCGTCCCAGCAATTGTGTCAGTGTCCCTTATTTCCATTGCCCCACAGAGATAACAGGCCCCTACATTTTGGACGACGAGGGTGGGATCGCACATATCCCTACCTGCAGGCGACGCCTATCTGTGGCGAGTCCGGATCCGGAGTGACGCGGGGCCCGTGAAGTTGTCCCTGAGGGCGTCGAAGCTGTTCCCCACCCAAGGCTGTGTGGCGCTCCTCAGCCCACGATAGGAAGAAGACACCCGGAAAAGACACCCCGGTAAGCAGCGTGAGCGAGGGCTGCGTCAGGCACCGGGCGGAGAAAGAAAAAGTGAGATTGAGGCCCAGAAACGCCTCAGGAGCCGCGCAGAACACGCGCATGCGCAGAAGCGGGGTCCGGCGCCCGATTAGGCCTCACACGCTGAAGCTGACAGAAACTGACAGTAACACGAGCGCGGAGCAGCGCTCTCAACAACAAGTAGGGGAAGGCATCGGCGAAGCCGATTTTAAGTGCGAAGAAGGCCCAGCTGCCGAGGGCACACAACAGAAAGGAAAAATTTACAAACAAATATAACAATAAAGCATTGGCAAAACCAACGCAAGAAAAAAAAACAGATAATCGAAGTTGGCAGCTATATCGTGACAAGATAACACAACAGAGAGACACTACGGGGACACCTTAGTGCCAACAAGCATTGGCAAAACCAACGAACAAACCAACAAGCTTCTGGCAAAACCTCGCCAGATCACCTAAGAGGACCATCAGCACCCATAATGTCTGAATTACCAGAGGCAAACGGGGGAGAAGGCCCTTCAGGTACTGCAGCAGTACAGCCTCCACCACAACAACCCGTACCAATCCAACATTCATCACACGCACAGGTGCAAGCACTACCGCCATTCAGTGGACTGGCAGACCCGTCGACGGCGGCACCTAGGTGGGCTACATGGCTTGGGAGGCTAAATAATTATTTCATAGCCACCAGGGAAAAAGATGAAGAAGTAAAACGTTCACTACTGCTTCACTTTGGTGGTGAAGAGATATACAAAGTGTTCGCACACCTCCCGAACACAGGAGAATCAAACAACTACGATGCCGCAGTGCAGGCACTCAATGCGCACTTTGATCCTCAACTGAATCCACACTATGAGAGATTCAAATTTAGGCAGTCAAGGCAAAGGGAAGGTGAAAGCATGGATGCATTCCACGCACGCCTGCGTGAACTTGTCAGCACGTGCACAGAGGATGATTCAAACAAAGAAGTCACAGCCCAGCTTATACAAGGGTGCAGAAACAAACCCCTAAGGACGCTGATTCTCCGCCAACCAAAAATTACTCTAGAAGAAATCCTCTTACTGGCAAGATCGTATGAGTTGTCGGATGTACGCTCATCAGCAATGGAAGCAGTCTTGAACGCCAGCGCGAACAACGGAGTGACAATTAAAACAGAGAGGGTTGATGCAATCAGCAAACCCAGCCGAGGTGGAAGAGGCAGATGGCCAACCAGAACACCGAGACAACCACAATGTGGCTACTGTGGGCGTGAAGCACATGAGGCAGGGAGTTGCCCAGCACGTGGGAAGACCTGCTCGAACTGCGGAATCCCGAATCATTTCTCCAGTGTATGCCGAGGAAGAGGCAGAGGAAGGGGATCGTTCAGGAAGAAGTCAATATCTGGAGCGATCCGCCAGCTAGAAATTGAAGGAGAACAACTACCACGAAGTGGGAAATCAACATACCAAAGGTGTGACAGACTCGATGACTCATCGGAAGATGAAGATGGTGAGTGCTACTTTGTCTCGTTCACCAACGAGCTGAAGCAAAGACGACGACCACAACCCAAGTGCAACATACTAATAGATGGATCCCCGACAACCGGGGTGATTGACACAGGCGCCACAGTGAATGTCATGGGCATCCAGCATTATAAAGCTTTGAATCCTAAACCAAAACTAATTCCATCCAAGGTTCGAATATTCACATACGGCGGGAAAGAGCCACTCCCGCTGCGAGGCAAGATGGTAGTCCAAGTAAAAGCGGAAGAGCATGAAGTCACTGCAACTTTCCACGTGGTGGATAAAGAAGCCGACCTTCTTGTTGGAAGCCACACGGCTGAAGACCTACACCTAATTGCATTCGCAAATGCCGTCAAAAGTATCCAAGTGGAGGAGTTACTGCAGCAGTTTCCATCGCTGTTCGAAGGATTGGGCATGATCAAAAGACCACCAATTAAGTTGCATATCGACAAAACGATACAACCCATCGCTCTCAGACACAGAAGAATACCCTTCCATCTCAGAGCAGCAGTAGAAAAGGAGCTAGAAAACCTAGAAAAACAAGATGTGATAGAAAAAGTCACTGGCCCAACTCCATGGGTTTCACCAATGGTGATCGCCGAAAAACCCCGTCAGCCTGGGAAAATACGCATCTGCATAGACATGCGCATGCCAAACAAGGCAATAAAACGAGAGAGACATATTACACCAACAGTCGATGACATTCTAGCTGACCTCAACGGAGCTAAATGGTTTTCTAAGCTCGATCTCAATGCCGGATATCATCAACTCCGACTAGCGGAGGAAAGCCGCTATATCACAACATTTTCCACGCACTTGGGCCTGCGGCGTTACAAACGCCTGAATTTCGGCATCTCGTCAGCTGCCGAGATTTTCCAGAACACTGTTAAAGAGATCCTATCAGGTTTGCAAGGCGTAATGAACGTGAGCGATGATATCCTCATCCACTCAAAAACAAGTGGGGAACACCACCAGCGACTACGTGCAACACTCAAACGACTATCGGAACATGGAGTCACACTCCATCAAGAAAAGTGCAAGTTTTTCCAGAAATCAGTGGAGTTCTTTGGATACATATTTGACAGCAACGGAGTAAAGGTGGATCCCCGCAAATCACACGCCATAAAAAATGCACCAGCCCCATCTACAGCATCGGAGGTGAGGAGTTTTCTCGGTATGGCGCAATATTGTGCACGATTTATCCCGGGCCTAGCCACCATAGCTGAGCCGCTTCGCAACCTGACAAAGAAAGATGCACCGTGGAAATGGAGTGAGGAAGAGGAGAAAGCATTTACAAAGATCAAAGCAGCTCTGTTAGACACGACAACGCTTGCATATTTTGACACCTCCAGAAAAACAGAGATCCTAGTCGACGCTAGCCCGGTGGGGCTCGGAGCATTATTAACGCAGGAAGCAGAACCAGGTGTGTGGACCCCATTGGCGTTCGCCAGCAAAGCACTAACAGCCACAGAGTCCCGGTACTCACAAATTGAAAGAGAAGCACTGGCAGTAAAATGGGCCTGTAACCATTTCCATTTATACGTAGCAGGATGCCCGTTTCGAATGGTCACTGACCACCAGCCACTGATACCACTGTTCAGAGGAACTGCTCCACATCCACCCCCGAGGATAGAGAGGTGGGCAATTCAAGTACAACAGTACCAAATGGACCTCATTTATAGACCTGGTGAAAAGAACCCAGCTGATTTTCTGTCCCGTCATCCGGCCACGGATGGAATGGTACCTGAGGAACAAGAAACCCTATTTGAAGAAGAAATCAATCTTCTGGCTCAGAGCGCATGCCCGCAGGCTATGTCCATTAAAGCAATAATCGAACATTACCTACAAGACAAGGTGTTACAAAAAGTAGCGAACACCATCCGAACAGGAACATGGAATGGATTCCTAAAGGACAATAATGACTGGTCAGAGGATGACCGTTCTAGGATAGGCCAAATATGGAAAGTTCACAACGAACTAAGCATGGCAGAGAATGGACAGATCCTCAGGGGACGTCGCATAGTATTGCCCCTCAGCTTGCAAGAACAAGCCACCATGTTGGCGCATGCAGGACACCAAGGAACGCGGCGGATGAAGAGCCGAATGAGAGAGAAGGTGTGGTTCCCAGAGATGGAGAGCAGCATCGACACCCTAGTAAAGAATTGCAGACTGTGCCAACTCACCAGCACTCCTGAAAACCCAGCGCCTGTCATCACAGAAGAACATGCCCCTACACCCTGGTCTTGGGTAAGCATGGACTTTGGGAGTTTCCCAGATGGGAGAACAACGGTTGTTCTCATAGACTCATTTTCCAAGTATCCCATCGTGGAGGTAGCTGAATCCACCAGTTTTAGAAATGTTCAGCCGATATTGAGCAAAATATTCGCCATGTTTGGTCGCCCCCAAATCATCAAGACGGACAATGGGCCTCCTTTTCAGGGGAGTGATTTCCGTGATTTTATGAGTACGCTAGGGATCAAACATCACCGCATCACACCACAGTGGCCGCAAGCCAATGGTGAGGCCGAAAGATTTATGCGAACCATCAACAAAGCACTAAGGATAGCAAGTATTGAGGAAGTTGACCCTGAGTCAGCATTGCAACAATTCCTGGGAGAGTATCGGAGCACGCCACACAGCACAACACAGAGAACACCATGGTCGTTAATGTTCGCAGGAACTCGGCAAGACAGTCTCCCGATGACCGAAGGCTGGACACCAGAACATTACATGCCCAGCGAGACCCAGCAGAGGAGAAGAATGAACAATGAACAGATCAACATAAAGAGGAGAGTACAGAGTAGAGAACTGGCACCGGGAGATACAGTGCTACTGCAGACACGAAGACCAGGAGGCAAGTTCAGAACACCATATGAGCCTGAACCATGGATCATCAAAGACACCAAAGGCACGGCAGTCACTGCGCACAGGAATGGAGAAGAGGTGACCCGCAATGTATCCTGGTTTAAACGCATCCCAGCGGGAGTAACAGAAGCTGATGAAAACCTTGAAAACCACAATATCGAACAACCAGCGGGTCAATGTGAAGAAGAACCCAGGGAAACACCACATGAAAGGGAACCGACTCCACCGGCACCAATATCACCAGTGCAATCACCTGTGCGAACAGCAACACCAGCGAGGGGAAGGCAGATGTACCATCTCCGGCCTAACCTAAGCCCAGTCAGAGACTAGCAGAATATATGTGTTACTCATGAACAACATATGAATACGACAAGAAAACAAACAAAGAACTAACTTGGGAAGGGATGCAGCGTTCTAGTGGTCCGAGGGTCTCGGCTGAGCCCCGGAACCACCTGCACACATTGTATCACCTTCAGGTCAGGCATGGCCTGAAGGCTATAAATAAACGGAAGGAAGTCGCTTGGGACTTCCTGTCCAACCGTCCCAGCAATTGTGTCAGTGTCCCTTATTTCCATTGCCCCACAGAGATAACAGGCCCCTACAGGAAGCACTATCTGTCCCCAGCGCATGCGCAGTTCAAAATCCAAAGCTGAACTCGCACAGTTCATCTAAGGCTCCTTTAGCCCGCGCTGTGGGAAGAAGTGTCTGTCCCCAGCGCATGCGCAGTTCAAAATCCAAAGCTGAACTCGCACGGTTCATCTAAGGCTCCTTTAGCCCGCGCTGTGGGAAGCACTATCTGTCCCCAGCGCATGCGCAGTTCAAAATCCAAAGCTGAACTCGCACAGTTCATCTAAGGCTCCTTTAGCCCACGCTGTGGGAAGAAGTGTCTGTCCCCAGCGCATGCGCAGTTCAAAATCCAAAGCTGAACTCGCACAGTTCATCTAAGGCTCCATTAGCCCGCGCTGTGGGAAGCTGTGTCTGTCCCCAGCGCATGCGCATTTCAAAATCCAAAGCTGAACTCGCACAGTTCATCTAAGGCTCCTTTAGCCCGCGCTGTGGGAAGCAGTGTCTGTCCCCAGCGCATGCGCAGTTGAAAATCCACAGGCCCAGCTTTAAACCGACCCCAGCAGGACCCACATGAAACCCCAGGTGAGGCCAAGAGATACAAAGACTGTCTGCTGCTGGAGGGTCTCCAGCCTGCTGTACGGGATTCTTCTGTTGTTGTTGTTGTTTTTGTTGCATCGAACGATGATTATTTTGTTTCAGCAATGCTCATTGCCCCTCACTGCTGGAGTTGGGTAACTCTTTTCAAGGCCTCAGCAAAAGGTGACATTTGTTTCACCAGAAAAGTCTGTGATGAGAAGATCGACTTGAATCCCGTTTGTGGCTTTCACCAGAGTGAAGGGGGGCAGCCCCCTCAATTGAAAGTGAAAGAACGCACTCCCAGGCAGCAGCGACTGCGCCTCATTGTACCTGGGCCTGGGCCTGCACAGCATCATCTGATGAGGATAAAACTCCCCCAAATATGACTCAACCTCACTAGGGCCTCAGTGACCAGCAGCGGTCAGCCAATGCCCATCAGGTAAACAAGCCTTGGCATCGCCAGTAGGTCTCGCCTCTGGGACCTTATGAGTGTTTAGTTATCCAGCACAATATCCTTGGGGCAACAACATCAACTGCTGCATGGCTAAACACTTATAAGGTCCCAAAGGCAAGACCTATTGGCTATGCCAATGCTTGTTTTAATTGGTTCCTGTTTGTGCCTTTTAGAGATGCATGCTTCTGTTTCGTCCTCGTGTCTAACTACTCCCGCATTTTGTTGATCTAGGAGGTCATGGGTACTCACAAACATTTTCTCGGGGCCTCAAAGTTTTGTCTGTGGTGTGACCGAGGGCCGCCCTGATGCCAGCAGGGTGTAAAGTCGGGGTAGGGAAACAAAG
Organism: Lissotriton vulgaris; assembly: GCF_964263255.1. NCBI lineage: Eukaryota > Metazoa > Chordata > Amphibia > Caudata > Salamandridae > Lissotriton > Lissotriton vulgaris. The sequence goes on along the minus strand of NC_141685.1, from coordinate 88,150,009 downwards.
CATGTATATCTAGTGGCTGCCTTTAAGAATGAAGGTGGTCCTAAAGTTAAAGGCCTAGTTACTTCATTTTCCTAACTGCAATTAACCTTTAAATAAGTGTTTGCTGTATATGTACGTTTCTTTTTCATGTTAGTTCTGAGTCGAGTAAACAGCAGCCCAATGCTGCTGCTGCCCGGGGGTCCGCATGTAAAGACCTGAAGGGCCTTATGCGGCCCCCGGGCCGTACTTTGAGTATCACTGATCTAGATCCTCCCGGCGACCACCCCAGCTACATGTGTATTTCCATGTTCTTCAAAAAGGGGTCGCAGTTGAGCAGACAGCCTTGTCACGTCTTCAAGGAAATGTGAGTGTGACGAGGCTGGTGTATTTTATTCACCACTTAACTAATCAGTACCCTGTCCCTCCGTCCTCACGTAAGCCACAATTTGTGACACATTTGCTATTTTAAGGATTGTAATAACATCACTTTTGTATATTTAAGTCCATACAGATACTGAAAACAGCAAACCGCAAGTAAAAAATGAAAAGTACAGGGGGCACGAGCCCTAAACAAAACAAAAAATAGGTTTTAGAGGGGCAGGGTTTGCAAATTAGCATAGGCAGTGTGCAGTAATGTCACAGAGAGGGACATTGCATTCTATTATGCCTCTCTTTAATGGTAATGAACCGTCATTCACGTAATATAAGCACACACATGAGCAGCGTATACCCTCATGTACATGAATAAAGAAGTCTTAAATGTATTTTGGTACAACAATGTGGGAGAGTTTTAATGAAACGTGGGGAAACATGTTAACATTGACTTTTATTGGGCAGAGCAAGTTTCCAGTGGGAGAAAGCTAAAATATTGTAATGCATGATATAGAATGAATATAGTGCTCTCTGAATCTGACTTTCATATCTATGTACTTTTTTTTACTGCATTGCACAGATATTCTATGCAGTAGTCTATTATTATTTTCCTTTTGCATGATAGCGTGCATTACAGTTAGCTTATAGATGCCACTTCTTCAGCTATTCACTAATGGTGAGCATTTTTATTTTGGTGCCCGTAAACATTCTCTATCTCAGTGCGACCATGACAGTTGGCAGCCCACTAGCGATTCATTTGATTATTTTTTTTTTTAAACAGTTTTTATTGCAGACTTATGATATACAGAGTACATGTATTTAGGTATCGTTCTCCTGCTGTCAGCGCCCCTCAGCATTTGTTGACTGTTGTACACGGCCTTCAAGCCCACAACCCAGAGGTCGGGCGGCGTCATGCAACGTAACTCTAATCTCAGTGGTGCAGTGACAGTTGCAGCCATTTCGCAGGGAATTCCCTTGTCCGCATTTACTTTTCTCCCCTCTCAAACCCCCCCACATCAATTTAACATTCCAACTCCCCTCCCACCCCTCCCATCCCCCTATTAGTCCCTCCACCTACGCCTGAGCTCGTGGTTAGCCTGCGTTCATGAATGTAGTCGGGAGTCGATATATGTCTAAGTGATAGATGTATCCTGTGTGTTGTCGGGTGCTGTAGTATGTAAGTTGGGAGTGCCCTCTCTGTCTAGGGATGTGCTGTCACGTAAGGCTTGCACAAGCGTTTCCCATGCAGCTGCTGCCTCTAGCGCTTTGTCATCTGCTTTGCGGCGAGCTTGTTGATATCGGAGCGTGCTCTCACAAGCTGCCCATTTCAGGAACTCATTAACCCATCGCCTGTATAAAGGGCCCGTTCTCGATTTCCAGTTTCTCGTTATTTCTCATTTGGCCAAGAGAAGGCCCATATCTATAAATTTACCTGTGATCTTATTTTTTGGCGTGTGAGTAAACCAGTGCAATATACTAATGGCCTTATCATAATGTAACCCTCTGTCTGTTATTTCGTTAAGCGTCTCGCCAATCTCCTGCCAGTATTCTCGCAGGTGAGGACAATCCCATAGCATGTGGCCCAGTTCCACTCGCCCCGCAGTGCATCTGGGGCATGCCGCGTCAGCCACCCCGAAATATTTCCCAATTTTACCAGGTGTTAATTAAGCTCTATGGAGAACATAAAAGTGTATTAGCTGGAAGCGTGCATTTCTTGTGCTCTTTCGCGCTCGCCTCACTATTTGTGTCCAAGTTGTGTCGGGGATCTCCGTGTCGAGGTCCGATTCCCATTTAGCTTTCAATACCATCAGTGGCTGTAAAGTCTCCCGGAGCATCCTAGAGTAGAGGCATGTCACCGCTTTATAAGTGCCTGCTGCCATCATGGTATATTGGCAGGCCATGGATGTCGTGGGTTCCAAGAGCCCTTCCCTCCAGTGTGCCTGCATGGCCCTGGTCACCGCGGCGTGCAGTAAGTATCCCCCCCTCGGCAGGTCGTAACAGTCTTGTAAAGACTGATACGGTAGTAGCACACCATCTTCGTACAGTTCGCCAATCATTTGTAACCCTGCGTCCTCCCAGATATGAAACCGTGACCACTCTCCGCCGTGGTGGAGCGCCGTCACCATTCCCAGCGGTATCTCAGGCGCGTACGGATGACTCACGCCCGCTCGGCGCTGTGAACGGTTCCAGCAAAGCCTGAACGTTTGCTCTTCCAGGGACAAGTCTCTGAGGGAGAGCTTCTGCTGCAGTGTGATATAAGCCAAGATATGGCGTGGGTTGCCTATGTCCCTCTCTTGTTCCGGGCCTCGGAACACCCTCGCTACCTCCTGCGTAAAAATCTGCAATTGTGCAGCTATATAATAAAGCTCGAAGTCAGGGACCGCCAGTCCCCCTTCGTCCTTCGGGCACTAGCGATTCATTTGATGTTTACTAAATACCAGGCAGTTGGGGTATACCTGTTACTTGCTACCAAATGAGTGTTTGGACACACAACAAACTGGAACAAGCATTTGCAATGCAATTGGTCTCACATTTACGCAAGTTTGAGCTATTGGCTTTGTAAATGATAATGCCTTTTATTTATGTTTTGGGTTTCAAAACATAAATAAAATGCTTTGTTATTTACAATCTCAATAGCTTAAACTCGTGTAAATGCGCTACCTGTTGCATTGCAAATGCTTGTTATCTTCAGTCTCATGGTCTTTTTAGTAACATTAGAAAACTTAAATTTGAAGCTTTTGTGTGGGCTCTTATGGCCTAGGGCGCTGTACACACAACCATACATTTCTAATTCGTTGTCAACAAAGTTTGAATTTGAATGATTCTGCCCAGGTTTAACCAAAAGCTGTCAGTTACTGAAACATTTCGCATAGTGTATTTTCCTGTCAACAAATAAACATGTGTGTGGCATAAATTGCCTCAGTGGCCGCTTACTTCCTTGAAGTACTATTTTCCTTACAGTAAAGTCCCCAATTTAATTATATTCAAATGGCATTATATTTATGGAATTCCCCTTTCCCACCCCACAACAGAAGCAATCCTATCGATTACCTAGATACTTGTGTGTGTGGTTTGATTGCCACAGTTGTCCTTGTTCTGGTGTGCATTACTGGGTCAATGGTGAAGATGGACATATACTGTTTGAAGAAGTTATGTCCAGTGGTCCTTTTGGCAGCGGCTATAAACCACTCGCGCCTCTTTGTCCCATGCTCCACTGGCATCCCACTGATTTTTCATGGAAGATTAAATCTGCCCCTGTAAGTGTATCCCGCCCCTGGGAAGCCCGTGGGATCTATTCAAAGCCAATGGCCTGTTACATTAAACCACGCGAGCTACCGGGGCAGAACCCACAGGTGGCCGCCGCGGTGCTTGCATCTGCGGCGCGGCGGCCGTGCTCTCAGGGCTTCTACGCGCTTGGTTTCTTGGCCGCCAGGTGTAAAATTACTGTAGCACCAAGGCCGCAGGCCACAGCTCTCATTCAGTCCATTTTTTCGTAAATGTATTGTTTGGGTGAGGGATTAAGTTTCTCTTAATTTCCAACAGGAAGTGGACTTTTCTGCAGATGCGCCACTGAAAAATCTGTTAACGTTATTCATTGCATAGGAAATCAAGGTGGTGGACCTGGTGGTGGTGGATGCGGTGGTGGTGTACATGGTGGTGATGGTGGATGTGGTGGTGGACATAGTGGTGGTGGTAAACTTGGTGGTGGTGGATATGCTGGTGGTGGGGGTGGTGGTGGACATTGTGGTGGACATGGTGGTGGTAGACGTGGTGGTGGTGGACGTGGTGGTGATTGACGAGGTGGTGATGGACGTGGTGGTGTTGGACACAGTGGTGGTGGACGCGGTGGTGGACGTGGTGGTGGCGTGGTGGTGGTGGATGTGGTGGTGGACATGGTGGTGGACAAGGTGGACGTGGATGTGGTGTTGATGGACGTGGTGGTGGTGGACGTGGTGGTGGTAGACGTGGTGGTGGCCTCGTGGTGAACGTGGTGGTGGACATGGTGGTGGTGGTGGTGGAGGTGGTGGTTGTGGACGTGGTGGTGGTGGGGGTGGATGTGGTGGTGGTGGATGTGGTTGTTGTGGATGTGGTGGTGGTGGATGTTATGGTGGTGGACGTGATGGTGGTGGATGTAGTGGTGGACGTGGTGGTGGACATGGTGTTGTTAGTGGTTGTGGTGGTGGATGTGGTGGACATGGTGGTGGTGGACGTGGTGGTGGTAGATGTGGTGGTGGTGGTGGACGCAGTGGTGGTGGACGCGGTGGTGGTGGACGTAGTGGTGGTGGACATAGTGGTGGTGGACGTAGTGGTGATGGACGTGGTGGTGGACGTGGTGGTGGACGTGGTGGTGGACGTGGTGGTGGTGGACTTGATGGTGGTGGACGTGGTGGTGGTGGACGTGGTGTTAGTGGACATGGTGGTGGTGGACGTGGTAGTGGTGGACGTGGTGGTGGACGTGGTGGTTGTAGTGGATGTGGTGGAGTGAATGTGATGGTGGTGGTGGTGGATGTGGTGGTGGTGGTAGTGGTGGTGGACATGGTGGTGGTGGGTGTGGTGCTGGTTGACGTGGTGGTGGTGGAGGTGGGTGTCGTGGTGGTGGTGGTGGTGGACATGGTGGTGGGGAACGTGGTGGATGTGGTGGTGGTGCACGAGGTGGTGGTGGTGGAAATGGTGGTGGTGGATGTGGTGGTGTTGATGGAGGTGGTGGTGAATGCAGTGGTGGTGGACATGGTGGTGGTGGTGGACGGGGTGGTGGATGTGGTGGTGGTGGATATGGTGGTGGACGTGGCGGTGGTGAACGTGGTGGTGGTCGACATGGTGATGGTGGTAGACATGGTGGTGGTGGACGTGGTGGACATGGTGGTGGTGGACGTGGTGGTGGTGGTAGATGTGGTGGACGTGGTGATGGTGGTGGACATGGTGGTGGTGGACGTGGTGGACATGGTGGTGGTGGTAGTGGTGGTGGTGGACATGGTGGAGGTGGTGGTGATGGACGTGGTGGTGGTGGACATGGTGGGGGCGGATGATGTGGTGGTGATGGATGTGGTGGTGATGGACATGGTGGTGGTTGTGGTGGTTGTGGTGGAGTTGGTGGTGGTGGATGTGGTGGTGGTGGACGTGGTGGTGATGGATGCAGTGGTGTTGAACACGGTGGTGGTGGATGCGGTGGTGGATGTGGGGGTGGACGTGGTGGTGGATGTGGATGTGGTGGTGGTGGATGTGGTGGTGGCCTCGTGGTGGCCATGGTGGTGGTGATGGACATGGTGGTGGTGGACATGGTGGTATTGATGGATGTGGTGGACATTGTGGTGGTGGATGTAGTGGTGGTGGATGTGGTGGTGGACGTGGATGTGGTGGTGGTCTCATGGTGGATGTGGTGCCGTGTTGGTGGTGGTGGACATGGTGGTGGTGGATGTGGTGGACCTGGTGGTAGTGGACGTAGTAGTGGTGGATATGGTGGTGGAGGAGGTGGTGGTTGTGGACGTGGTGGTGGTGGTGGTGGATGTGGTGGATGTGGTGCTGGTCGACATGGTGGTGATGCACGCAGTGGTGGTGGGCGCGGTGGTAGTGGATGTGGGGGTGGACGTCGTGGTGGATGTGGTGGTGGTGGACGTGGTGGTGGTAAATGTGGTGATGGACTCGTGATGGCCGTGGTGGTGGTGGTGGACATGGTGGTGGTGTGATGCACATGGTGGTGGTGGGCGCGGTGGTGGATGTGGTGGACATGGTGGTGATGGACGTAGTGGTGATGGATGTGGTGGTGGTGGTGGAGGTGTTGGTGGTAGTGGATGTGGTGGTGGTGGACGTGGTGGTGGAGGATGTGGTGGTGGACGTGGTGGTGGAGGTGATGTTGTTAGTGGATGTGGTTGTGGTGGACGTGGTGGTGGGCATGGTGGTGGTGGTCATGGTGGTGGTGGATGTGGTGGACCTGGTGGAGGTGGTGGTTGTGAACGTGGTGGTGGTGGTGGGGTTGGTGTTGGATGTGGTGGTGGATGTGGTGGTGGACGTGGTGGTGGAGGTGATGTTGTTAGTGGATGTGGATGTGGTGGTGGTAGTGGACGTGGTGGACACGGTGGTGGTAGACGTGGTGATAGTGGACATGGTGGTGGTGGACGTGGTGGTGGACCTGGTGGTGGTGGATGTGGTGGTGGTATATGTGGTGGTGGTTGACACGGTGGTGGTGGACGTGGTGGACGCGGTGGTGGTGGACGTGGTGGTAATGGACGTGGTGGTGGTGGAGGTGGACATGGTGGTGGACATGATAGTGGTGGACGTGGTGGTGGACGTGGTTGGTGGTAGTAGTGGACGTGGTGGATGTAGTGATGGACGTGGTGGTGGACGTGTTGGTGGTAGTGGACATGGTGATGGTGGACGTGGTGGTGGATGTTGTGGTGGTGGTAGTGGTGTTGGACGTGGTGGTAGTGGGTGTGGGGGTGGTGTACGTGGTGGTGGTGTAGGTGGGTGTTGTGGTGGTGGTGGTGGACATGGTGGTGGTGAATGTGGTGGATGTGGTGGTGGTGGACGTGTTGGTGGTGGTTGTGGATGTGGTGGTGGTGTTGGACATGGTGGTGGTGGTGGACCCGGTGGTGGTGGACATGGTGGTGGTGGACGGGTTGGTGGTGGTGGTGGATGTGGTGGTGGTGGTGGACGTGATGGTGGTGGACGTATTGGACGTGGTGATGGTGGTGGACGTGGTGGTGGTGGATGTGGTGATGGTAGTGGACATGGTGGTGGATGTGGTGGACATGGTGGTGGTGGACGTGGTGGTGGTGGATGTGGTGCTGGTGGTAGATGTGGTGGAGGTGGGTGTGGTGGTGGTGGATGTACGTGGTGGTGGTGGACATGGTGGTGGTGGACATAGTAGTGGTGAATGTGGTGGTGGTGGATCTGGTGGTCACGTGGTGGTGGTGGTAGGTGTGGTGGTGATGGACGTGGTGGTGGTGGACGTGGTGGTTGTGGACATGGTGGTGATGGACGTGGTGGTGATGGACGTGGTGGTGGTAGACGTGATGGTGGACATGGTGGTGGTGGACGTGGTGGTGTATGTGGTAGACATGGTTGTAGTGGATGTGGTGGTGGTGGATATGGTGGTGGAGGTGGGTGTGGTGGTGGACGTGGTGGTGGTGGTGGACGTGGTGGTGGTGGACATGGTGGTGGTGGACGTAGTGGTGGTGGATGTGGTATGATGGACGTGGTGGTGGTGGTGGTGGACATGGTGGTGGGGGATGTGGTGGATGTGGTGGTGGTGGATGTGGTGGTGGTGTTGGATGTGGTGGTGGTAGTGGATGTGGTGGTGTTGGACATGGTAGTGGTGGATGTGGTGGTGGTGGACATGGTAGTGGTGGATGTGGACATGGTGGTGGTGGTGGACGTGGTGATGGTGGTGGACATGGTGGTGGTGGACATGATGGTGGTGGATGTGATTGTGGTGGATGTGGTGGTGGTGATGGACGTGGTGGACATGGTGGGGGTGGACATGTAGCACAGAATTCCCAGGAGCTATAAATACACGCTGAAGTCAAAATCCTTGCTTTATATTGATTTTACGCGTGGACGATCCCGTCCCACGCAGTGCAAACCCTGTGCGCAGCCAGTATTTTGTGTGGGACAGGCCGTTCAGCGTTACTTGCATCTCGGAGTGTGCCAGATGTTTACTACCAGATATAAGTTTTATGGACATCACGAATATTGGCCTTTTCATAGATCAGGTTTTTCCCCAATGTACAACTTGAACACAGCAATCCGCCACAAACAAACAATATTTCCTCGAAAAAGAGCTACTTTCTCGCAAGTTCCCATTAAAAATGCTTTCCTTCCCATTATCAAACCCTGTGCGGGTTAATGATCTTTTCATATCGGAACAAATTAAAAGGTGCAGCATTTAAAATGTTAACATAATAACCCACAAGCAGATATCTTCGCAGACTAGGGTCCTTAAGCGCAGTATTGGCGAAAATTACAGAAAATCTGTGAGGGAACACAGACATTGACATTTTACTCTAGGGCAATCCCCACACACACATGTAAGCACGTACACACGCACCATTCTCTGTTCTTGATCACAGAGCTATCTATGGGACATGTCAAATTAAAGTGGTATTCATCGTGTGCGGCCTGCTGTGTTTTTCTGAGTGATTACACCCCTGTGCGTGTGGATTACCCATACTTTAGAATACTCATGAGCGGCAGGAGTAAACAGCTGCGGAATAACTGCCCCCTGCTGACTCATGGCATGCAATCCTACTCGGAGCCTCGTATACCACACATGTAATAATACAGAACAGTGCACCCTTTCGAGTGGATGACAGGGTAGGCCACATAACTTCCTATCTGGTGACCCCCATGCATGCCTTCACCCTGCACACACTTTTGTTGCAATAACTTCCTAGCCAGTGACCCCCCCATGCATGCACTCATCCTGCACACACTTTCCTTAAAGCGACTTCCTAGCTGGTGACCCGCATGCATGCACTCACCCTGCAAACACTTTCCTTAAAGCGACTTCCTAGCTGGTGACCCCCATGCATGCCTTCACCCTGCACACACTTTTGTTGCAATAACTTCCTAGCCAGTGACCCCCCCATGCACGCACTTACCTTGCACACACTTTCCTTGCGGTGACTTCCTAGCTGGTATTCACCATGCACGCACTCACCCTGCACACACTCTCCCTGCAGTGGCTAGTGGCTACCTAGCTGGTGACCCCCTTTGCACACACTTTTCTTGCAGTGACTTCCTAATCGGCTGTGGTGACTTCCTAGCTGGTGACCCTCATACACGCACTCCCCCTGCACACACTTTGTTGTAATGACTTTCTGCAAGAAGCCTCTCTATGCACAATCTCACTGACACACTCCCTCTGATATAACGTCTGCACAATGGTTCCCGGTGCACACATTTCTTGGAAGACACACGCCTTGCACGCACTTTCCATGAGGGGTGTCACAGCGATATATATACCGCCAGCGCGTTTTCAGGGCATCGGTGATGTATCACGCACTGCTGGCAGACAGTTGTTCTCAGACACTACTTGCACTCACAGTCCTCTCACAATCACGCTGCACACACCTTCAACGAGCAGCCCTTCATCGCTGCACACATTCCTCCAGCAGACAGTCATTACACACACTGTTCACCCTCTCCTTGCTTCCTCACCACCTGCACGGATGCAACTTTCACACTATGATTCCATACACTCACTATCACCCGTACACACATCCACTCTCCCCACAGTGACTTCTTGCAGTGTGCGCCCTATTCACACCTCAACCACACGCGTGCACACACAGTCCCGGTAGACAGGGACTTCCCCTCCCATACAAACTCACTCCTTTCAAGATCTCCCTGTGACGGCTCACTACCAGACGCGCACCTCTGATCACTCCCCGAGTTACACCTTCAACTAGTGACGCGCTGATCGGCCTCCCTCTTTGGGGCATCCAATCTCACACCAGAGGAGCACCCGTTTACACTCTTATCACACTATCTGCTCCATCCTTTTGTTGTTGTTAGCCACTGCCATGGCACTCCTCACTGTAGTAGTGCCCCCAGCCTCCCCTCTTCAATGCCCTCGATGAAGTCTGCAGCGATCCCCTCTCGTACACAGCTCCCAGGCACACGTCAGTGCCCTTCTCCCACCAGCAATGTCCCCTCTCCCCCCTTGCAAGGCATCCCTTGCCCCCTGCAGCCCCCGTCCCTGAACCCTATGTTACCCTTCTAACCCCCGAATTACTGCTTGTCTACTACTGCCCTTTCGCTCCCTCTTCAGCATATCTGTTACCCCCACCAGGCCCTCTCTCGCTCAAGCAGTGCAGCTTTCACACCACCTGGAGTTCTTTCTCACCTCTAGCAGAGCCCCTCTCAACCCCAGCAGCACCCCTCACAGCGTCCTCTCACCACCCCACAGCGCCTCTCACACCCTCGCAGCACCCATCACACCCTCGCAGCGCCCATCACACCCTCGCAGCGCCCATCACACCCTCGCAGCGCCCATCACACCCTCGCAGCACCCATTACACCCTCGCAGCGCCCATCACACCCTCGCAGCGCCCATCACACCCTCGCAGCGCCCATCACACCCTCGCAGCACCCATTACATACTTGCAGCGCCGCTCTCACACCAGCTACAGTTCTCTCACCACTCGCAGCCCCCTCTCACCCTTAGCAGCCCCCCTCAAGCTTTGAAGCCATCGCTGTTGCATATTTATCTTATGCAACTAACAACCATTGACAAAGCCAATAGTCCTGGCTTGTAGTAGATGTAATGTTACTTGTTATATATGGATGGAATGGCGAAGCAGCAAAATACCAGAGGGGGCGACACACTATGCCGAGCATGTATTTTCAGTTTGAGTTTGAGTTTTTAAGCCACGCCCTCATTACATCGACCACATCCCTCTGGGAGCCATCACAAGGTTTTTTATTCCACTTAAAGTCCTTTCTCCGGTATAGTGACTTCCTACTGAACTGGGAGAACAAGTTCACTCAGACTTGGCAGTCACCTCCAGAGAGACTAATCCATGCCCGGGCCCCTCATCCATTGGCACCTTGTGATTCTTACAGCGTTACAGCTCATATCTCATTCCCCCTATTGGATTTTGTCATTTTAGTGTGATTTTATTCAATACATTTTACCTTTTTTTTTCTATTTTGGTTTGGGTTTTTTATTGTTTTGCATTTTGACTTTTACTTTTTTGGTTTCTGCATAAATATTTGACATATTACCTTAAGTTAAGCCTGCCTGTTCCGTGCTTAGGTACCAGGGGGTTGGTCCTAGGTAAATTGAATGGCTTTGAAAGTTCATTCTGACAACGGTTGTGTATGTAGCAGAGGTGAGTCTGTTCACCCAATGTGAGTGGTGAGATCCGCTTTGCTGGTCTGCCTGAAGTTATGATGCTGCTGACAGTGGCCTGTCTGCTAATAGCGATGGCGTGACTGGAGGATCTATGAAGCCAAATAAGAGAAAGTTATCTTCCGACACCACAGTCTTCGTGACTGAGACCAGTAATACTGAAGACTCTGAGACTCACAGCAGTAATTTCTCCTTTCAGAGCGTTATTGCTGCAGATGGAGTGAAGCCCAGAAGTAAGCACATTACTAAGGTAACAACAAAGTTTAATATTGTTCATTTGTATTAACAGTTTCCCTTTTGCAGCTTTTGGAAATGCATTTTCTAGTTTTGTTGCTTTTTGGTTAGTTTTTTATTGTAGGCTGTTATCTTCGGTTTAAAGGGAAAGATGTTGTAGTGTGTGACTGTGGCGTGGGATCAAGAAGAGACCTAAGACCAGTTCGGGGTAGGTAAGGTTTTATTTTGGAAAATGTCTTTTTATGTCAGGTTGTCAAGATGTCTCTCTGAAAAGCTCTGGGGTCTGTGATGGCGTCTGGTTATGGTCTTGTTTCCAGATGGTTAAGAAGCAGGCTTCAGGGGATTTTCCGTTCTTCCTACCTCCTCGTTGGACTCCGCCAGGGAAAAGAAAAAGGTACAGATTGTCAGGATATGTACTCTATCAGGACTCTCCCACAGGGAACCGGGCAAGTGCAGGGGACACCCGTGCTAAGGTGCTAACCACTTTATTAAACGTGCAAAGGTGCAGAGGCGTTATTACTGGTGAGAAGGGGTATATTTACACAGTGAGGACAAAGAAAGGTTGGGCATATATTGTGGCAGACACGCGGCTACGATTTACAAGAACCCCGTCTTCCACGGATCCGGTGGCCTGCTGGCTTACTCCTGTCGTCCTCGGGGTTGCCTCCAAAAGCTCCGTTCTCTGCTCCTCTCTGGCGCTCTCCCACTCTCGATCCTCGGTTAGTGGCATCACACGCCAGGACATCTTCTTCCACGTTTTTACCCATTAGGAATCCCGCGTCATCATCAGGGGCCGGAGCTGCATACTCGTGTGTCTTCCAGTTAAAGGGGCCGTCATCCAATTCGTCGGCTAGTTCCCAGGAACAGGCTTCTCCCCTGTTCCAGTCATGCTGATAATGAAGCAGAGAGGGGAGGACGTCAGTTCACTACGCCACCACTCAACATTATCCGGTTCTTTTCCTCCCGTCCCCTGCCCAGTGTTACATTCCTCCCCCCCTGGTTTCTGCCGATTGGGAAGAATGAATTGTCTGGATAGGAAATCAGCGTTTCCATTCTCAGTGCCCTTTCGATGTTGTATTGAAAAAGAAAAAGGTTGTAGAAAAAGGAACCACCTGAGTACTCTAGGGTTATGGGCTTTGGTCCTGTTCATCCATTGTAGCGGGGCGTGATCTGTATAAAGTACAAAAGGCTTGCCTTCTAGGTAGTACTTTCCCCGCATCTGATTTTCCCATTCCCCCTTGCCTTGTCCGTTTTCCTGTGTTCTTTCCTCTTAGCTTCTTGCGGTTTTCAGCGCGGGGACACTCTGTTCCTGAGTAACCAGGCGCTTTATAAATGGCTTCTATTCTATTCTATATATACTTTAATTTCTCCACCGCCCACCTTATCGCCAGGCATTCTCTTTCGATCGTGGGATATTTGCACTCCCTAGGATTTAGTGTCCGGCTAATGTAGAGGATCTGATGTTCTAATCCGTCCTCTCCTATTTGGGACAATACAGCTCCTAAGCCCATGTCCGAAGCATCCGTGGCTAAAGAGAAAGGTTTACTGAAGCTGGGAGGTATCAAAATTGGGCTTGTAGTGATGGCCACTGTAAGGGTCTTAAAGGCTTGTTTAGCCTCCTCCGAAGTATTTAGAATGGAGGAGGGTTTAATATCCCTTCTTAAAAGGTCTGTGAGCGGAGCTGCTGTCACCGCAAAGTTGTCTATAAATCTCCTGCGAATGGCCTACAAGGCCTAGAAAGGCTTGTATCTCTCTCTTTGTTTTGGGGAAGGGAGTATTCCTGATGGCTTTTACTTTTTCCTCTTGAGGGGCTACAACACCTTCCCCCAACATGTACCCAAGGTATTTAACCTTGGAGTATGCCTGTCTAGATTTTTTTGGGTTAATGTGTAACCCTGCCTTGTGTAGGGCTTCCAGAATAGCTGTTAAGTGTGTTAAGTGGTCTGACCAGGTATTGCTGAAAATTACAATGTCGTCAAGATAGACGGAACAGAAGGAGGAATAGGGGTGTAGGATGGTATTCATCAACCTCTGGGAGGTCGCAGGTGCCCCATGCAGCCCAAAGGGCAAGACGTTGAACTCATATAGGCCCTCCTCTGTTGCAAAGGCTGTCTTTTGTTTATTTTCTTCCCTAAGGGGTACCTGGCAGTACCCCTTAGTGAAGTCTAGCATGGTAATAAACTTGGCTTCGACTATCCTTTCTATTAAATCACCCACCCGGGGAATGGGATAGGCATCAAAGGAGGAGATGTTATTTAAAGCTCTAATGTCCATACAGAACCGGGTCGTCCCGTCCGGTTTAGGAATCATTACAATAGGGGACGACCAGATACTTCTTGATGGACGGATAACTCCCAACTTGAGCATGTCCTGTACTTCCCTTTTTATATCCAGTCGTCATGCTGCCGGCACCCTGTAGGGTTTTTGTTTAACACATTTCCATGGTTCTGTTTCTATTTTGTTCTCTATCAAATGTGTTCATCCTGGCAGGTCCGAAAACATTGGAGAGAAGGGATGTAAGGTGTTTTGGAGCTCAGTTTGTTTTCTGAGCGTATGTAAGTTCTTCATTAACAGGCAGTTGTTCTAAGGTGCTCTGCTCTGACCCAGTAGGGATTCCGAATTGAGCTACCTTGGGTATCGGACCTATCCATTTTTTCAATAGCTTGATGTGAAAGGTCTGCCTCCTCGAAGGGGAGATCTGGACCCTGTAAGTGGTTCTCCCTATGGTGTCTACTATGGGATAGGGACCCAGCCATTCACTCCTGAATTTATTAGTGGAGGAGGGTAACAACACTAAAACCCAGTCTCCCTTTTCTAGGGTTCTCCATTTCTTGCCTTTGTCATAATATTTCTTTTGCCTGTTCTGGCTATTTTCTAAGGAAGAGTATGCCAAATCTCTCAGTTTGCTGAGCTAGTACTACAGCTGTTGAGTATACTCTAGTAGGGTTTTCTGTTTGTGGTGTTTCTCTTGTTCCCAAGTGTCCTTCGTTATTTCCAAGATGGACCGAGGTTGTCGGCCGTACAGCAGTTCAAAGGCTGAGCAACCTAAACTACTTTGTACCTGGGCCCTCAGTACATATAGTGCTAACGGTAGGACTTGGTCCCGGTCTGTGTGTTCAATGGAGAGCATTTTTTTAGGGTTGTTTTCAAGGTCCTGTTGTACCTTTCTACCAACCCATCTATTTGGGGATGGTAGGCTGAGGTTTTTATGTGAGACAAATCTAGCAATTTACAGACTTCCTTCATCAGTCTGGAGACGAACGGGGTCCCCTGGTCTGTTAAGATTTCCTTTGGAAATCCCACCCTCGAGAATAATTCTATCAGTTCAGTTCAACTTTATTTCGGCTAAAATAGCCATAAAATCAAGAGTACAGAGACAAGAAAAAAACATTTACAGACATAAAAAACATTTACAGACAATTATTTGCAGCGCCCTCATCAACAATTTATCACATACACAGATGGCAGTTGGTAAAAATGGGACTAGGTAACAATTAATTCAAAACGGGTAAATTCACAATACTACGTTAAAAATCTAAATAATTTAAGTAAAAAAGGTTTTCTCCACGATTAAAAAGCCAGACTAAAAACCAAAATTTAAAACCTTTAAAACCACTAGAACCACACGTCTTGCAAGGGATGAACTCAGTGCATTCTGCATTGGCTAATACTGGGTGGCTATGTACGCCATTGTTACATTACAGCTTGTATCCAAGCCGTTTCCTGATGAGATACACATTAAACAGAAACCTACTTATGCAAAAGACAACCAGTTGTGAGGTATTAGACTTAATGATGCGCTCTGCCTCTTTGTATGATCTGACACCCATGTTTTTACAAAGGGGTCTAATCCAGCGGTACCTAGGTGATTTATATGCTGGACAAAAAAGCAGTAAATGGACATCATCTTCATTCGCCTTTAATGAGCAAAGGGAACAGAGGCCATTATCGTTGTTACCTCCCCAATTGCATGTTTTAGCATTTATCTGTAATACCCCATATCTAAATTGCAAATATAAGGTTTTTGCTATTGGTGGTCCTATTTCATCTATAAATGGTTCGAATGCAGCATTATCTTTTATAATCATAAATTCCTGGGTCAATATGCCAGTAGATGGGCTATGAAATAGCTCATCATTGACGTTGGACCAGTAAGTTGACTTAAGGAGCTTTTTACACACCGGTGTCATATTCTGGGGTTCGTTCCAAAAATGGGACAGCCCTAACCTGGTACACCAAAGGGAAACATGTTTTAGCCAGGCGATTTTCCTGTATTCATCAATCTGAATAATTTCTATCAGACTTTCTATCACTTTTATAGTTACACAACTCCGGGGTTGTCCACAATCTTATCCAGTACAGCAAAGGTCTAAGAGCTGCTTGATAATCCGTCCTTTTAAGATCCAAATCTAAAAGCATTGGAACTAAGGGAGTTCTAGTTGGTAGTTTAAGTAATCTACGCAAAAAATGGTTCTCTTCCTTTTCAAAATTGCGTTTACAATGATGTCCCCAAACCTCGGCACCGTAAAGTGCTGCTGATTGGGCCTTTGCCTTAAATACTTCAAGTGCCGGTGTAAAGGCTTTAGAATAACTAGCTCCGTGCACTTTTAGGATGGGCATCGAATTCTGCTTAAAAGATAGCTCCCTCTTTGCTAGATGTCCCTTCCATGAGAGATTACTATCCAACATAATGCCTAAGTAATTAAAGCTCCCCACATATTCCAATTTTTGGTTATTTAGAACCAAATTCTTTCTAAAGGACTTTTGCGGATTTATGGACATATATTTTGTTTTAGATGAGTTTATTTCTAACCCCTTCTTTACACAGTAACCATAAAATGAATTCTCCAGGTTTTGAAGACCCCTCGGAGTCTGTGGATGAGGATTGTATCATCGGCAAAAAGTAATGCCGTAATCACCTCATCTCCTAGCTTCGGGGAGTCATGATCACAGTCCCTTAGGTAAACAGGTATATCATTAACATATAGTGAGAAGAGCGTGGGCGCCAGCACACAGCCTTGACGCACGCCACGACTCACCGGAATGGGCTTTGAAAGTTCACCTCCCGTCCCCCATCTATCTTTGGCATAATTCCCTGTCCCGGGCTTCTCCCGGCGCTCCGCGACGCGGGAAGGCTCTCGGTCTTTTCAGCGCGTTGTGGGCGTGTCCTCGGTCGGCTTCCTGGAGCCGAGGATCCTGGGTATTGTGGTTCTCCCCCTGCTCGACGGTCGCGCTGAGGTTTTGAAGACTGCGGCGGCGAGGGGAACCCAAGAAGAAAGCTATGGGGCGAAGTGGCAGCAAGAGTTCCAGGTAGGTGCCCCTGTATCACTTGAAACGCTCCCCTTATCAATTTCTCGGCTATGTTCTTAGCATTGGGGATTCTTAATGGAAAGGCCTCCGGAAACCTAGTTGTGTAGTCCACTAGGACCAGGGCATAGGAATGTCCTTTTGCAGTGAGCTGTTGGGGTAGCACTAGTTTCTTTTAGATCACGGACTGCCTGCATCCTGAATCCAACAGTGCCCTTATTTGTCGTTGATTGACCGTTACCCTTACATAGATGGTCCCATCTCAGCGGTGTCCATCACGGCCTTAGGTATGTACCCCACCTCCATTGGTTCTTCAGGGGCCTTTCTTCTGGGACACAGTCTAGCGATTTGGCCCCATTCGCCGCACTCGAAGCACTGGGGGACCTTTGAAAACTGGTTCCTTTCTTATGGGTTTCACTTTTGGCTGCTCTGGGCCGACTTTGAACTTCCTCTCGGGTTTTGGTACTGCGGACATCTTTGTAGTTTTTTCTTGGTCCCAAGGGAGAGACCTAGGCTGCGCTCTGGAACAATTGGTGGCCATCTCTATGGCTTGTTGGGCAGTAAGGCCAGAATGTTGCTTAAGACAACGTTGGCTTCCGTATGGTAACGCTTCCAGAAACTGTTCCAAGTATATACTAGTCATTATCTCTTCTTTGGACCTGCTCTCGGGTTTCAGCCACTTATCGGCTGTCATTTTTAACCAGAGATATAGAGTATTGGGGTTTTCACCAGGAATTCCTTTTTCTTTCCTGAACCATACACGATAGGCCTCTGAATCTAATCCTAAGTGGTCCAGGATTATTTCTTTGATCTCTTGATATGGCGTATTCCCTCTGGCATTGGCCACCTGGTATGCAGCCTGAGCTTCCCCGGTTAACAATGGGGCCAGAAAGAAGGGCCATTTTTCTTCTGCCCAACCACAGGCCCGGGCTGCTCTTTCAAAGTTAGTCAGAAAGGCATCTGGATCCTCCCCTGCGTTTTATTTTTGTATTGATACTCCCGAGGGATGCATCGGGGTGGCTCTTCGTTTCCCACCGGGTAAAGCACTGCGTTGTTGGACCGCCTTATTTAAGCCTTCGATTTGGGCCGTAATGGTGTTCTTGAAAACTTCCCTGTCTGCTTGAGCCGACGTCATTTGTCTTTCTACCGCCCATACTAACTTTTCTTGTCCCTTTATAAGGCGTTGTATGATTTGGTCCATCTTCTGATGCGGGATGGAAGGGGGATATCCCACTTCTGACACCAGTTGTGACGTGGGATCAAGAAGAGACCTAAGACCAGTTCGGGGTAGGTAAGGTTTTATTTTGGAAAACGTCTTTTTATGTCGGGTTGTCAAGGTGTCTCTCGGAAAAGCTCTGGGGTCCGTGATGGCGTCTGGTTATGGTCTTGTTTCCAGATGGTTAAGAAGCAGACTTCAGGGGATTTTCCGTTCTTCCTAACTCCTAGTTGGACTCTGCCAGGGAAAAGAAACCGGTACAGATCGTCAGGATATGTACTCTATCTGGACTCTCCCACAGGGAACCGGACAAGTGCAGGGGACACCCGTGCTAAGGTGCTAAACACTTTATTAAATGTGCGAGGGTGCAGAGGCGTGATTACTGGTGAGAAGGGGTATATTTACACGGTGAGGACAAAGAAATGTTGGGCAGATATTCTGGCACACACGCGGCTACGGTTTAGAAGAACCCCGTCTTCCTACCCAGCCCGCCAAACGCTGCCGTACCTGTTGTAGCCACACTCCTCCCTCGGGATTGTGGCACAGCGATTCATGGATCCAGTGGCCTCCTGGCTTACTCCTGTCGTCCTCTGGTTCGCCTCCAAAAGCTCCGTTCTCTGCTGCTCCGGGCCGCTCTCCCACTCTCGATCCTCGGTCGGTGACGTCACACGCCAGGACATCTTCTTCTGCGTTTTTACCCACTACGAATCCCGCTCCGTCGTCAGAGGGCGGAGCTGCGTACTCGTGTGTCTTCCAGTTAAAGGGCCGTCATCCAATTTGTCGGCTAGTTCCCAGGAACAGGCTTCTCCCCTGTTCCAGTCATGCTGATAATGAGGCAGAGAGGGGGAGGACGTCAGTTCACTACGCCACCACTCAACATTATCCGGTTCTTTTCCTCCCGTCCCCTGCCCAGTGTTACAGTGACCTTAATGGTGCAATTTGCATTTCATTACCATCATTTGCTTACTCTGGAGAATCTCCAGGGTGTAGGAGGTTTGCTGTTCCAGAGTTCTTTCTTCAGCTTCTGGGCAGTTATCACTCTGTGGCGATCTGTGGTCCTGTTTCTCTGCTCTTCTTTTAGTAGCTCTTATCAGAGCTTCATCCATCCGCCAACGATAATAAGATGCCAGGCATCACCCAGCACACAACACAGACTATGTTGGGCTACGTCGGCGCAGTTAGAGCGAGGATAAAGTTCTCCGGACCCATCAGGCTGTGAGTGTAACCTAAGGGCTTAAGATGAAATGAAGAGCTTACCTCCTTCCTGAGTGGCTCCAGACTGCTGTGTGCAGACCCGATAGCTGGCAGCACCCTGGAGGTTGTCTGTATAAATCAGATTATGTTGGAAGTAACCTGCAATATAGTGTCAGGCAGCACCCTGCCATAGAGTAGGATTTCTCATAGTACTTTATTTCCTGGAACATTAATGGTGATAGTCTTTTAACTGGCAGAAGAACAACACTGACCATACATTTTCCTGTGTTTGTCTTTAAAATGATGTACACATTAGGAATTTGCAAACAAAACAGGTGATGGACCGAATGTGGATCAATGTCACACATTCACCCCAGTCCGAAGATCTGGGCCCAAATCCATCGTTTTTTTGCACTCCACACCACCCTGGGTTAGACAATGGCGATATGCAAATCAGCTCTGACCCTGTGCCCATTGGGACCAGTCCAGTCCGAACTACAAAAGCCATGTCCTTCCCAGAACGGAATCAAGCATCCGAGGACCGGACCGGTTTCGAGGTAACACCTCTCATCAGCCCGGCTAGCTTGACTCCAGTGGTGTGGAGTGCCTGGGACCCACGTCTGAGCATCCCCAGCGCACTTAGGGCGGAATTTGCAAACAAAACAGGTGATGGACCGAATGTGGATCAATGTCACACATTCACCCCAGTCCGAAGATCTGGGCCCAAATCCATCGTTTTTTTGCACTCCACACCACCCTGGGTTAGACAATGGCGATATGCAAATCAGCTCTGACCCTGTGCCCATTGGGAACAGTCCAGTCCGAACTACAAAAGCCATGTCCTTCCCAGAACGGAATCAAGCATCCGAGGACCGGACCGGTTTCGAGGTAACACCTCTCATCAGCCCGGCTAGCTTGACTCCAGTGGTGTGGAGTGCCTGGGACCCACATCTGAGCATCCCCAGCGCACTTAGGGCGGAATTTGCAAACAAAACAGGTGATGGACCGAATGTGGATCAATGTCACACATTCACCCCAGTCCGAAGATATTCCGCCCTAAGTGCGCTGGGGATGCCCAGACGTGGGTCCCAGGCACTCCACACCACTGGAGTCAAGCTAGCCGGGCTGATGAGAGGTGTTACCTCGAAACCGGTCCGGTCCTCGGATGCTTGATTCCGTTCTGGGAAGGACATGGCTTTTGTAGTTCGGACTGGACTGTTCCCATGGGGCACAGGGTCAGAGCTGATTTGCATATTGCCATTGTCTAACCCAGGGTGGTGTGGAGTGCAAAAAAACGATGGATTTGGGCCCAGATCTTTGGACTGGGGTGAGTGTGTGACATTGATCCACATTCGGTCCATCACCTGTTGTTTTTGCATATTCCGCCCTAAGTGCGCTGGGGATGCCCAGACGTGGGTCCCAGGCACTCCACACCACTGGAGTCAAGCTAGCCGGGCTGATGAGAGGTGTTACCTCGAAACCGGTCCGGTCCTCGGATGCTTGATTCCGTTCTGGGAAGGACATGGCTTTTGTAGTTCGGACTGGACTGTTCCCATGGGGCACAGGGTCAGAGCTGATTTGCATATCGCCATTGTCTAACCCAGGGTGGTGTGTAGTGCAAAAAAACGATGGATTTGGGCCCAGATCTTTGGACTGGGGTGAGTGTGTGACATTGATCCACATTCGGTCCATCACCTGTTGTTGTGTTTGTACACATTAGGAATGGCATTTCGTTCTGCTGGAATAATAACCCAAGTTATCTTGCACTCTGCTATGATGTTGCATAGATTGTTGGCTGCAATGCATTCCATGTTTCATTCAAACGTGCTTTCTACAGGGCACATACATGATTTGCTGCTGTAGAGAAATAATGCTCCTGTGTATTGTGGCAGACTCAGAAATATTGAAAAACGTCATGATTTCTCTTTCAGCACTTCATAGTAAAATCTTTCAATTTTTGACTCAATCATTTGGCAGAAACATAACTTAGTACCATTAAAATAGTTGTGATGGGAACATTCATGTGGAGTTAGGACTGGCTCGACCAGAGTGCTTGCTGACTCGGACGAGTATGGAGTTGACCACCTTGCCTGGTCCGGTGTGGAACCAAGCCAGCAATGCTTTGCTGCAGGCTCATTTGCCCTGATAGCTGGTCAACAGTTTGAGGAGGAGGTGAAGAGCTGGCTAAGTGTGCCATGACGCTGGCAGTTGAGTACATCCCTGAGAAGTGAGCTTTAAGTCAAGTAGTGTTCCTCTTATACCACGTGCAATTCACTCTCTTCAAAGCCTCAAGAATTCCTGGGTGTGAGGGGCGGCTGATTCTGATTGAGTGCTGGATAGTTTTCCAGAAACTCATGTTCTTGATTGTTCATGTTTGTCAGTAGTTAATGAAACACGCCCAGGGGTTTTATCTCTTCAGTTGACACAAGCTGCAATAAAAGTTTCTTTCTCGTTACAAGAAAATATGAACGTCTGACGAGCCTCTGTCTGTCAAAGAATGGAAGGGCCGAGGAACTGTCATTCATCTCACTGCTAAGCAGAGCAGTGTCATGCTTCACCCTCACTCAGGCCTCTGATTTTAAATAACATCGCTTAGAACACTGGGACTTTAGAACCCATCCTTTTAATGAGAAAAACAAAACTACAAGTCCCATAAGCAATAGTGGTGGAAGGTGTCACGCATGACCTGGGGCAACATCGATTCAGCACATCCAGTTCCATTTTTTAAGTATTTGACATAATATTGAATTTATAACCTTTGTTTTTATGGTCATGAGTCACCAGAATACTAAAAACGTCTTTTATTTTCAGGGTCAATTAAGTAATGGTCACCAGCTTGGAGGCTCTGTTAATTCTTCAGTACTTGTCATTGATCTCCACGTGTGGCTGGTTTGCGCCTGCCCCCTGCATCGTTCCCGATAACTCGCACAGGTAAGGTGCTTGTAGCAGCAACATGATAACCCCATACTCGTCTGTAAGAAGTGCGCTCCGAGGCAGTTATCCGATCATGTTTGTGAAACAAGGAAGGGCCAATATCTGCTATGTACATTTGTTAAAATAAAACAGTCAAATCACAATATACTGTTCCGAAGGTTCAGTCCCAGAGGCATCTGTAACTGAACGCAGACACCCTAGGAAGCATGTGCTTTTAAGACAAGTTGCGTTCACTCACCTGAAGGTGACATGCTTCATCATTGGGCTATACTCCTCTCCAGGCCGACGCTACAATGCCTGGCGGGCACCACAAGAGGGCACTTTGTCGTAGATCTTTTATTAAGTACGCCGGATGAGCAAAGCAGGACAGAGGATGTTGTGTCATAAGATGTGAGATTGGTGAAAGTCTAAATATAAGATCAACTATCGACCAGTTGCCACAATATAGTTAATGTGATCTTTCTGGTCCATGTTGAGATTAAAAACAGTGGCAGAGAAATTGAGGAACTAATGGCCCCTATCACTTTGTGAAAGTGTTGATCACCTATGGACCTGCTGGTAAGCTGGGGTCTATACTTCAGGTCAACCTTTTTCAGGCCTTGTGTAGTCATGGAGCAATCTGTTGGCATTTCATCAGGACCATATGGGAAAATGGGTAAATGTGACCTAATCTTCTCCACAGTGTGAGGAGCTCTGTAACTCAAAGCCCTGCACCGTGCATTGGTGATAAGGTGCCTATTAACATCTTACTACCACAGGTGAGCACTGCCTAACAGGGTGCACTAGATACGGTAACCCTCCTAAAATTTAGGGCATATTGACTTATCCAATAGCGAGGACTCCGCATCAGAGGGCAACTGGTTTGAGGGTGCCTGCGTTCAGTTAGAGATAATGTCTGTGGGACTGAACCTCCAGAACAGTATACTGTGAGTTGATTTATATGAAGAATGTGTATACTGGACTGTCATTTTCCTCGTCATCTCTTGTCCTATGTAAAATAAAACACAACACACCGGGAAGCCAACAAATCTATCATAAATGTAATGCAAAAATAGCAAAAGGCCAAGCAAACTAACAAGTGACAATTGTCTTTGCAATGGACGAGAGCATCCACCCTAAAGGAAGTTGGGGTATATAATGCTAATGCTACACAATGTATTTTATACACTTTTCTCCTAATACAAGTCAATGAAACATGAACACGTGATAGAAACAGTTACTGAAACGACACTAATGAGTAGGAGGCAGGATCTTCTCTCGAGAGGAATGTGAGGAGTCCGTGAGGTACAGATAAAAGATACACAGACAAGCTGCAGAATTCACTGTTTCTTAAAATAACACTTGTTTGTCAATATTCAATTTACTACAAGATGCAGGAAAGTGTGCAGATGGACATCAGTAAATAAAATGGTTCTGGGATCTAATAGATTCATGTAACTTTGCAGGCATATTAAGGTGAACAGTCACATCAAATTAATATAAGAATATTGTAATTTGGTAATGTAATATATCAATGTACGTTGTGGCATTCATGTGTAACCAATTATCGGTATTAAAGAAACCAGTATATCCAGTTATGCTTTCTCAATTCCTTCTTCCTAGAGGCCACCACTGCTGCTAGCCAGCTGTATTCAGAAGTACCTCCTGTGACCTGGAATCCTGCATTTAATCAATACCAAAGGTTGTCAATTCTTCTAGCCAACTCCGGTCACTGGTGCCCCTCGCACCACTACCACCCTAGGGCCTGTTATTCTTTTAGCCACCTCCAGTCAGTAGTGGCCCCTTGGACCTGTATGTAAGCCTACTAGCCAGCTCCTGTTAGTACTGGCCCCTGGGACCTGTTATCATTCTAGCCAACTTGAGTCATTAGTAGCACCTTGGGACTAGTGATCATACTAACCAGCTTCAGTCAGTATTGGCTCCCTGAGACCTATTATCCTGCTAGGTAACTCCAGTCAGTAGTGACCCCTGTACCTTAAATCCTGCTAATATTCAAAACCAGAGGTCAACTCTACTGCCAACCAGTTCCAGTCAATATTGACATGTATTGTTACCCTGCTTGTCATGAATACCAGAGGCTAGCGTTGTGGCTAGCTAGCTCCAGTCACCAGTGGCCCGTCACATATTATCCTCAATAGGATCAATGCCCAAGACCTGTGCAGCTGCTAACCTGCTCTAGTCAGTAGTGACCTCCCAGACCTGTTATTCTGCATATAATCAGCAAGGCTTCGGCCCTAATAGCACTCACCCCACATCCTTATGGTATATTAGCAATGTAATTAATTACATCATACGGTAGGTGCTGCACTATATCACACGATCCCAAAAACAAAGAAAATCAAAATTTGCCTAACTATTCAGCACTCCACCTTGTCAAAAATGACCAAATCACACCAAGCACTATAGCCTGCCACATCACATGGCACACTCAGCCACAACATGACAAGATACAACGGCAGGGATTTGGGGCCATTAATCCTCAGGCATGTATGCTGTAGATGCACATGCTTTGCATACTCCTGCCATCTTGTGTTGGGTCCGGATGTTTGCAAGTTGTTTCATTATTACCCCTAGATTTATATTCCATCGCAAAAATTACCTGCACCACTCCTTCTTTTTGATCTGAGTTATTTAATTTAATTTGTTACAGGCTATTTTCACCTTGAGCATGCTCAATTAACCTTCCATTATGATTACTAACAGTTTGAGACCATGATTGTCGATGTTTATGTAACTGCTTCTTTTCGGTTCCCAGATCTTGTGGTAATTTAATATCCTTCCAGGTTTTTAACAAATCTCTATTCGTTTCATCCCCTCTGATACTCTCACTCTTTGCTCTATTTGTTTCCAATTGTGATGGCTTATTCTCCACCTGTTCATTACATTCCTCCACTTGCAGCTTTTCTAAGGACTCAATGTTCCCATTCTCTATCATTTTTATACTATCAGCTTGCTTGTTTAGGCATTTATTTTTCATAACTGCTTGTACCTCCGATAGATCCTTATTAAATAGAGGGCAAAAGGGTTTTGTTGGAGGCATGTGTTTACCCTCACCTTCACAATATGATATTTAGTCATGGTTGTTTCCAGTGTTCAATCTCACTATATCTGATGCATTTTTTTTAATACTTTTAGAAGCTTTATTTCTTGCTTTCTGTTGTTTTTTCCTCAGTCTTTTTGATAAATGAACTTCCGGAGCTGCGTCTGTCATTGCTGATTGTGTCGCGCATAGGTTTATCACTTCTTGATCTTTTGTTTTATCACCTACAACAGTATTGTCTTTACATTTTATTGTATCTTTAGAGGGGCAGTCGGTCTTGATGGGTTGAATTCCCGCATTAGGAAAATTCCCTTTTACATCGTCAATTATTGTTTTTAAAATATCCGGAATGGTAGCCCGTTTAATTAGTGGGGCATAACTACACTCTGCATACGTAGATATTGGCTGAGTTTGTGCCCTTACTATTAGATTATTTTGTGTTGTTATCTTCTGCCCAGTTCCGGCAACAGAGGATGCCGTAGCGCTCAAGAGATCTATTTGGACCTCCTTTTTGTTGGACTGATATGTTAAAGCTTCCAGAGTTAATTGCGAGGTTTTGAAGAATAAATCCCAAATTGCTCCCGCGTTCCCACTTCCTGGTACCTAAGTACCTAGGCTATGGTGTTGCCCATTTACGAATGAAAGGTCCTTATACTCCTCTTTTTGTGGTCCTTGAAAATCATGTCCCTCGTCACAAGAATTAATGAATTGTGGACTACTATTCAAAACGTCTTTTTGATACGGAGTACTCCAACGCTGCAGAGTTTCTGGGTTGCTGTTGTATTCATCCTTATTAATTTAAGTTCCGTTATTTTGATTACATTTCCGCTGGTCCTGTTTTTGAGCTGAATTTATTTTAGACAGAGTAAGATCCGATTTCAGTGAGGTATTGGCTTCCCTTATGATCTTCACCCCACCATTTAGTTCATTTGGAGCTTCTTGTTCTGGTTGATTTATTTGGCCCAAATTAGATGGTTCCCCTATACCGTTAGCTTTTCTGATTTTTACTTGCTCTTCTATTGGCATTGGCTGCCTAAGTTGGTAGTAATTGCTGAGTATCTCCCATTGTTAGATTTGTGCATTTTGGGTCCTTTTGTTGTGAACGACCAGTAAGTGGAAT
The DNA here is from genome assembly GCF_964263255.1 of Lissotriton vulgaris. Lineage (NCBI taxonomy): Eukaryota > Metazoa > Chordata > Amphibia > Caudata > Salamandridae > Lissotriton > Lissotriton vulgaris. The sequence continues at coordinate 88,123,761 of NC_141685.1, read as the reverse complement.
AGTTAACATCTCTAGGTCCGTTATTTGACCCCAATGGTTTTTTATTTTTTTTATTTTATGGAGCTTATAGAGCGCGCAGCTACCTCCGATGGAGGTGTCCCGGCGCTAAGATTACATAACTGTCCCCATGAGGAGTAACCAAGATCATATCTTACAGAGAAAAAGGGAAATGGAGAAGAGTTGGCAGTTCCAAGTCCTACCGCCTAGTGAACAGCCAGGTCTTGAGTTTGCGTCGGAAGGCTGGCTCAGATTCGCAGAACCTGAGGTCAAGGGGGAGGCTATTCCAGAGCTTGGCGGCAGTAACGGTGAAAGATCTGCCGCCAGTCCGAGAAAGCCTGAATCTAGGGACCGACAGAAGACGAAGGTTGTTGGATCTGAGATGTCTGGCTGAGACAGAGATCCTGAGACGCTTTTTCAGATAAAGTGGGCCAGTACCATGGATAGCCCGAAATGTCAGGATCAGGATTTTAAAGTCTATGCGTCGTGAAATGGGAAGCCAATGGAGTTCTTCTCGGTAGGCTCTGACTGAAGTACGGGCAGGGATGTTACCGATAAGCCGGGCTGCCGCATTTTGGACCATTTGCAGGCGGTCAATAAGATAGTGCGGGGCACCTGCATATAGACTATTAGCATAGTCCAGATGGGTGATGATAAGGGTCTGGACTACGGTTTTGCGTGAGGATAGAGGGAGGAAGGGGAAGATTTTTCTGATCATGCGGAGTTTAGAGAAACAGGCCCCTACCACTTTGTTAACTTGGGCATTTCCGGACAAAGAGTTGTCAAAAATGAAGCCCAGGTTACGAGCTGCCTTCACGGGAGAGGGTGGGGGATTCAGAATGGTAGGCCACCAGAGAGTTGCAGGGGGGGGGGATTTTTTACTGAAAAAAAGAACCTCAGTTTTGTCGGTGTTAAGGGCAAGGTGATTGGCTGACATCCAGGAGCATATGTTACCAAGGCAGTTTCTAAAGTTGGAGAAGAGGGAGTCAGAATGGTCTCGGAAGGAAAAGATAAGCTGAGTATCGTCAGCGTAGGAGACCACCCTGACACCCCAGGATTCAACTACCTTGGCCAGAGGAGCCACATAAGCATTAAACAGTAGAGGGCTCAGGGCAGAGCCCTGGGGCACTCCACACAGGAGGGGTTTGTCTTCAGATTCAAAAGGGTGCATCATAACCCTTTGGGAACGGCTAGACAGGAAGGAAATAATCCAGGCCAGCACTGTCCCACCGACCCCTAGCTGCTGTAGGCGGGAGGTAAGTATTTTGTGGGAGACAGTATCAAAAGCAGCGGATAGGTCGAGGAGGACCAGCATGGCCTCCTCGCCCCTATCCACTGATTCCCTGATAATTTCAGAAACTTCGAGCAGCGCAGTCTCGGTGCTATAGCCGGATCTAAAACCGGACTGAGTGTCGTGTAGCAGCTGATTTGACTCTAAGTACAGTGCTACTTGTTTCTGAACCACCTTCTCCAGTATCTTGGCGGGTTTAGGCAGGAGAGAAATAGGTCGATAGTTGCTAAAAAGCAGAGGGTCTGCACCAGGTTTTTTCAGTATGGGGACCAGCCTGGCCTGTTTCCAAACTGAGGGGAATAGACCTTGCGACAAAGAGACATTCCAGATGGAAAGAAAAGGATTCACAAGGATAGGGGCGAGATTACCCATGATTTTAGCAGGAACAGGGTCCAGGGGGGAACCAGACTTAACGTTGCGTAATAAAGCTAACGCGAGATCAGGAGTTAGCTCGCTAAAAGAGTTGAAAGAACAAGAGGGGAGGCCAGGGCAATCATCAGAGAAATCCGGAGCCATTTCTGCAAAGGAGGAAGAGAGTTTAACTATCTTCTCTTGAAAAAAATCAGACAATCCATTGCAGAGATCTTGAGTGGGAGTAAAGAGGGATTTCAAAGCAGGAGGATTTACGAAGTCATTCACTATGGAAAAAAGAGTTTTGGAGGAATTCTGCGCCTGTTGAATTAAATTAGAAAAGTAAGCTCTCATGGACGAGCGTGTAAGTTTGCGGAACTTACTCAGGGCAGATTTGTAGGCCAATTTGGCTACAAGATCATAGTTCAATCTCCATTTACGTTCCAGCTGCTTACACTTGCTCTTTTCCTCACGCAACAGAGGGGAGAACCAGGGGGCAGAAGGACGGGATCTGGAAGAAGTGACGGGAACCAGAGGGGAAACCGAGTCAAGTGCATTCGAGAGGGCCGAATTGAATCTCAATGTTTCTGAATTGAGGTTATTTAGCTGGTTAAAATGAAAATGTAAATGAGCTTCCAGGGAGTTACATGTAACTTTGGTCCATTTACGACCTTTAACTCGATTAAGGGGGATAGGGGGAGGAGAGGAGGGGGCCATGAAGGAAAAAGGAATAAGATAATGATCGGTCCAAGTCAAAGGAGTGGGGGGAAGGGTGGAGAGAGAAGGAAGATTGGAAAAAATGAGGTCAAGAGTATGGCCTGCTATATGAGTAGGACCTGTCACTAGTTGAGGCAAGGTGAGTCCTTGTAAGGTTTCTAACAGAGAGGAGGCTAATGTACAGGAAGGATTGTCAATATGAATATTAAAATCTCCTAAAACAGTAAAATGGGGGTGTTTGAGAGAAAAATCGGCGATGGAGTGAATCAGAGTGATGAGGGAGGAAGAGGTGACGGCCGGGGGATTATAGACCAGTATGCCTGCACAGATGGAACAAGCAGGGTCCATAATTGAAAAGTGAGCGGCTTCGATGATGCCAAGGTTGGGAATTTTCGTGAGGTTTAATTTGAGATGGGATTTAGCAATGATCGCAAGACCTCCTCCGGTCTTAGAGTTGTCTCGATTAATGCCAGTGAAATGATAACCAGGGGGAGTAGCAAGAGTGATGTCCGGTTTGGAGGAGTCTTTTAACCAAGTTTCAGTAAGAAACAATAGGTCCCAATTGTGGGTTTCAAGAGATAGCCATATGTCATGAGCATGGGCTGGGAGAGATCTGCAATTGACTAATGCGGCCTTTAAGATGGTGGATGGCTGATCATTGATTTTAGAGGGTGGACGCCGAGGTCTAGGTACTATGGAAAGAGAAAAGTTACAGTGAGGGCAGGAATAGACAGTAGTATCTAGGCTAGCGATGTTACAACAAGAAAAGGGGGCACAGGTATCAGGACGGAGGTGAAGAAGTTGATCAAAGGACCAACGAATTTTTGGGGCAAGTGGAGCAGGGGTTCCGGCGTTGGGCGCGGGTCCGGCGCGGACGGGCGCAGACGGGCTTGCCTCTGGCGCGCCTCCAGCGCGCCGCCGGCGCGCCCGCTGCGCCCGCCCGCTGCGCGGACGGCCGGTGATGTTGTTTTTATGCATACTTTGGGCGGGGCGGTAGGAGGGTGGGAGGGGCGTCGAGCTCTCCGGCGAGCCTGCCCAATCCAAGATGGCCGCCAAAATTGTCAAGAGGTGTTCCCTGCACCTCAATGGATCGAGGCTAAGGAAATGGGGTGCCCAGCGAAGTAATCTCGCTGATGGGGGGTCAGGGAAGTGTTAAAACGCTCCTGTTAAAATATAATACAGTTTTTAAAACGATTTTCGAGTCGATCGTTTTTTTAACAAAAACAGGTGCAAGAGAGCACAATAGACCTCCGGCTTTCCGCCTCAGAGGGAGCAGCAAGAATAACCTCGTGGAGGCGAGTTATGCCCTGTTAAATACCCAGGGAGGGCGGGAGGGGCCTCGAGCTCTCCGGCGAGCCTGCCCAATCCAAGATGGCCGCCAAAATTGTCAAGAGGTGTTCCCTGCACCTCAATGGATCGAGGCTAAGGAAATGGGGTGCCCAGCGAAGTAATCTCGCTGATGGGGGGTCAGGGAAGTGTTAAAACGCTCCTGTTAAAATATAATACAGTTTTTAAAACGATTTTCGAGTCGATCGTTTTTTTAACAAAAACAGGTGCAAGAGAGCACAATAGACCTCCGGCTTTCCGCCTCAGAGGGAGCAGCAAGAATAACCTCGTGGAGGCGAGTTATGCCCTGTTAAATACCCAGGGAGGGCGGGAGGGGCCTCGAGCTCTCCGGCGAGCCTGCCCAATCCAAGATGGCCGCCAAAATTGTCAAGAGGTGTTCCCTGCACCTCAATGGATCGAGGCTAAGGAAATGGGGTGCCCAGCGAAGTAATCTCGCTGATGGGGGGTCAGGGAAGTGTTAAAACGCTCCTGTTAAAATATAATACAGTTTTTAAAACGATTTTCGAGTCGATCGTTTTTTTAACAAAAACAGGTGCAAGAGAGCACAATAGACCTCCGGCTTTCCGCCTCAGAGGGAGCAGCAAGAATAACATGGTTGTCTTGGTTCTTAGTTCAATTTGACATTCGTTCGACTTCAGCTTCAGACTCAGGGTGGCCTGGTTCACTTACTCCTTGCTTAGGGGATATAATATTTTTTCTACTCAGTGGTTTAATCGGAGTTTGAAGATCACATGGGTTAGTTAGCAATGTTAGCATTGCACCAGTTGGATCTTTCATAAAATCAAACTTTGACGGCGACTTTCCCAGTTTCCCAAATATATGGACCGTAGATGATTTAAAGGACTATATGTCACCTGCCTGTTTTATTTTAAATGTATCTAGTATTAGTGTGTGTTGTATTTTTCTTTTCCTTTTGATAGGAGGGAAAGGTGGCCGCTCCTTTCCTGACCTCACAATACACCCTCTACGGTGAAGAAGTCTTGCTTCTTTCAGAGAATCAAACGGGCCAGTGACAAGACCAAAGGGTGCTTTGATTGGACAAAAACACCACCAAACACCTCCAAGGGAAAACACCCACAAAGCACACCTCTGTACAGAATCCGCCGGTACTGCTGGTTACTTAATTAATTAATTAATTAACCGATTAATTAACATCCGGGCACCGGGTAGGGCTGTAGTCTAGGCATGCAGAATAATTCAGGGGTCGAGGGGTGCTTCAAGAGGGTCTAGGTCTATTGTCACTTTCCTCTTTCCATAATTTCTCAGATTTTGTATTACAGACTTATTACAGACTCCAATGGTTCAGCGACTTAGGGACCGATCAATCTTAGCTACTCGCCACACGCCACACACCTCTTGCCACTTGTCACTCACCACTCACTGTTCATTGCGCGTTTCTTGCTATTCATCGTTGTCAAGAGTACAAGGGAGAATGCTGGCAATCGTTCAGGAGCAAGAGCGGGATCCTGAACCAGTCCCACTACAGACGGCAGATGTAGGCACTTCCCTCCACTCCTCCACTCAGCTCTGCTCAATGCTTGGTATGCACGTAAAATCAGGCGGCAGGCCAAGGCTCCTCTGTGCCCTCTGTGCTCCTCTGTGCCCTGCAGCAGCCGCCGCACCAGCAGCACCGCAGGTCAAGGCTCCTTTGACCCCTGCAGCAGCCGCCGCATGAGCAGCACCAGCAGCGCCTTAGCCCTGCGGTGCTGGCAGCGGCTGTTCCTGCCCCCACAGCAGATCTGTAGAACTTAAAGCGCTTGTTTGACAGGACGCGGGTGAAGCAGGAAAAACCTTCGGGAGCGGGAACCGCTCACAAAACAAACCCTGGCAGTCGTCCCAGGCTCCGCTCCGCTTGATCATCAACCCTTCCCTGGCTCGGCTCAGCCCCTCGGTTCTACTCGATACGCTCTGCACTCAGGGCCGAATCACAGGCCGACAATGACTGTGAACACCAACTGAAGGAAGAATTGTGTGTTCCCCCAGTTAGTAGAAAAAACTGCATAAGTCTTGGCTCCTTCTGCTGCACCCAGAGTCTTATGTGTCTTTTCAGTCTAATGTTTCTATCTGGAAAATAATGGTGTCCTGGTTTTCTTCACCCATTAAATCCAGGTGCAGAAAAACCTAACAACTGATAATCAGGTGGAATAAAATGAACACATGAAAGTACGCCTTAATTTCATTGCCCTTGATTCACACTCTGGACCATAGTTGAGGGCTAGGTTTAGGCATAGTCCTCGCAGCACACAATAGATTTGCTTGAGGCAGAGGCCAAGACTCAAAAGTCAGGATACCCGATACAAGTAGGTGGTAACTCAGGGCAGGGGAAAACGCCTTTTGTCCATGGCGGAGTCATTCCCGTCCCAGAAATCTGCATTACAAATTAATTATTAGTATACATTTTTTTAATATCAGTTTGGTGCCAGTCCATATGACTTTAATATCTGTCTTTGGGATTCTATCCGGTACAAAAGGGGGTGGTGATGGACGGAGCATCTGAACCAATCAAACACTCACACCCAGTCAACAGATCTGGGTTTAATCCATCACCGTTCTTTAGCCCACTCTGCCACCCCAGTTCAGACATGGCTATATGCAAATCAGTCTGACCCTGTGCCTCATGGGAACAGTCCAGTCCGAACTGCCAAGCCATGCCTTCCCTGGACCGGAAACAAGCTTCCGAGGACCGATTTCTGGCATTTCAGCCGTCTTCAGCCAGGCTTGCTTGAATCCAGTGGCAAAGTGAGCTATGTTACAACTACATTAGGTTACATGTATCCTTTGTGAGCTTAACAAAATGCTGAAAATTCTACAAAACCTCACTCCTACATCCAAGTACTCTCATGCTACCATTCTATAGTCTGCTCTGTCTGAAAAAGAGCTCAACATTTTCAAAATTCTGCATTGATTTGGCTTGTAAATTATATTTTTGGAAATGTACATGTATTAACTATTTAATTCTAATACTCTAGGTGATTGAAATTAAGGACGAAGAAAGCAAGATTTAGCACTAAGCAACTGAATGTCAGTGCCATAATAAGGATTATTTTGAAAAACTGAAGGACATCAAGCATTCTACGTTTAAACAATTTCCAAAAATCTAAGTGTGGCGAGGAAAGTACTATACCTGTAAGTGAAGTCTCTAATTTTGCATTTCATTAACCCAGAGCAAAGCCATACCTGTGCACACAGCATCAGAAATAATGTAGAAACACCACTTCAGCATCCTCATCTGAAATATTATCAGAAAGACAAATTGCCTCAGCATGACAGAATAACGTTCATCTAAAGCATCATGTAATTCCAGAGAGGAAGCACACACTGCATAAAAGAAAGTTACAATAAAAGGTTTCTTCTGAATACCATCAAAGAAAAGACACTGAAAGAAGACTCCGAATCTGACACGTTAACAACCAAAAGATTGGAAAAGCACCTTTGTTCAACAACCGTTTTTAACCAGTTACTTAAGTTTGAGACTATCTGCCTCGGGATATAACACCTCGACCTACTCTGCTCACTCTTGCGAAAACCTTAAAAATTCACCACTTTATTTTGTTCATGACCATCTCAGATTGTTTCCTTTTTATTGTGTACTGTTCTGTAATTCTATGTAAATCGCCTCAAAATTATCTGTTGTGCAGGAGTGATATGTAAAATTGTTAAATATAAAAGTGGATTAAAGGAGCACCGTTGCGCTATAGCTAATGTAAATAAATCCTCGTCTTCAGAACTACAAACCTTAACCTTACACCAAACATAGAAAGGGTAAAAGGAACTGATGTTCTGCGACTAATGATCCACAATAGTACTGTGCCTTCTAACGCCCTCAGTTACTGCCATTACATCAGTGCAAAAAGCTACTTATCAGTTTAATCATTAAATATCAGACTAACACCTTATTACTGCATTGCTAAGAACCTATACAAATAGATTTGAGAAAAACTTCAGCCACAAAATAAGTTGCTGCGGGAGAGGCTATTACCTAAAGACTATTATCTACTAGAAAAATTACAACAGGCGTCACAGGGCTGCTCCCAGACATATTTTGCTCAATTCAAGTGTTAAGAAGATTACACACAATTTCCTTTAGGGATAAATGCTGAACATTATCTAAACAAGCCCAACTCTAAAATCAGGTTCACTCTTACCGTGGCATATAAGCAAGAGAAAACTAAACGTAGAGATAATAACTCTAGGAATACCCCTTATAAAAACACGGAGTGTGAAAACAAATTCTGTGTGTGTGCCAAATAAGATACACCCATAAATCTTATCTCACAGGGTTTGGCAGAATGCACACTGGGGGAAACCACTCTCAGTGCAATGTATGCCAAAAACGTTTCAGGCGTAAATCTTATCTCACTGAGCATATGAGAATCCACACTGGGGGAAACCACTCTCCGTGCAAAGTATGCCAAAAAAGTTTCAGACGTAAATCTTATCTCACTGAGCATATGAGAATCCACACTGGGGAAAAACCTTATCAGTGCTCTGAATGCCAGAAAAGGTTTAGTATCAAACCGAGTCTATATCGACATGCATTAACCCACTCTGTGGAAAAACTTTACCAGTGCGCTGAATGCCAAAAAAGTTTCAACCGTAAATATTATTTCACTGAACATATGAGAATCCACTCTGGGGAAAACCCTTATCAGTGCTCTGATTGCCAGGAAAGGTTTTGTAACAAACAAAGTCTTTCTCGACATGTAATAATCCACACTGGTGAAAAACCTTACCAGTGTTCTGAATGCCAGAAATGTTTCAGTGACAAAAACAATCTCAGTCGGCATAGAAGAACCCACACTGGGGATAAACCTTATCAGTGCATGGATTGCCAGAAATGTTTCATTGACAAAAACAGTCTCACTTGTCATAGAAGAACCCACACTGGGGATAAACCTTTTCAGTGCTCTGAATGCCAGAAATGTTTCATTGAAAAAAGCAAACTCACTGAACATACAAGAATCCACTCTGGGGAAAACCCTTATCAGTGCTCTGAATGCCCAAAGCATTTCAATCGTAAATCACTTCTAACTGCACATTTGAGATTCCACACTGGGGAAAAACCTTATCAGTGCTCTGAATGCCAGGAAAGGTTTTGTAACAAACAAAGTCTTTCTCGACATGCAATAACCCATTCTGTGGAACACCCTTATCAGTGCTCTGAATGCCAGAAATGTTTCAGTATAAAAAGTAGTCTCACACGGCACATAAGAATCCACACTGGGGAAAAGCGTTATGAGTGCACTGAATGCCACAAATGTTTCAGTGAAAGAAGCTGGCTCACTCGGCATACAAGAACCCACACTGGGGAAAAACCTTATCAGTGCTCTGAATGCCCAAAAGATTTCAAACTTAAATCACTTCTAACTGCACATGTGAGATTCCACACTGGGGAAAAACCTTATCAGTGCTCTGAATGCCAGAAATGTTTCAGTGAAAAAAGCCATCTCACGCAGCATATAAAAACCCACACCGGGGAAAAACCTTATCAGTGCTCTGAATGCCAGAAATGTTTCAGTGAAAAAAGCCATCTCACGCTGCATATAATAACCCACACTGGGGAAAAACCCTATCAGTGCTCTGAATGCCAGAAATATTTCCAAGACAAAACAAGTCTTTCTCAACATACAATAACCCACACTGGGCAAAAACCTTATCAGTGCTCTGAATGCCCAAAATATTTCAAACTTAAATCACTTCTAACTGCACATGTGAGATTCCACACTGGGGAAAAATCTTATCAGTGCACTGAATGCCAGAAATGTTTCAGTGACAAAAAAAGACTAACTAAACATACAAGGACCCACACTTGGATAAAACGTTATCAGTGCACTGAATGCGACAAATGTTTCAGTGAAAAAAGCAGTCTCACTCAGCATATAAGAACCCACACTGGGGAAAAACCTTATCAGTGCTCCGAATGCCAAAAATGTTTCAGCCAAAAATCTCATCTCACTGAACATGTGAGAATCCACACTGGTAAATAAAATTATCAGTGCTCTAAATGTCAGAAAAGATTCAGAGGTAGAGATGGTTACAAGCGCCATAAGAAAACACACTGTTAAAATAAATCAGTGCTCCGAATTCCAGAAAAGCTTCAATTTTAAACTCAATCTCACTCTACATGAGCAGACGGACACACGGGAAAAAACATCATCAATGTTGTGAAAGCCAGAAATTCCTATTTGAAAGGCACAGCCTCACTAAGCATAAGCGACTCCATACTGATGAAAAACCTTATGAGTGCTCTGAATGCCAGAAAATCTGCAGAGAAAAACGCTATCTCACCATGAGAAGCTCCACACTGGAGAAAATCCTTATGCCATAAAAGCTTGAATCTGAAAGACAGTGTTATGCTTCATGAGAGATCCCACTCTGGGGAAAAACCTTATGAGTGCTCGAAATGCAAGTTTTGGTTACAAATTACTTCTCACTTGACATGAGCAAACTCACACGGGGAAAAAAGCCTTATGTGTGTCTGAATGTCAGATAAGGTTTAATTACGAATACAGTGTCACTTCACATGAGAGAATTCACACTGGACTAAAGCCTTATACAGGAAGGGAAAGACAGAAACGTTATACTCAGAAAGGAGACCTCACTAAACATGAGAAATGCATCCACACCAGGTGAAAAGTAAGGCGTATCTTGAGTTGCAGAAAAGCTTCTAACAACCTGACTTTACATGAGAGAGCACATATTGTAGTTGCAATAGGATTCATCAAGAAACTCTGGCAGGATAACTTAGGCTGCCTGCATGCTACCTCCAAAGAAATTTCAGGCCTGGAATTTTTTTTAATTGCAACAGAATCCACAATTTGAGTATCTGAAAGTTAAAAGCTCTCAAGGTCTTTACTTTACACAGAGAAGTTTTAGTACTTGCAAAAATCAACTAATTGCCAAAAAATCACAATAATAATGTCTTACATTTTACTCCACCCAAAAGGTTTCTACTCACCCTTGTTTCTTAACATATGACTGATATCTATATTTTCATGATAAGATTAAGCCTAGGCGGAGTTCCTCAGTGAAGAACTCCGCGAAGTGAGAAGAAAACTCTGGCGGTCTACGCGGAGTTCCACAAGCAGCGGAGTGCATAAGGGTCATACTGTTCGTGGTGATTTTGATCCCCTGGTGTTTGTCCCATCCTGTAAAAATAATCGTAAATAGCACCTTGTGCCGTACAAGAGGGTGCAGCGGCTTCTAGCCGAGCGCAGCTTTGTCAATGCGAAGGAAGGTTTCTCAACGCGAGTTGTTGTGACCTGCCGCGACCACTCGCATTGGGAAATCCGATGACCCGCTTAGAGAAATCGCTCCAGGAGGTTGATTTTGCTCACCAACTAGACCTTGGCGAACGCGAGCAAGGAAAAATCTCATCAGGAGGTGGATTTTCCCCGCTCCGGCACATGACGTTGAAGAGCGCGAGCGTAGAAAATAAACTTGCTTTTTAGGAACTATGCGAGCTCCGCGGAGTACAGAAAACTTCACGAGCAAAGTTCACCACCCAGAATGAGATAATATACAACAGCAGGAAAACATAACAAACCAGTTACTTGCCTTCTATAAAGGTCTTTCTGGTGGCTACTCCTTTACCTGCAGATTCCTTACCTTGTGAACATTCCCCACACGCCAGACTGGATCCTCAAACTTTAGTATTACATATGTTTATTGAGGGTACAATAGGTGATAATACATAGTGGCATTTCCCAAATGACGAAACAGTTCGAGCACAGACCAGCCATACAGTGTTGCGGTGGGACCTGAAACCGGACCACCTGAAAAAAATGCGAATTAATACACAGCAAGCTGCCTACAACCCTAACCGGGCCGGCCGCGTCATAAATCTAAGGTGGTCGGTGCGGTGACCTGCTGCGTATCTGTCTCCCCTTACATTGATAGGCCAGAGTTCTAGCTGACCTGAGTCACTGCCGTTGGCGGAATGGTGCTCCATCTGCAAACGCTGATAATTGTCATTATTACATGTTCAACACCTGAGGCCCCTCGTCCTAAAGAGTTCCGGAAAGAAATAACACAAAACCCAAACTGGGAGGCAAAGGTAGGGCGGGCCTGTCGTAAACATTCGGAACGTCTTATGAACCCCTAGCCATCCCCCTTCCCCCAACTCCCCCCTCCCCCCCTAAACACCCTCTCCCCCCCACCCCCCTGGTCCATGGTTCCTATGTGTGCTGGTCCGGGGACTACAAAGCCAGAGATGGCAAATCATCGAGAGTGAGGCTCCGTGTCGGTGTCTGTCAACCTCAAAAGCCAGAGGTACTTGGGACAGGTGACCTCCGTGAATTCAGACGCCAAAAGGGACAAGAATGGTCTCCACAGCTCCACATAGCGTGCTCCCTCCCCGGCCCTTGCTAGAGACAGTTTCTCCATCCCCAGAACCATCCATAAGCGATGTAGCCATCCCAAGTGTGTGGGGATATGTTTGGATCGCCAATGCGCCACAATATTTTGCACGGCCGAACCCAATGCAATCGCAATCAGTCGACCTCTCCGTGACTTCAGAGGATATGTCAGCGCGTTAGGTAATCCTAAGAGCACGTATGCAGGGAAGCGTGGGATATCTGTCTCAAAGTGTGTATCTATTTCCTGCAGAATCTGAGTCCAGTAGTCCTGTAGGAGTCGACATTCCCAAAGTATATGTGTCAGCGTGCCGATCTGGCCACAACTGCGCCAGCACAGGGGGTCTTGCTTGCTGTCCATCTCATACAGCCTTTCGGGGGTGTAATACCAGTAGGAAGCAATTTTCGTGAGGGTGTCCGTGAGTCCCATGTGGTAGGCCGAGTGTGTTGCCCTGTGATAGACTCCCTCCCACTCTTTGTGTGACAGTGTTCTCCCCATCTCTCTCTCCCAGCACGCTCTGTCCGCATTATAGGTGTGTCGGTATTTCTGCATAAGCATCCAGTAGAGGTCTGTGATCAATTGTTTGTCAGTGTGGCGGGAAATTAACCAATATTCAAAGTTGGTCAGGCGTCTATCCTCCATCGGTCGAACTGTGGAGCCTAATGCCCAATGCCGCACCTGTAAATAGCGGAGCCTTTCCGTCTCCGGCAAGCCAAAGTCTTGTCGAAGTTGCTGGAAGGGAATCACCCCTTCTGAGTCATAGATGTGGGAGAGGGCCCGGCACCCGGCCTGTTTCCAACGCGCAAATGCCTTCTCATCCAGCCCTGGGTGGAACTCTGGATTCCCTATGATGGGTGTAAGAGGAGATGGGTGGGTGGTAAACTCCTGGCTAATCCCCACCCTATCCCAGATTTCTAGGGGAACCCGTGTAATGTAGGATGCATAAAGGTTGGGCGGTCTATGTTCCAGTCTCATGAAGGGAATTTCCTGCAAAGTCCGTGTCTTGAAACAGCCTATGCTTCCCTGACTCCCACCTGACCCATTCCACCAGGAAGCGGAGTTGTGCTGCCTGGAAATATGTCTCGAGGTCTGGTATTCCAATTCCGCCCCGCTCTGGCTCCAGCATGGCGATTTGGCGTTTTAGACGGGGTTTTCGCCCGCTCCAAATTAACTGGGACAGGTCGGATTGCGTTTGTTTGATCCAGCCTCGGGACGGTGCCAGCGGGATCGTTCAGAAAAGGTACAGTACCTGGGGAAGGATCGTCATCTTTACAGCAGCTACTCTGCCTAGCCAGGGCAGATGATAGTATTTCCATCTGCCCAGCTCGCTTCTGATCTTCTGCCGCAGCTTGACGTAATTAACGTCCACTGTTCCCTGAAGGGAGGGTGCCAAGTGAATACCCAGATAAGGGACCGTGTCTGACGTCCACGGTATGGGGAACAGTGCCTGTAGCTGAGTGCGAGTGGATGGTTCCAGCAAAAGATCAAGGGCCACCGATTTTGTCAGATTGACCTTAAAGCCAGAGACACTGCCGAACCTCTCTAGCACTGCAATGCACGCCGGCAGGGAGCTTCGGGGTTTAGCGAGGGAAATCAACACATCGTCGGAATATAGGCTAACGGTGTGTACGTCGCCTCCAAACTTGATACCCTGTATATCCGACTCGGAGCGCAGGAGGTGTGCAAGAGGCTCCATGTACAGGGCGAACAGCAGGGGGGATAGCGGACACCCCTGTCTGGTGCCGCGTTCGATGTCGAATCGGGGGGAGGTGCACCCATTGACACGGACCGCCGCTGTAGGGAATTTGTAGCAATTAAACACTCTGGTACGGAATTTAGGCCCTATCCCTGCTTTGAGTAATACCTTTTCTAAGTATGGCCAATGTACCCTATCAAACGCCTTTTCGGCGTCTATGGTGAGCATCATGTATTCTCCCTCTGTTCTTGCGGCTTTCTCTAGGAGGTGAAAGGCCCGTTTCGTATTATCCGTGGTCTGGCGTTCCGGAATAAATCCGGATTGGTCCGGATCAATCAATCCCCCCATGTATTGCCCCAGTCTGGAGGCGAGTATCCCCGTGTACAGCTTGAGGTCTACGTTTAAGAGGGAGATAGGTCTATATGCTCCGCAGTCAACTGGATCTTTACCTGGCTTAGGTATCACTGCGATGGATGCCTCCAACAGGTCCCTTTGGATTGCTCCCGGATCCTTAAACTTTAAAGCAGTCCTGCTGCATGCAGTAGGAGACATCATGTATCTCAGTGTTGACATCATCCTGCTCTAGAAGTGACAAGCGTAGACGCATAGAAGCACTTCCCATGCGCACTGTGAACAACTACAGAGGTCTATGAGTTCATTATCTCACAGGTCTGTATCACATATGCAGGCCCTGGGCAGATATTAATTCACAGTTTTTATCATGATTAGAATTCAGATGAGGCCTTTTCATTTCCCAAAATTGTAATTGTATTCTCAGCATCAAGTGTATATATACATCATTGAGTGATGACTGCGCAGGGCTCAGATGAAAGTGATATGATGATAAACCCTCCGATCCACATTTTGTACACAAAATCAGGTCTGTAATTACTTTCGTACAATACAAGTTAAGCAAAGGCTTTTCTTAAAAGACATAATTTATATGAAATAGCCCCTGTATAGTCAATGTTTCGACCGTTCCTGTTAATTACCGTGGTCTCATCAGGACGGTAGATCGCCGCCTCTCCAATATGCTTCTCAACTATATTCAATACAACCTAGTAAGGATTCTTCTGTATCTCGGGGCAGCGTACCTGGGAGGAACTCACGTTCAACTAAGCAGTTCCAGCGCCCGTTCGTCAGACCAAACAACTGCAGCCAGTGAATCCTCGGCTCGCTGTCAAAGACGTTTGTGTGACACTTCCTGATGAGACCACCGTCATTGACTGTCTTGTCTGTGAGAAGCTGCATCAGCCCTCCTGTGATGGTGGGCCAGAAGACCTTCATCGCCAAGTGAGATGCTCGCAACTCCAACAGCTTGATGTGGAGTTGGGTCTCTGCCAGTGACAAGGGTTCCCTAATCTATGTCTCCCATATGGCCTTCCCATCCCAGAAGTGATACATCCATCACCACTGTTAAGTCTGGGTAGAATAGGGAGAGGGGTCTGCCACTGGCACAATCTAATTCACCAGAGAAAATGTTGGATACTGCCTACAATAGGGTGAGTCAGTGTCTGGCAGCACACAAAGAGGTTTTGCAGCTGCACCAGTTGTAGAGGCAGGTTACGCAGTAGCATGATGTCCTGGACGTTGCCTTTGTGTGCCATGGCCATGAAAGAACTGGGAGACCTGCTGGGTTTGCAGCAGGGCCTGGCGCTGGCAGAGTTGAAAAACCCTACTGTAGCCAAAAGGGGACGAGATTTGTGATGAAATTGCGTGGCGGAGGCAGACAGACCCAGGGAATCTGTCTGGGGCCTAGTCCGCTTTCTTGCTTAGAGCCATCGAATAGCTTGTCCATTAACGCTGCTCGGGTATCTTTAGAGAAGCATATAGACCTAATCCAGGCAATGCACCGAAGTTCCACACTCATGTCAATCGCCGACCAAAGCAATTGGCTGTGTCCAAGTCACAACATAGTACAAACTTTACTGCAACACATCTATCCTGAATAGCTTGTGTTCACCGGCAGAGTTTAGGCCACGTTTTCCCACAGGGCATGATTATATTTGGGAGCATTGTCATTCTGACCCTCCAGGATATAGCGATGTGCAAAAAAAATCGCCAGTTTTGTAACAAGCCTGCACTTTTCATAAAAATGCCAGTGAATGCTACCTCGTCCTTGCATTGATCCAGTGCTCACCAATGGGCCAGTAAAAGGAGGAGTCTCAGCAGCAGGCAAGTGATGTGTTCTTTGTTTATTTACTCCTCACCGACCTGGCTGGGTTTTGCATTCATCTGAAGGGCTTCGGACTCCACCACCTGCCGTCTGACCGGAGGACCTTCCTGGCTGCAGCCTGGACTCTTCTGCAGCCAGAGGAGAGAACAGACTGCACATCGGAGAACGGGGCACCAAAAAGATCAGGTAGGTTATTCTGGCATGCTGCAGCAGTGTGCATCTGTCTCCTCCACTCCTACAGCTTGCTCGTTCTTCCTTATCCTCGCCCAGGGCTGTGGGTGCCCTAGGCAAGGAAATGGAAGGGGGCATGTGCAAACCAGCCTGGTTTCCCCTGAGAGGGGGCAGTATATTACAGCAGGGTTCCACCTCCCTTGGGGGATGTGGTGGGACCTGGGACAAGGCAAGATTTAAATGCAGTGGAACACCGGGCCCAGTGGGCCAATATTTTTCTAAAGGTGCCCACCAAACGCGCCAGGGCCCGTCCACTGCTTGAAAAAAAACAACTGGTGGAGCCCTCTGGTCTTTCTTTGGTGGCTCCCACTCACCCCTTCTCATCCAGTTTTCCCTCACTAGTGTTTTGATGCTGGGGGTCCAGTGTTTTCAGGATACAAAGGTGAATGTAGAGGGTAGTGTTTGGCAATAGGGACAATGGTAGGGTAGGGGTCAGTTTGGGTGGGGGTGGCAGGATAGAGGGAAGTGTTATGGCAGCAGCAGACAGTGTAGCCATGTAATGTCTTGAGGGTAGGTTGCAGTGTGGGGGAGTAGCTTTAGGGCAAGCAGAAAGGGCCAGTGTTTTGTGGGAACTTTTGGGGAAAGGGGCTGTGGTTTTCAAGGCTATTGTGGTGGGGTTGGTGGCAGCGCTGTGGGGTAGGGTGACATGGAAAAGGGCCAGGCTATTCTAACTTCTTTTTGTTCTTGTGTAGAGTCTTGGAGGGTAGATTCTGCTGGTTCTAGAGCTCTTGGGCTGTCTGGTAACTACAATATACTCTTGCTGCTTCAAGGCTCCGGTCGGTCTGGGGTTCAGTACACTTCTGGGAAACTCAGAACCTTGTGGGCTGGATCCATATTTTTGAACTCCCACTTGAAAAGGGTGTAAGTAACGTGTGCCCATCTCCCTTTCACAATTTGCATCATGCCTATCTTATCTATCCTAGACAATTGTTGCAAGTGTAAAAACGAGCCCCCTTTTACAGGACTGGCTCAACGGAAACTCTTTGTTTTGTAGCACATTTCTGTTTTATTTTTATTTTTGCATTTTTCAAATTATTTGATTTGGGGGATATTAGGGGCCTCATTTATGAAAAGTGACGCATCCTTGCGCAAACGCAAGGATGCGTCACTTTTCCGTACGGCACGCTGCGTCAGAAACTTGCGGCGCGGATGCGTCATATCTACGGAATGACGCACCATGCCGCAAGCGGAGGCGCAAGGCGGGGAAAAGTGACGCATACGCGGCCGTCCTGACGTAGCGAAAAGACACGCAAGTGCGGGAAAAATGCCGTAAGTCGCATTTGCGGAACGACGCAAGTGTACGCATCGCTGCGTCACTATTACGTTGCGTCAGAATCCGGAAAACGCCAAAAACACGCGCATCTATCACCTAATTCTCCCAGAAATGGAAAAAATTGCCACCATGGAGCCTGAAGGACAGAGCAGCAGCCAAGGAAACCTTCCACATGGCAGCCAGGATGCCCAGCCTGCAACACAGGGAGAAACTCTTGGAAAGAGGAAGCGCAAAACAAATTTCAGTGCTGAGGAGAACGATACACTGATAAGTGAGGTAACAGACCACCAGCACCAGCTGTTTGCTAGTTCAAAATTGCCACTAGCCAAAAAAGAGGCTATTTGGCAGGACATATTGACCAAGGTGAACAGTGTGGGCCAATCTAGGCGGACAGTTATTGACCTAAAAAAACGGTGGAATGATATAAAGCGCCGCACGAAAGAAAAAATGGCCAAAAACCGGAAAGACTCTGGGCTTACAGGAGGAGGCAGCCCATCACAACAAGAAGAGCTGGATGACCTTGAGGAGCGGGTTGCAGCGGTCATCCCAGAGAAGTTGGTTGTTGGAATCCCAGGGCAGGACAGTGCACTGCATGAGGAACTGGAAGAGACACAGGAAGACACACAGGGTAAGTCCCTACAAGGGGAAATGTGCAAATAAGGTAATGTTGTGCTGTGCATAAACTAAGGTGGCTGGCTCAATTACTGACGTGTTGTGGAAAGAGAAATCATGCAATGTCATGAACTGTGAAGGGTCTACAAAAAGTATTGTACCAGGGACATGCACATGTTACATTTGGGAAACAGCTACCCCTCTGTAAGTAAACATATATGTCCAAAGTGAAGTCCCAAACCACTGCTGCACCTGACAAGTGCCACACGCAGGTGCAAAGATATAACTACCCTCCTGAAAATAAAATCACACAACATCCTGCAACAGACCGAGTTTCACACTTGTATGACTTGGACTGCTACCACTGTGCTGGCAGGATGTTATTTTGTTCATGTAGTGGTGCCACAATGTGCCACACCCACAATAATAGGCTACAGACAGCCATGTAACATAGTACAACATATCATGTCATTGCATCATTCCCACATTAAAGTGTCAGAAAGCACACTTCCAGGGCTGTTGCTAAGGGTATACCCAGAAACATCTATGTCCAATTGACAATGTACAATAGGAACGTCAAAATGTAACTATCATGCTGCGCCACAAAGATATGCACACACAGGGTCTGTGTAAGGCATGCACAACCTGAATTAAAACTTAATCTACCCTCCATGATAAAACCAACATATCTCTTTTGCATTCAAGTGGACACATAGAAAGGTGAAAAATCATTTCATGACTGCATCATGCAGGAATGTGTCCCTTCCATGCACACAAACACTGATCCCCTGCACCGCTGGACCCCCTGCAACATGGTGCAAGTCTTCCTGGGTTGGCGCATGCCAAGCATTGTGTACCTGTGTTGTTGTGAAGGACAGGTGTGCTGCTGAGTATGGCCATGGGCCTGGTCACGATAATGTAGTTGTCGTAGTACATGGTCAACCATGGCACATTAGAGTGCCTGCTCATTCTGAGTGTAACAGTGTATGGGTTAACAATGCCTCTGTGACGATTGTCGTGCTGCCACATGCAGGTGACACAGAAGTTGTCAGTGACAGTGATGGTGATGTTTGTAGCAGAGTTATGTCCTGGCAGGTGAGGTGGCATACAGGGTTGAAGGTGAGGAGGTACCTGACATTGTATTCTTGCAGTGTTCAAGAGGAATAAACCTTTGTTCACAGTGTGTACCTGAGCCAGTCAAATGCAAACAGCGTACAGTATGGTAGCCGTTGTGTCATGCGATGACCATTTCAATGTGTGCTGCACAATGTCAACTATGCAATGCATGTGTTCCAAAATAATATATCAACATTCTTCTTCTTTGTGACCCCAATTATGTTGTGATATAAGTACTACATGTGGTAATGTGTGTCAGTATGTTAAAAAAAAATATTGACAAATGTTAAAGAGTAATAAAAATTTTGTGCATTTATGTGTCAAACAATAACAATTGGTTGTGTCATGGGGGACATATGTCGGAACTATTATTTGGATAGGTGTACATCATGAGAAATATGGGGTAACATCACAGATTATGAACTAATGCTGTGTACATAATTTGTGGCTATGAAAAATGGTGTGTGCATCACTCACTAATCTGACTCCATTGTGTGTGTTGTGGTTGTTCATAAAGGTATTTAATGCTTCAGGTCTGGGTGTGTGGTGACAAGGAAACTTAACCCATGTACTCACTGAACTTTGAACAGTGTATTTAAAGTCTCCGCTGTGGAACACCTACTCTACCGTTGCAACATGCCTAGTATGAACAATGAATGAAATGGAATGTCATGACAGGGCATGTTTTGTTATAATGTATGTGCCTTTTTGTACAAGAGTGTCACACCTGTTGTCCATGGGGGCACAGTGTCAAACATTGTCAATTGTGGAGGGAGAGCTGTGAGTTAACAAATGCAGGACAGAACAATCAATGTCTCATGGTTGCAGGGATGTGTGTGTGAGTGTGTGCAGCAAAAGATATAGAGGCCCATTCACAGAATGAACTCAAGACTCAATTCGAATCTTACTACTATATTGTAATTCACAGAATGCAGTTACTACTTTTTCACATTCACAGAATGAACTTAATACTTTTGGTATTCACAGAAGTTACGATTTTGCCTAAAGTGTCTCTGAAGACAGACTTAAGATAGAGTAAAGGCAAAATCCTAACTCCTGTGAATACCAAAAGTACTAAGTTCATTATGAGAATGCCCAAAGTAGTAAGTGTATTCTATCAACACCAAAAATGTATCAAGTTAACTATTGAGTTTCAAGTTTGTTTTGTAAATCTGGAACACATTGAGGGAAGTCACACCTCAAAGATGTGTCCCAGTTCTCTGCAGCCTATGCAACCCTGCCTTTGTGTCACGTTAAAGGAATCAGCCAGCCAGGCTCACTACTCTGAGTCAATCACAATGCTGTGAAGTGCTGGTGTGACTTGTAATAGTAAGTGGGACAATGCATGCTGGAATGTTGGACATGTTTGCCATGGAGGCTGAAATGCAGCCTGTATACCAAACATGGAAGTGGGTATTACTGCTCTGGTCATCATGGGTGGTACCTGAGTCATCTTGCCAATATGCACATGAGCCACATCATCTAAGATGCCCCCTACCCACCCTCCCATGCCATGATGACACATAGCATTATCACATCAGTCACTCATCCCTTGGGTATCCATAATAAGTCATTTCAGTTCTCTCATCTGAGCCCACATTCCACATATGGTCTATGAACTACCACTAAGGCCACCACCCCTGTGTTCATGTGTTCGGTCATCACTGAATATTGTAAGTCACAATTAGCCTACTCAATGTCAGCTGCTGTGCAAGCCCACAGCAGACGGATGTACATGGTGTGCTGAAGCCACGCCTATGGGAAGTCTGATTGTGCCCATCTGGGTCTCAAATGCAATCATTTGCAGCAGCAACTGATATACAGTCATTCACTGATGCAGCTCAGCCAGCCTCCATGCACTCATACATGGAAAACATTTGAGAATGACAACAGGCCTTTCAAAACATGACCCACAGACATTGCACATGCCTACACTGCTGACAAACCTCAACCACCACCCTGGTCTCAAACACAGCCTACACCAGCGTTACTGCAAGTGAAAGTCACACCTGGATACACAACTGTGCATACCACACCTCCACCCTCTGCAAGCCTAACAAACAGCACTACAGGGACACGGCATGGTAGAGCACTGATCTCTAAGAAGCAAGAGGCACCAGCAGATACCTTGGTAAGAACTGTATAAACACCAACACACCTGAAATGTAAAACACATACATGGACCCAATGAGGGAGAACCACAAATAAACAATCCTACATAATGGAAAGTCCTGCCAACTAGTCAAGGTCCTGCATTTATACAACAACCTATGCTGCAAAGCCACAGACATCACCCTGGCACTACAGACCTGTGATAAGTGTCCAACAAAGTTCACCATAAACAACAACAATTTCACTACAATAACTTTCCCGTACACATGAGATGCCACAGCCAGCACCACCCACACCTCTCACAACACAACAGCCATACTACCATACCCACCGGGACACCAGTCACAGCTCAATGCACACCCTCAAACATGAGATACAGCCACCTGTGGGATCACTACAGCCCTGTCCTCATCATATCAACAACAGCACCAAGATCACCATATTCACAGCCACAGGTGACATCTCCACCCTCCGGGACCAGGAGCTGTGAGTGTGCTCCAACACAGACTAACATCACACAGATTTGCTACACTACATGATGCAGGATTCTAAGGAACAATGCTTAACTGGGTCACTCACCCCAGCAAGAGGTTCAAGGATCAGACTGACAACCTTCGCCTTCAAATGCACGTTATTCCAATGCTGAATGCAAGAGGGACCATCTATGTGTCTGACCCTTGTCAACATCAACAGGGCTGCCTCAGCACCATTTCTAACCAAATACAGCCTCAAAATTGTATCCATTGCTGATGACAGACTATTCAAACTCTCTCACACCTAAGACTACACCAACTAAACACATGAAAAACAGTGAGGAATGCAGTACGTCCCAGTCTGCATCAACCACAGCTGCATGTAATCAAAATCAGAGAATACAGAATTCTGTGTCCTTGGAACAACTCCTTCAGCATGTGAAAACACATGTTGCATCTACCACTCTGATGGGAAGGGGCTGCCACTAACGCTCAAAGAGATACGTCTTGATGAGTCCTCTGAATGGGAGTAGGTCCTGGGTGTGCCGTAGATGGCCTGGGAGTGCAAGGTCTTGGCGGTGAGGTAGGACCGTGAACTGCTGCTGGAGGTTGGTCATACGATGCGGTGGACAGCGGTGAGGGGGAGGCTGGTGGAGCGGACGTGGCGTGTGGGGGTGTAGAAGCTGAGTCTGCTGCACATGTAGGGTGGTCTGGCCTAATGGAGTGCATTGTGTGTCTGGGTGTGGAGCTTCAAGCTGATCCACTTGCTGATGGGGAACCAGTGTAGGTCTCACATTTGGGGGATGATGTTGCTGCGGTGGGGGGCGTTGACAATCAATGAGCCGTAAGTGCATTGGTTGTGTTGCAGTAGTAGTAGGTCTTTGTCAGGGAATCCTGCCTACAGTGCGTTGCAGTAGTCCAGTCTGCTGGTGCTCAGGGCCTGCGTCAGTTATTTTTGTCTGGGGTGGGGATCCACTTGTGGATCCTGCATAGCATGTGGAGGCAGTTGTAGCATGAGGGGAAGATGGCGTTGACCTGCTCAGACATGGAGAGGGAGGAGTACTGGAAGCATTGTAAGTTGCGTGTATGGTCAGTGAGTGTTGTTGGTGTTCCCAGTGTGGTTGCCCGACAGGAGTTGTCCCAGGCTCAGGGTGTGGGTTCGAGGATGAGGACCTGTGTCATCTCCAAGTACAGTTTCACACTGCTGCTCCTCATCCAGTTGGTGAGGGACTTCATTTCCACGTGGAGGTTTGTTCATGGTGTGTGTGGGTCCCTGGTGATGGAGTGCAAAATGCCACATGCACTTCCTACTGTGCTGGAATGTGTCCCCAATACACACCAACTAAACGGACATCAGGACATGCACTCAAGTAGAATGTTGCAAGTGTGCAAGCACTGTCTGCCCATGTGCCATGTTTTTTTGTAAAAATTTGGTATCCATCAAATGATTAATGCCATGTCACTTTTTGTACACATGAGTGATGATGTGTCGCTTGAACTTTGACATGTTGAAACACAGCAAAGTCAAAAAGGGTACATGACTCTAAATTGTGCATTTGTACACCACATGTCAGACATGATCATAAACATATATCTATTTTTGATTTCAGGCCATGGTACACCTACTCTGGAGCTGGAAGCCATGTTTGAAACGGACAATGAGGGTGGTGAAAGTGTAACAAGTATGGGCCCAGGAATCATCCAGGACATAATACAATCACTACAAACTCCCTCTCCACCCACAAGAAGGCAAAGCAGCCCAGTGGGATCTCCGGTTGGCCAACAGGGAAGCACTCCTATGCCACCTCCCACAACATCTGTGCCTCACCAGTCGCCAAATACACTAAATTCATTTGAACAGCGTGTAGTGGATGTGCAGAGTCAGTTGGCACAGGAGGTGCGTAAGGGCATTGAGAGCATGGCAGGGACCCTAGAGGGAGTGCTCCGGTGCCTAACATCAAATACTGCCAGTGCGGAAACTGGTAGCACCACTGAAGCACCACCACGCACTTTGTTTGACGCCATGACTGAAATTTCCGAAGTCATGCAGCAGAGGCACAGACAAATGCCCACCACAAGTGCCAGCTTTGAAGTGGCCAACACTCTGAAGGAAATGCAGGACACCCTCAAACAAATGACAGCCAAACAGGATGAATACCTCACAAAATTGGCTGACTATCAACGAGATGTGAAAGCTGTGCTTGAGAACCAGCAAATAATGCTGAATGCATTTATGCGGTACCTGATGGGCATCGAACATGTTGCAGGTCTAACACCATCAACATCTGCAGGCCATGAAGTGGCTATGCCTACTGTGTCGACTGCCCCACTGGTCACACCATCAGCTGGGACAAACACATCAGATGAAGATGAATCTGAAGAATTCCCAGTCCTCCGCAGAACAATGCGTTAGAAGCACACATTGTCAGGAGTTGGATTTTCCTTCACGAGCAATTGTTGTCATCACAAACTACATGTTCCACAAACACTGTGATCTGTATATAAGGGTGGAACCTTCCGAGAAAGACGTTTGATTATTTTTGTACCTGACCCGGAGGTGTAGTAGGAGGTTCATCCTTGGGAATGCTTGTTCCTTGTGTTTCCTTGTCTTGGTCCTCTCTGTTCCTACCTGCCGATTTTGCTGGATTCCCCGTTGGCTGAGCCTTATTGCACCGGCTCGTGCGGGGAACATTTCTTTTGTTTCCGTGCTCGGCAAACCTCGGCGGGATTCCCAAGTCCTGGAGGTGTCCTCCGTTGGCTGAGCCTTCTTTCTTCGGCTTGTGCGGAGTAGCTCTGTTGTGGGTTCTCATGTCTTGTGGAACCCGTCCTTCGGACCCAGACCTGTGAGCTCTTCGACCAGGTACTGTACTTACATCTAATAGGGGTGACGTAACCCCAACCTTTTACTTTGGTTTGGTCCGTATGCAGAATGGTCCTTGTTAGGATATGGTGAAACCTGATTTCGGACATTCATCTGTTCGGTTATGGTATGTACTATTGAGTACTATTGTCATTTGTAAAGTAGGGAAAAGGTCTACCCTAGCTAAACTCACGGCTGATTGTGTATTTCAGGTGGAGAACCTACACGCTTCATACACATATCCAGGACCAGTTAGTAGGGGAAGAGAATTATCTTCAGGGCCTCTCTTATTTTCGTTACAGGTATAGGGAATTGATATCTAGAGTATTTCATGTGTACATCCTTTACTTTAAAGAGAGATACGATCATTATTGTTATTTTGTCGTTCCAGATCTCCCTCCCTGCCGTTCCCTTCCTTTCCTCCTTGTTCCCTTCCCCTTTGCCCTCACTTGATCCTTCCTCGACCCAGGCTATCATAGCTTTCTGGGTCCGGTTAGATCAGGAGGTGGCTCCAATTTCATCATCCCGCTGATCCCGAGGACTTGGAGGATAACACATATAGTAGCAGCACAATAAATGAACACTGTCTGGTGCTCAGCATACCCCAGTAATGTCGATAAACACATTACTGGTAGGCAAAGGATGAACAAAAAATTATCTGTGGCCTCCCTCCAAGAGGTGAACTCATGATGTTGACATTCCCTTAGCACACAATGAAAAACTACTCACTCATGTTTATGTGTGGACTGTGCATGTACATCCTCAACCCTACTGTATGTCTCCCTTCAGTATTAGAGTCCTCTCATACCTTGATACATGCTAAGTTGACACTTACATCAATTTGCTAACTCAACATGCAATGTCCAACTGGAAAGGTTCAGAAAGTGACTAGGAAAGTGTGTACTACAGCATTGCTAATGTGCTACATGACAAATGATGTGATAAGTTAGAATGACTAACACTACAAGTTTGTACAAGGAGGGGGTGAGTGTTAAAATCAGATCTGCTTGCACACTAACATTAATGTGGGTGTGTCCAAGGTGTATGTATGTGATGATGAAATATCTCACCTACCACATGTATATATGAAAGCAAAACATCAGTACGAGGCTGGCATCAAAGGCACATCCTATGGATTATGTATATAGGGACAATTGTTGTGCAGAGTTTAAGCACATCTGTGAACATACACAACATGCGCAAGACCAGCTGAAGGTAGCCTGGATGTGAAAACCACCCCCACTACAAATGCAGCACTCCATGTATGCAACCTTGTGAGATAATACAGCTGTCTGCTCAGGACACCGTGTAAATACCAACCAACAGTCTCATGTTGACACTGCTGAAGCACCTTACCCCGTCAGCTGACAATTACAGCTATGAACACCCAGCTGTATGCCAATGCACAGTGTTGCCTGAGCTGCATCCTCCTACACACATGTCCTGCCCACAGATATGGCATACAAATGTGTGATGCCAACTACAGCCGCTGGCACTAGTTACGTTGCCTGGGTCACATCTGCAACTGGCATTGCATACGCAATACACAACTTGTACAAGATCAGGCAGACATACGGCCACCAACACCATGGAGGGATGCCTTGCCATCATCTTCAGGAACTGCCTCCAACAGACTAATGCCATTATGACCAAGTGATAGCACAGTCCTGAACATGTCCACTCCTGTATCCAAGTCAACTACAGGACAACTCCATGTTGTACCCTTGCATACAGACATACTTGATGTGCCACAACATTTGGCAACTACAATGCAGATCACAGGCAGCACAACTACCTTCAATACGTGGACTATGTACAGCTCAGACACCAGTGTCACGCATTGACCAACTCAGCCTATTCAACCTCACCGCATTCCTACACAACATCACCCACATCAGATATACCCAGGTTGTCATCAACACAAGTCACAAGGTGGAACACACCCGGGCACACATTGTCATCCAAGGTAACTACTGTTTCCTTGGCCATCCCTCACATCCTCCCTGATCCAAGGCCCAATGCATTCTCTCATCATTCTGAAAACATACCATACACATGTCAAGGGCACAGTCCCTGTGCAGACACTGGTGCAACATCAACACAGATCCCCTTGCCTTAGCACTGATACACACCCCTCCATCCACCATGTGCCACACTAACTCAGATCATTCCCAATCAGAGATGTAGTAGTACATACGCAAATACATGGCTGCAGACTCACTTGACGCACAACATACAACACACCAACAATGTCACCTGTGTATCCACTGACATACAACAAACAATGCTCATGTGCAGGCTGCTGGATTTAGCTTTGAGGCTCAACCAGACCCCAGGAATTGCACTCTGCCTACAGGGATAACATCACAGATAAATGTACAACTCATCTGATCCACACAAATGCAACATCATGAAGGGCACAATCCTCTACACATCATGCCAATCCATGGCAAGCATAAACTCCATACCAAATTAAACAACATGACTGAGCTCAGCCCTCACTCACTTCACGGAAATATCATACACACTTGGTACAGTCTCCTACCACTACATAAGCAAATTGAATGTCAACTTAGATGAACATAAGCAAGCCATACCACAAAACACCTTAGCCCAAGTAAGCCACACTACACAACGTCCTCTGGAGGCCACATGTTTCACACCACAAACACCGTGATGGACATACATTAAGGAGCACCCGCACACACCTGCCCACATCACTTCTTCCACAGGGCTGCATCCCCCATTGCACACGAACAGTGACAGTACATGGCCTCCAACATTGGAACATGCACCTCCACAGTAATTGCAAATGTTAACAAGTAAATGACATTAGCAGTTACACCCCTGCTGAACAAACAGACGTCAAGACCCACAGGAACATCTTTCAGCACACATTAGCAGACAGTCATTAACCAGAGGGTCATCATCCACCCAGTGATGTTCATTGGAACATACAACATCCTCAATCCTGCTCCATGACAAACAGCATCAAGAGGTCCCTCCTACACGCCACAGCAAAATCCACACAATCCTCAAAGTCGGTCACACTGCCAATCCATAGACAATATACATTGCTTCATTTCCAGAAACAATGTTCCACAACACACTAGCTGCCACACTCCACTATGGCATGCGGCAAGGTAATACACCACACTGGATTGTCTCCTCCCTTGCAGACCAGAGCAGATGAATATGCATAACACATTTCACAGTACAACACACAGAGTACTGATGCTGAGTCCCTCAGTGACTGTCCATCAGTGCTTTTGTCTACTATGTGTACATGGCCCCACTTGCTGAGAACATCAGTGGACATGGACTCTGCATAGTACCCTACGCCTAATACACCCAGCTCTGCCTCTCCCTCACCAAGGTACACAACATCACAGGACACAACTAACCACAATGGATGCAAGATGTGCCAACAAGTATGTGCCTCAGCTGGACAAATCTCCATTTGTTGTCAAAAGAGGTAATCACCCTCACAACAACCACTACCACATGGGACTATACCTGGGGGTACCCTGGGCTGGATAAACAGTTCACCACTCATATGTCTAACACAAACTATACATTGTACAGAACACATTCCTCACCCTGTCAGTACGGATAATAGTAGTATCCTCACCATAGTTCTTCACCCTCTGCAAACTGTGCAAGAGCATCAAAATTATTGTCAACTGATGCATTGATTAGACCTGCCACACATCCATCATCATCATCCGGTTCAATGTTAATGCCCTCAATATCAGTATCAAAAATACCCTCCGGACAAAAATGATTAACGTCCAGACAACCGTAGGTAGACGTTCCCAGTGGCTCCCATGATTATACCACTACCGCCAGCACATACAGGATAACTACTGCATCCACACCCATACAGATATACTGACACTCAAGGAGTTCACACACACACACAGTCAGCCACAACCCTGGGCAACCAAACCTCTACCAATGAATCTGCTTCGAGTCCCACAAGACATACGTCTGGAATACAGACCTAGCCATGGTCACATTTCTCTGCATCTACATAGCCAGCTTGTGAACCAGCTTTCTTTTCCACTTTCAGGAAAGACGTGGGTCATAGTGGCCCTGAGCATTGTGAAACACTGCAAACATTGAGCTACAGTCTCAATACCAGGTGGCCCAATTGATGACGGCCATTGTGCCATCTGACCCTCACTTGTTGTGACGTTGTGTGACGCCTAACCCTGCCTAATAGTCATCATCCATCACCAAGGCACATGGTCATGCGATAATGCTGCATGCATCAAATCTGACCCTTACACGCCTTGTTCTGCGTTACAGGCACGTGCAATGGGTGTTGCTGGGTGCCTTGCCAACAACATCCATTTGCTTTTCACACTGGCCCAGATGTAATAGGAACATGAAAGGGTAAGCTCTGTCCAGAAATACACAGACCCAAGGCAGGCTTGAGGAAGGCTCAATGTTGAGAATTATGATGAAGTTTACTTGTCTCACCTTTTTCACACATTGCAGTACATATTGTAAGAGGAAGAGCCCGTTGTGATGATTGATTAACTGAGAGGTGTCCGTTCCTGTACAAGTCTGATGGTCCCCGCAAGGCAGACACACTTGCCCCATTGTGCAAAGGTGACTGCGTTAGCGAAGAACAGGACATTGTACAACAGTGATGGTGAGAACAACAGGACTGCGCTGTATCTTGCAGACATGGCACGGTCCTGCCCTCCCTCCTGCAAAAGGGTAGCGCAACTGGAAGGGCTGCTGTGCTCCACTATGGAGAAACTTATTGAAAGAGGTCCCACTATCTTTACACATGATTGTTGTTCACATGGGCTCACCTGAGACGCATTAGCTAAAGTCCCTCAAGGGTGAGTATTGGCCTGTATGAATTAGTGATAGTGTAAGAACAACTGGCTTACAATAGCTAACATGTAATGGTAATCTCAGATATGAGATCATTGTTGACATTCCTTGTCCAGCAAGGATAACGCTCACCCAGAGCTTATTTCACAACTTCATATGCCTACAAGTCAGAGTCATTGTGAAAGAAAAATATGATTTATTTGCAAAAAAAGTTCACACTAAATAAAATCTATGCTAAACTACACTACACTTATCAAAACTATAAATAAAATCCTACACTAAGCTAATCTAAGGCGCTAACATCTACACTTATCTTGTCTAACTGATCCTATACCTACCTCACACATACTACACAACACACAGATGACCCCCCACCCCCTATTCAACAATCACACATCAGGCACACATACACTTAATCTAAACACATACTAATTAACCTATCTAACTAAACAAGGATATATTTTTTTTGTTTTTTTAAATTTTTTAAAAACATTTAACATACACTATACATCAACCCCCCACCCACTCCTAATAACTTAACACTTATCCTAACACTATTCCTAAGTACTAAAACTATCCTAAAAACTATCTGACTACTTAAACATGTAAACAAGAACAAGGTCCGTTCCTTGACAGGTGCAACACCATGCCATCAACAACAACCACAGTTCTTCAATGTCTTTATTCCTGCTCGTCCATTTGAGCAATGGTGGCCTTCATGTCCGCAACCATGGACAGCAGGGTGGCCAGCTGCAGCTGCATGCCCGCAACCTGCAAAGTCAACTCCTTTTGGCCCTTTTCAAAAGTTTCCATTTTGGCCTCTATTTTGTCAATCTTGGCCATCAGGAGCACACCGTCTATATCACCTTGCGCACAAGCCTGTTTAGGTGGCGCTACTGCAGCTCCACCTGGCATTGTCCCAAGGGCCTGTGCAGTGTTGGTTCCTGATTTTGGATGAGTGCTTGTCACTGGGCTCAGATTAGAGGCATGTCCAGATGTGGAACAACTTGCTGATCCTGCAGATTGACTGTCCATTTGGGGGTCTACATCTACATGTGAGCCAGTTGCTGGTCCTGAGTCAATGTGTGACCTTTTCCCCTTTTGCTTCCTGCTCCGCATGTTGCATGGGGAAGTGGGAGTTGGTGATCTCCAGGCTCCTTCAGCACCTAATGCCTCATGTCGGCGTCCCATCTGTCTGAATGCACGACCAACATTGCGTATGTGTCTGTATCTTTCTAGACGGATGCGATAATGCCTCTCCTCATCTTGTGACATGTTGTCTGTAAAGGAGCAATGACATCCACATCAGTCTGCACTTACACATTGACACCTGTACACATGCACATTATGCGATCTTCAGAACATTTTGGCAAGGGCCTATCGTTAACAGGGCATCTATTTCAAAGCATGGGGTCATCATCATCGATTGTCATACACAGGGATGCTAAGTGATGTTGCGTAATACCTAAGATGATAATCACTGTAGATGACATGTAAGGCATCAATACATATGAGATGGTACATTCAAATGCATTTGTCCTGGGCATGAACCCAATGCCCCCCATTCACATATGCAAGCTCCTTCTCAACATGATGCAAGAGCATCTGTGTGCAGGCAAGTTTTCTCTAGGCATTGTAATTTGACACTTCATACGCAGATACAAAGCAAGGTATATGGACCATCAGCCCTGTATGCTGCACAAGGCAACACACATGTGAAAAGCACCATGTAAACAAAACATGGGCACATTAGCATTGTATTGGAGGGAGAAACACAGGTGTGCACTGCAATAGATTTGGGGACTGACTCCTATCATGTAACTCTTGTACATGGGGTGCTGCTTGGGAGTAAATATGTTGTGTGTTTTCACACAAGGCAACACACACTGCAGAACACTTCCATGGTAGACTCTTCTTGACAGGGGACAACATATAGACAGCATTAAGGGCTGGTATGTGGATTGACTATGCATGATCATTGATGCAATGGACATTTAAGCACACATACATCATACCATATCAACTACTGATGTCAATAGGGAATTGTGCCGGTGACCAGTGGCGTCACTAGGGTTGGTGTCACCCGGTGCCGGTTACTCATGGTGTCACCCCCTCACGACTTACCACATGGACCTCCTCCGTTCCGAGTCCGCCGTGCTATTTCAATGGGGGTTTTGAGTTTGGCACACAGTTAGTGCCTGGACATCATGGTGGTGCCGCCTGGCATATGCAGTGACCTTCAGTACCAATTCCGACCCCCACGCCCTGCATTTAACCAAACCACCAGAGGTGAATGGTGATTTGTTCTGCCCTGTGTATTTGGAAGCTGGAGCCCATTGCTGGTCTGACGCATTACCTCTGAGAAAAAGACAGAGCAGCACGTCCTAAAGTCTGTACACATCCTGTATCACAGTAACATCGACACGTAAAGGTCGCATGCAGAATAAAAAGGCAATTCCAGATTTTTACGAGAACATGTTCCTCTAAGCATTACTGTATCTCCGTATTGATGCCATCGGAAAGCCCTCAACTTGGGTGCCCATTTACTCCCGTGCGTGCCCGCAGCCCCATCTCAGCGCCACCGATTCGCTTTGCCATCTGCACAAAAAATCCATCTCGTTAACTGCACACCTAATCACTAGGCCTCATTTACTAACTGCCCCCGTGGAATGAACAGGCATTGCCGAGGAAATGAAAAGTCTCACACGTGCATACTTCTGACATCCACAAATTACTCAGGCGATATATTAACGGCACTGCGAGCACCTGTCTATCTCACAAGCTGCTCAAATACCGGACATGTCCCCATTTTAAACAGATTCAACGATCTTGAAAAAAGTGTGAATCCACCTCGGCAGGATGAAGGTCCATGGGTGCTGGGAAGGCAGTTGAAGGAAAGCGCCTGGACCTAGCTGTCTGACTGTAACGAGGTCTTCCGCCTGATAGTCCCTGCATGGGTGGGTGAGGAGTTGGGAGAGTAAAGAGGGTCTAGCTTGGGCCTAATGTTCCTGAATGGGCCGCGGCAGGGGGAGAGGGTCTTCCCCGAGCTTGGCGGCCCTTGGCTGCTTCAGTGGAGGGCATAAGAGATTGGGGGTAGCGAAGGTCAGGGTAGGGAAAGAGAGGGCTGTCTGGGGACTGATGAGTTGTGGATTTTTGGTGTTCCTTTAAGAGCTTCCTTTGTACTGGTGGTAGCCCGTCACCTCTTGGGCCGGCCTTGGGGACTGGGAGCAATACGATTGCATCTGATTGTGTACCACTGCACTGCCACATTTCTAACTTCATTAATTTAAATGATATTTCTCTCACCTTGGCATCCGGACCCAAGTCCGTTCCAAATTTGAAGGGGAGACGACGGCGCTCGTGAATCAAAGAAGGTGGTGACATTAATAATTCTTATTCTAGCAGCGCCGCGCGCAAGCACTCCCCTACCGCCGAAACTTTCTCGTCTCCTCCCACAGACGTGGTGATGGCGCGCGACAGCCGTGGCGCGTCAGAGGAGCACAGCGCGCGGGGGCTGTCCCAGGGCCGTCATTGGTGGTAGCGCTAAAGATTGACGGCCCTGGGACCCACAAACTGCACATCCGCATCATCACATCACCATAGGTGGTGCGTGCGTGCGTGCGTGGCGACTTGCTGCATTCACAGCACTAACTGCAGTATTTAAATTTATAAGCAGGTGCTCACCGTGCGTTTGCGGCTTGCACTATAATGAAAGCAGCACTGGCAGCAGAGCAGAGGTGAGGCTGCACTGTCTGTAGTGCAGAGCGAGCCAGCCAGTGTAACCAGATTGGTGTCACCCCCATGATGGGGTGACACCCGGTGCGGTCCGCACCCCCCGCACCCCCCTAGTGACGCCGCTGCCGGTGACCCTTTTAGTAGCATAGGTAAGTCCATGATTGTTGTGTTAATTAATGATGGACTTGCAGCACTGTTCCATCCCTCTAACAATGGCAAGTACTGACACACGTGGGGCACAAGGAAATCGAACTAGTAGGAGGAATATCTATGTAGTACTACAATGAGCATGTCTCATGTAGCCATGGTATGAATACACTGACTGTCACGTACCCCAAGGGTCCTTGCTCAGCACAACAGTCTTCGACATCTCCATGAGCACACTTGCCACCATTGCATGCACACACCACTACAACATAATATCCAATGCCAATGACACCCATCTGGTACTGTGCCTCACCCAAGACCCAGCCACAACCAAACACAACCTCCATGAAGGAAAGATAGCCACTGCAGAATGGAAGAAGGTCAGTCAGCAGATACTGTAGACACACAATACAGAGGTTATCATCCTTGGCAAATCAACAAGCGCCAGGGACGCCACCTATTGGTCCACAACAATGGTCACTGCAACAACACCCACAGACCATACACCCCACTTGGGATTCTTCCAGGTCTACTCACTCACAACTAACAAACAAGTGGACATCATGTCATCCTTCTGATTTTTGACCCTGCGCATGCTCCAATAGACATTCAGGTGGATCACCATGGGAACGTGTGAGACGGTCACCCAGGCCCTCATCAACACTCAACTGTACAAGGGGAATGCCCCATACACAGGAATCAATGCCAGACTTCACTTAGAACTACTACCCATAGTAAAAGCATCGGCACAACTCTTCTACGACATCCGTCACCACTGCAGCATTTCTACAGGCCATAATGACCAACACTGGGTCACCGTCAACACAAGGATCACGTTGAGGCTCCTCACACACACACACACACACACACATACATGACATGGGCCCAGAATGACTCCTCAAGGGGCTCTTGTTCTCTGATCCTACCGGCCACCTCTGCTCCACCAGGCTCCCACTAGCCACCATACCAAGGATTGCCTGCTCCACCACTGGAGGTAGATCACCCTCCTACCTGGCCACCAAGACCTGAAACACCCTTGGGGCACAACTACGACAGACCAGGACCATCTTACCTTCATTTAATTACTGAAGACCTAACTATTTCATGAGTAGCAGCACACCCCCTCCCTTCAGTGACTTGAGACCCTCACACCTGAGTATGGTGCTCTATGGAGGGCTAGATGTATTGTTTGATTGTGGTCTATTTTTGTGTGATGTATACTTACAGCAGCACAAGAAGTGTTACTGTGTTCCATGCACACTGTAACACCTCATACATGTGACCCTTATATTTGTGTTCATGTATTTCCACATGGTGCCATTGAGTCCTTGACACTTGCACAATGATGCATTTCGACTGTCTGCATACATGTCATGCATGAGGAGACATTGTAAGCATACAGACAAAGATAGTAATGATTTCACACTCACCAGTGGCCTTAGGATTCTTGAAGGACTCCACCTCTTCCCTTGTGTATGGTGGTGGCCCACCTACAAGTGAAAGACAATATACCAGAATGTCAGCGTATGCAGCATATTTCCACACAGTACAGACATTACATGAGAGTCAGTTGTATCTTAAAGATTGGCTTACGTGCGTCCCATGAGTCAACGTAAATCAGACAACAGTCTATGGCTAACTGCTTCACATGTGAAGCACACTCTTGCACTGCATGTATTACACACATGTGATCCCTTGTTTGTGGTGTCACATTGAGATGCCATTTGCTAAAAATCTGCACACTTGGTCCATTGAGAAAATATGTTATTGTCATGTAGATGTATGTGATTGTGCTTTTATGGGGGACGTTGGTACAATGGTGAATGTGAACATCTGAGTATTCACAGATGTGGCAGCGGATTAATGCCTCACACAACACAAAATCAACTATCCGCCATATGTATTCAAACAATTCTTGATTTTACGTTGCCTTTTTGACAATTAACTCCTCCCCAATACACATATGGCTTATCATTTGCTTATTCACCATTCACACATGTACTGGCACCCTTAGATGTGTCAGTGTGTCAGCTTCATTGATGGGTGCAATGTGACAAGAACTGCAAGCAACATGCATTTACACACATACACATTGATGTGTGTGCAAATACAACATGTACACGGTATTCACATTACATGCAAATTTCCAGGCCTTGTAGATGTGTGCATATTTCCAACGTGACTAAGCACAAGAGTGGATTACTAATATGATTGATATTGTTGTTTTGGCACAACAAACATGTCACCGGACATCATCCCAGCTGTATGATGTATCCTATGTTTGGGTATGCAAACAAACCTTACTCAGCCCATGGTATGCCATCATGTGTGCACATTGTTGCATGAGTGTATTGTCAATATCATGTTGTTTTCCATTCTGCGCTGCTTTTTACATCACAAGTAGTTAGTGTACATCCAGTCATTGTGTCGAATCCAAGTAATGAAATGTGATACTTCCTGCACACAGTCATGTAGGAGGGTTAATGCCATTGCATGTTTTGCACTCAATTTACACTTGTGCATCTTCTTTGCACACAGATGGTACTGTAGCACATTGTGTATTTAGAAAAACACATACAAAGACGTGTGTGGATAGAATTAGAACCACTACAGGGTTACTTGTGATGTTGGAAGACATATGCTCCTCTGAGGTGATGTCCCTGTAGATTATTACTCAATGTACAGGGCCTACACTGTTTGATGGAGTGTGGAGCATGAAGTTTGCATCCAAGTAGCTGTTGATGTTATGCAATACTTAGTATGTTTAGACCCATTTTCAATAGCATATTGTCACTGCGTGACATATTGTCTCAAGAATCCTTCATGCATACATATGATATACCAGGATGGAACATGTTGTTCCCTTAAGCTAGCATATTTGTGCCTTTCCCTGGCCTTGACCACAAAGTGCTGT
The DNA here is from genome assembly GCF_964263255.1 of Lissotriton vulgaris. Taxonomy (NCBI): domain Eukaryota; kingdom Metazoa; phylum Chordata; class Amphibia; order Caudata; family Salamandridae; genus Lissotriton; species Lissotriton vulgaris. The sequence goes on along the minus strand of NC_141685.1, from coordinate 88,087,507 downwards.
CATGCAGTAGGACAATACCTATTGCACCATGATGCAAGGGTGGCTGTGTTGGTTTGAAGAATGTATTTATACCGTATGGGATACCTTCCTGTACGTCAATGGTCAAACTGCATACACATTTGTTGTTGTGTGCTGCACAATGCAGCTGCACACAGGGAAATATGACATACATGGATACATTTAAACTTCACTCCCTGTGGCGCCTCACTTACACCTCCCCAGGGCAGGCATGTGCTTTTTGCGCTGCCTCACACTCGTACATCTCTGGCCTTATCTTCATAGGGCTTGCGCCGCCAGAGCGTAACTTTGACACATGTTAATGAGTGTTGCAGCGGCGGCAGTAGGCCTTCATTACAGAGGCCCCTGGTGCATTGACTAAAGTCCATGGATGTTGGTGTGAAGATGGCAAAGAACACCCATTGCACGCCCTTTTGACACATAACAATGCATTGAAAGTGCTGACCTTGATCATGCATGATTATGCCTCAATGAGCGGCATAGTCCAGCATGGTGAAGATCAATCTTGCTTGTGCGTTACCACTACATCAGTAGAGGCCATGTGTATCATGCCTTTTGTGAATTGCTAAGTCTGACAATTGCAGGATTTTGCCGTTGGAGCATTTCAAACTGACTACTTCCATGGCTTAGGATGTATGAAACATTTGGCATTTACGGAATTGTAAAATTTTTCAAAACCTCATTTTGCCATGGCATTTTGGTACTTGCAAATGTGCTATTAGTTAAGTGCTATGGCCCTCATTTATGACTTTTTGCCGTAGGGAAGCGCAGCAGGCCTTCCTGCTGCGCTTCCCTATGGCAAAAGAAAAGGGCAGAAATGCGCCATATCTTTTAGATACGGCGCATTCCTGTCCTTTTCCCCTGCGCCGGTGCACAATGTGCTGCCTGCGCCAGCACAGGCACCCTTGCACAATGGTGCAAAGGTGGCTGCGTTGCGGGGAAGATTATTTTTGTACAGGAAGGTAAACCTTTCAGTACAAAAATAAGCACAAGAGCCTTTTCCTCTTTCTATGTGTGCTGCAGAATGCAGCACACATGGAAAAAGGAAATACGAGGAGAAATAATGACATTTCTCCCTGTTGCGCCTCCCTTACGCCTCCCCTGGGGAGGCGTAAGCTTTTGGCACTGCTTCAGAGTTACGATTTCTGGTACATGTGGGGCAGTGTCAAAAGGGCATTTTTGAAGGTGCCAGGTGATGCACACACATGGCCATAGTGCATGTATGTGCACCATATGCACACACATCATTTTGATGGGTCCAGCAGGGTTTTTTTGAGAAACACCTGCACCCTTTGGAGAAATCACAATTTGCAACTAGCTAATGGCTGATTTGCTATTACAGTATTTATTGAAAAGTGATTCCTATGTCACTCCTGGGCCATGGGAATGAATTTTGATTGATTCCTTACTTACAAATTAGACAATGCAAAGTAGCAACTATGGGAGGATATCGAATTCCTACAAAGTAGTGATTTTTCTTTATACATACCATTTCGCGATTTAAAAAAAAGCGATTCCATTAGAACCTACATTTATTTGTTGAGAAAGGGTTTGTTGATAGATATGGCCCTATGTCTGACTTTACAGGGGCACAAGGGGATCATCAGTGAGGCCCCTGTGGTTTGACATTTGATTAGCTTTACCTTAGGATACCGTTGTTAATACATAAAATAAATATATATTGACTTACCAATTGTTCCATCAACCTCAATGCCAAGGTGGTCCAGGAGATCCTGCTCACGGTTGATGAGATCTGCCCACCGATGTTTGTACTGTCTCAGGGTCCGGTCCACTCCAAAGATTCTCAACATCTGGTACCGGACCCTCTCCCACCTCAGCTTCCTTTCTTGGGTTGGGTAACCCTGCACTACCCTGCCTCCACTCCCAATCATATTTGGGAGGTAGTGGAGTATCAGCCACAGTAGCCCCCCATACTCCTTCTCACTTAGGTTCCTAGACCTGGGTGGCATTGTGACAAAGCACAAGCCACGCTGTGTGAATGCCACAAAAAAAATTTTGCTGGCACAGAAATCCAAATAAAACACAATTTCTCCACTTAACAGTACACTACTCCCCCTATTACTAACTATGTAACAACCCCTAAACAGAACAGTAATCCCCCTATGAAAAAACTATTTAAAACCCCTAAACAGACAGACACCCCTTGACACACAAGACACAGTTAGACAATACACAACACTACAGACACTATTTGGACACACTTACCAAGACACACACTGTAAAACAACTGCAGGACAGGACACAACTCTCAATCACTTTCCAAACACACTCCTACACCTCTCAGAGACTACAAAGGAGTGAAATAGAAAGTGAAAGTATCATATAACTTCCTGTTTGTGAGCAGGGCAGGCTGGGTACATCATTTCCTGTTGCGATGCGACTCGTTTCCGGCGATGCGTCATTTTTTGACATGCGAATATAACCGATTTATGTCGCATCGTTATTTTAAGCATGGTACACTGATAATACATTTTCCCTTACGGTGCGACCTGTTATCGTGGGAGCGTCATTATTATGTCGCATCGTAATTTGAAGCATGGGTGACTGATGCCATATTTTACCATGAAGGTGCGACCAGTTGCAGTAGAAGCGTCACTATTGGCATGCGACTGAAACCTATATATGTCGCATCGCTGATTAGACGCAGGGTACAGTGATGACATTTTTTCCATTACGGTGCGACCTGTTATCGTGGGAGCGTCATTATTGTGATGCGACCAAATCATTATTATGTCGCATCGTTATTTGAAGCATGGGTGACTGATGCCATATTTTACCATGAAGGTGCGACCAGTTGCAGTAGAAGCGTCACTATTGGCATGCAACGGAAACCTATTTATGTCGTCTCGCTGATTGGACGCAGGGTACAGTGATTACATATTTGCCATTACGGTGCGACCTGTTATCGTGGGAGCGTCATTATTGTGATGCGACCACATCATTATTATGTCGCATCGGTATTTGAAGCATGGGTGACTGATGCCATATTTTACCATGAAGGTGCGACCAGTTGCAGTAGAAGCGTCACTATTGGCATGTGACTGAAACCTATTTATGTCGCATCGCTGATTAGACGCAGGGTACAGTGATTACATATTTGCCATTACGGTGCGACCTGTTATCGTGGGAGCGTCATTATTGTGATGCGACCAAATCATTATTATGTCGCATCGGTATTTGAAGCATGGGTGACTGATGCCATATTTTACCATGAAGGTGCGACCAGTTGCAGTAGAAGCGTCACTATTGGCATGCGACTGAAACCTATTTATGTCGCATCGCTGATTGGACGCAGGGTACAGTGATGAAATTTTTTCCATTACGGTGCGACCTGTTATCGTGGGAGCGTCATTATTGTGATGCGACCAAATCATTATTATGTCGCATCGGTATTTGAAGCATGGGTGACTGATGGCATATTTTACCATGAAGGTGCGACCAATTGCAGTAGAAGCGTCACTATTGGCATGCGACTGAAACCTATTTATGTCGCATCGCTGATTAGACGCAGGGTACAGTGATGACATTTTTTCCATTACGGTGCGACCTGTTATCGTGGGAGCGTCATTATTGTGATGCGACCAAATCATTATTATGTCGCATCGGTATTTGAAGCATGGGTGACTGATGCCATATTTTACCATGAAGGTGCGACCAGTTGCAGTAGAAGCGTCACTATTGGCATGCGACTGAAACCTATTTATGTCGCATCGCTGATTAGACGCAGGGTACAGTGATGACATTTTTTCCATTACGGTGCGACCTGTTATCGTGGGAGCGTCATTATTGTGATGCGACCAAATCATTATTATGTCGCATCGGTATTTGAAGCATGGGTGACTGATGCCATATTTTACCATGAAGGTGCGACCAGTTGCAGTAGAAGCGTCACTATTGGCATGCGACTGAAACCTATTTATGTCGCATCGCTGATTAGACGCAGGGTACAGTGATGACATTTTTTCCATTACGGTGCGACCTGTTATCGTGGGAGCGTCATTATTGTGATGCGACCAAATCATTATTATGTCGCATCGTTATTTGAAGCATGGGTGGCTGATGCCATATTTTACCATGAAGGTGCGACCAGTTGTAGTAGAAGCGTCACTATTGGCATGCGCATTAAACGTAATTATGTTGCATCGTTGATTTGTTGCATGGTACGCTACTTCCTTATTTCCCCTTACGGTGCGAGCAGTTATCGTCAAAGCCGCATTATTGTCATGTGACCAAATCATTATTACGTGGCATTGCAAATTTGAAGCATGGCTGAGTGATGATATATTTTCTCCTCAAGGTGTGACCACTTTTACTACATGCAACATTATTGGCATGTGTCACAATATTCAGTAATGGGGCATTGCATTTTTTTATCTGTCAATGTGGTTGCATATATTAGCTGCTGTTTTTTTGATGGTGGGCAAAAGATGCATGTTTACGCTTAGCATGGAAGTATCTCAACAGGGACAAACCATGTTAGCCTGCAGAAAATGTGTGTTTCTATATTCAGCTGAGTCAGACTAAAACATATGTTGACCATAGTCACTTTTGGGCCTTGTGTTATGTCACTTTTGTGCCTAGAGTCAGCAAAGCATGGGTCAGTTTCAGACTTATGCAGACCTAACGTCTCCCATCTCCCTCCTCCCGTCTTTCTCAACATTAATGTAGGACCATGTTACCCGATGTCTATCACACTACATCGAATCCTCCTGTCACATGGAGCCCAATCAAGGCGGCTTCAGACCTGCCCACTCAACAGAGGCAGTTATCTTGCCACTCTTGTACACACTCAGGGGCAACGCGGACGCAGGGTCCCCCCAAGCCCTCTTACTCCTGGACCTGTCGTCCGCATTCAACACGGTGGACCATAACATCCTTCTCCACCTTGGAAAACATGCAGGCATCCAGGGAACCACTCTTGAGTGTGCCGCGTCCTTCCTAACTGGAAGAACTGAAATGGTCCGCCTGGGACCCTATAGTGAAACAAATACCCCCACGTCCTGTGGAGTCCCACAGGGCTCCTCCCATTCACCACTCCTGTTCAATCTATACCTTTGGGCGCTGATCCATTCTGTACAGAAATGGGACCTTATTGTGTATTACTACGCTGACGACTTACAGATCATCCTCCCGCTCAATTCACCTCATGCCATCAAGACGTTCCACGCTGTCATGATCCACATCCAATTATGGATGTACCAGTACCTATTGAAGCTTGACCCCGTTAAAACAGAGCTCCTCCTCCCTGGACTCAGTCATGGCCACTATGGCCCTCAGTTCTGCCCTCAGAGCTAGGTTCCCCCCCAGCCCTGGTAAAATCAGTCAAGGGTCTGGGAGTCATCATTGAGGCTGAACTCTACCTCAGGCCACAAGTGGGTGCGCTACTTTCTTCCTCTATGTACCAGGTCCGGAAGATCGTTACAGTCAGTCACTTACTCCCTCCCACCGCACTTACCCAAGTGGTGTTCTCACTCGTGCTCTCACGCCTGGACTCCTGTGAGTCCATCATCTACGGTCTCCCACGATCCCTGCCACACCGCCTCCAAGTTGTCCAGATTCAAGCAGCCCGTCTAATTCACATTACACCCAGATGGCAATCAGCCAAACCTCTACTCCACAGTCTTCACTGGCTCACAATAGACCAGAGGGCATCTTTTAAGGTGACCTGTCTCACATTCTAAGCCCTCCACTGGTCCCGCTCCACGTTTCTCAATTATCTTATCTGCCCTCAACGCACAACACAAACACTCATATCAGCTCACCGTCATCTGGTAGTCACTCCCAATACTAAAACCCAGAATTTTGGTGGTTGCACAATTTGTCATCTGCCTCCTGGGCTTTGGGATCTCCTTTCTCTCTCCTTCAAATCCTCCCCTTCCCTTCTGGACTTGTGGTAATCGCTTCAAACACACCTTTTCCCTTCCATGTGCTAACTCTCGGCCACTCACGCTTCCTTCCTCACTCACTCTGTCTTATGGCGCCAGCAAGCCTATGGTCTCTGTGCACTCTATTAATTTCACCTATGAGACGGTTACATCAGATAACGTTGCTTTTCTGCTTTGAGTCAGGAATGCATGGCTCAGATTCTGACGTTGTCAGACCTATCGTCACTTATGTGCGTGGAGTCAGGAATGCATGGGTCAGATACTGAGGTAGGCAGACCCAACGTCACTTTTGTGTGTTGAATCATGAATGAGGTTATGAAGTATGATACACTAACTTCATTTATGTGCCCACCACATTTGTTTATTTTTGCAAACTTGTGTGAGCACTGAAGGCTACTTTTTGATGGATGGTCAGATTTTGACGCACATCCACTGTGTAACATGTTGATGATTGTAATTTTTGTCCTATTACTTATTTACTTTCATCATGACTTTGCAACATACAAGTACTTTGTTGTTATTTTTCCTGCTGTGTGATTTCATTATGTGGACTCCTCTTCACCAGTGCTTTATTAAATTTCTGCACCACAACATATGGATGGTAAATGTTGTTTTTTGACAATTGTGAATTTACAATCTAATTTATGACGTATTTGCGTATTATATTACTGCATGCATTCCTGCGGCACTTCCCTACAGCAAGCAAATAGGGTGGGAAGGTGGTGTGTCTATGACATATGGGACATTCATGTGCTTTTCATGTGTGCTGACGCGCAATGGCCGGCCTGCCTACCTGCAGTATGTTTGCTGTGTTGCATGGAGGAATACTTTTGTACAGGAAGGGTCACCTTCATACACATGTGCATTCATACCCTGCACACCGAGACACATGCACTATGGTACCAGGGTACCTGTGTTGGCCAGACACTGGTGAGTGTCCGCATTGCAGGTGAAATTGCAAGGCAGTACAATGTAAATGTATGTGTGGGCTGATGTATGTCTGATGACAGCCTCCAGACATGAGAGTAAGTGTAATGTATGAACTCCACATATGAGATTGTCATGCAAATTGTTGTGTGAATTATTGTCAAATAATCATGCACAAGGTACATAAGGTTGTATGAAGTATTTTTATTTGTGCAAACACAATTGTAGATGCATGATGCGGGTGTTATTAGTGACATTCTTAAAAAAAATTGCGCACTATATCGGCACGTCTACGGATGCCTGCTGCTGTGCTTGGATTTACAGGAGCATGCCCATCCTCCTGGTCATCCTGTGGCATTTCTGCATTCAAATCTGGATCATCGTCCCAGGGAACACGTGTGAGAACACAAATATTGTGCAGTATTGCACAGGCCAAAATAATTTTGCACACTGTCTCTGGTGAATAGAGCATGCGTCCACCAGACTTGTCCAGGCGCCGAAACCTGGCCTTGAGCAGACCAAATGTTCTTTCCACAATGTTCCTGGTCCGGCAATGTGCTTGATTGTATGCAACTTCCTGTGGTGTCTGTGGGTTTCAATACGGTGTCATCACCCACGGCTGAATGCCATACCCCTGGTCAGCTGTAATAGAATAAATGAGAAGGTACAATGAAAAGTTTGATATGGTTGTGGTAAAGTAGAGGCCATATGTTGTGGGTAATATTTCATTTGTCAGTGTCCATTGGGCATGGATGTTGCAGAGAACACACCCAGGGACTCACATGCAAGACACCTTTGCAACATAGTTCTGCTGTGCAATGGACACATATTTGGAAGAGACAGGTAGTGTAGGCAAACCACTGATATTAACAGCATATCATTCCATAACGTAAATTTATTTCTTAAAGTAGATAAGTATGAAGTCCTCCTATGCATTTTGGCCAGGAGGCCCTTTGTCATGGAGCGTTCATATCCACACATTGCAAGGACCGTTACTCGGCTGTTCTAAGACCGGTGTTCTGTTATGCTGGTCTTAGAACAGCCAAGTAGCAGTCCTTGCTACGCGTTGATATGAACGCTCCTTGACAAAGGGGCTTGTAGAAATGTATTGTTGCTATGGATTGATATGGTGTTGATATCATCGATAACCCATTAACTTGAATACTTGTGAATTAAAATACAGAACTTGGATTACAACTTCTTTGAATCATTTTCATGATCATGTACGGAGTGCCTCGCCAAGGGGATGTATTTGCAGTGGTTTGTGTACACTACCTGTCTTGCACTTTTGTTGCTTTGACGGAAGCACCACCCTTGGGAGCACCCTCAGCTGAACAAGATTCTACATACTTCGTTTACTACCGCTGTGCACCACCCACATCCTTTTGTATTTTCACAAATTTGGAAGGACATGCATTGACTCCCTATATGCCTCTACATGACCGTGGGCCTCATTTATGAGGGACTTGCACCACTGGTGCGTGACCTTTTGCCATTTTACTTTTAACGCACCAGCAGTGCATGACCGTCATTAATTATGGCCCTTCTATTAATGTCTATGTATATGCTATTACATGGGTACTCACAAACTTTATTTCGGGGCCAAATTTACAGTGTGGCTTGTGGCCGAGGGCCGCAGTGGTGGGGCCGGGGTCAGTGGGGGAGTGGGCGGGGCTAGAGCCACAAATACAAACTGACCATGAGGTTGGACACAGGCCGCAGCAACAGACGCCTTTGTCTACTGAGCGACCAGACCTGGCATACACATCTCTCACACTCACTCTCTCACACTCACTTTCTCACTCACTCAATCACTCACTCACTCACTCACTCACTCACTCAGTCTGTCTGTTTCCCTTCCTCTCTCTCCCTCTGTCTGTCTGTCTCCCTCCCTCTCTCCCCCTCTGTATGTCTCCCTCCCTCTCTCTCCCTCTGTGTCCCTCTGTCTGTCTGTCTCCCTCCCTCTCTCTCCCTCTCTCCCACTCTGTCTGTCTGTCTGTCTCCCTCCCTCCTCTCTCTCCATCTGTCTCACTCTGTCTGTCTCTCTCCCTGCCTCTCTCGCCCTCTGTGTCTCTCCCTCTGTCTCCCTCCCTCTCTGTCACTCTCCCTCTCTGTCTCTCTCTGTCTCCTTCCCTTTCTGTCTCCCTCCCTCTATGTCTCTCTCTGTCTCCTCCTCTCTGTCTCCTTCTCTCTGTCTGTCCCTGTCTGTGTCTGGGCCTGTCTGTGTCTGGCCCTGTCTCTGTCTGGCCCTCCTCCCCCTCCCTCTGTCTCTCTGTCCTTGTGTCTATCTCTGTCTGTCTCTGCCGCTATCTGTCTATGTATGTCTGTTTATGCCCCCATCTGTCTCTGCCCCCATCTGTCTCTGCCGCCATCTGTCTCTGCCCCCATCTGTCTCTGCCCCATCTGTCTCTGCCCCCATCTGTCTCTGCCCCCATCCGTCTCTGCCCCCATATGTCTCTGCCCCCATGTGTCTCTGCCCCCATGTGTCTCTGCCCCCATGTGTCCCTGCCCCTATCTGTCTCTGCCTCTGTCAGTCTGTCCCTGTCTCTGGCTTTCTCTCGCCCTGTCCCTATCTGTCTCTCACACTATCTGTCTCTGACACTCTGCCCCTATCTGCCCCTCCCTCTATCTGCCTCTGCCTCTATCTGTCTCTGACACTCTGCCCCTGTCTGCCCCTGCCCCTGTCTGCCCCTGCCCCTGTCTGCCCCTGCCCCTGTCTGTCTCTGCCCCTGTCTGTCTCTGCCCCTTCTGTCTCTCGGGTAGTGCACACATACTGTGTCTACACGTCCCCGTCACCAGCCCAGAGACAGCCTCCCCCCCTGTAATGTAAAAGCCAGCTAGTTTTCTTTCAGAATTTGCAGCTTTGTAGGGTCTGTGTCCCACCACTTGTCCCATCATGGCAACCCCAGCAGTCAGACCAAAGCCCCCTTGGCGCCAGTCAGCGGAGTATTTAACGGGTCTTTGAAAGACCATTTAATTGTTAATGAGGCCTTGTTGAATTTGATCTCTTCTTAGCGCCCCTGCATCTCCACCCTATGCCTGAAATCACCCAGACCCCATAAATCAACAACCGGTGGTGTTTGCAGACACTTTGTAAAAAATTTAAATTTAACAGAGGTACATGTCTGCAAGGTCCACGGGCCGCACAGGAAGGCTTGCCGGGCCGCAGAGGAAGGCTTGCCGGGCCGCTGACGGCCCGCGGGCCGTACTATGGGTACCTGTGTGCTAGTACAACATTATTACATCCAGAACCTCATTTATGCGTCATTACAGCAATATTAGCAGTATGGTAGCATGGATGGTGCATTGTATCATACTCTTTTGCTTACCTACAAGTAGTCCATTTCCATACTGGCCATTCTTGAATCGATCATTTATGATGCAGTTCCTGAAGATGAACGCATCATGTACACTGCCAGGGTATTTTGCCAGCACATTGGTAAATAGTCCACGGTGATCCACGATGGCCTGTACATTAATTGAACAAGTGTGTTTCCGATTGATGTACAAATGTGCAGTTGCTGCCGGAGGTACTAGTTGCACATGCGTACAGTCCATGGCACCCAGAACATGGGGTAAGCCTGCTATGGCATAGAATCCTTGCTTTATCTCCATCTGCTCTTGTGCATTGTTGGGAAAACGGAGGTAGCGGGGTGTGAGATGGATGATGGCATCCAGGACAGTTGGCAAGAATGATGAAAAAGCTGGCTGGGATATTCCTGCCAGCTTGGCGACTGTTGTCTGAAAGGAGCCCGAGGCTAGCATGTGCAACACAGCCAGGAGCTTTGCCTGTGGCGGTATGTTTGTTGGCCTGTTGCTTCCTACCTCTAGCCTTGGTCCAATGAGTCCCAGTAGATGTTCAATGGTCTCCTTCTTGAGGCGGAATAGAGTTATGACCTCCTCATCCCTGATGCCTCTCAGGACGCTCCTTGGACGGAATAACCGCTCCTTTCTGCGGCGTTGCCTTGGGGGTGGGGGTGGATTTTGTGGTGCAGGGGGTTGTGGTGGTATTCCTGCAGCTAGTTGTCTCCGTCTGGCAGCTACTCTCAGCATTACGACCTCCATGGTGTGGGTATAGTTGCAGCAAAGTTCAATGGCCTCCTCTCCTCTCTCCTCTCCTCTCGCTATGTGCCGATGCGTCATTTCCTGCGCGTCCGTTTTGTAGGCGCACCAATTCCGACGCATCCGCAACGCTGCGCCATTTCTGTCGCGGATGCGTCAAAAGCGGGAAAGTTAGTAAATGCGGATGCGTCATTTTTGCGCAAGTTTTTCCGCGGTAACGCCCACATTGCATACATTAATATTTGCGCGTCGCAGGGCATTCTGACGCAGTGGGTTTTTTAGCGCAGTGAGGTAAAAGTGACGCATCGCCGGAGATGCGTCACTTCATTAATATGGCGCATGCGGTGCGCCGAAGATGCGTCATTATTTTTGACGCATCTTCGGCGCAAGCTCTCCATAAATAAGGGCCTAAGTGTTTACAACAGGGGTCTTCATCCTTTTCTGAAGTGAGTGCCACTTCTGATCAGTGAAAGTCTTGAGCTACTCAAGGCTAATCATCTCGCGCATTGTTACCAGACAGTTTGTCAAGTTGGGCCTTTTAGATTGAAGATTAACCATCTGTCTGCGCCTTCCACGCCATGGTACCCCTATGATCTCAAGAAATGTAAAAGAAAATGTAGGCACCAATAACAATGTTGGAGGAAGAGTAACAGCCTACTGTTCAACACAGTTAAATCACTTTCATCCTTTGGTTAGAAAAATGTAGCAACTCCCAGACGAAAAGCTGTGATGAACTAACCAAATTCTTTTTTCCAAAGTAAATAAAATATTGCTGAATTTTAAGATAACACCAGATATTCTTTAGGGACAGATACAGTGGAGTAACGTACGGTGAATAAACTAACTTTCCATTTCCTGGTAACGTGTACATTCACCCCACTTTCTGAAGAGAAAGTCTCTTATTTTATCAACACTATGAAATTTGGAGCCCTGCAGATTCTCGCCCAACATTCAGTTTCAGCTACCATTTCTGCTCATCTCACTTTGTTATTACAATGGTGCTCAAGTCCGGATTTTTTCCAGAAGCTTGGAAAAAGGCATCGATTTTGCCACTTCTAAAGACTCTTTCCCTCGATCCCTGTGTGGGATGACAGCACCCACTGAAGACTGCATCAATGTGTAGTCTGGAACAGTGCACCTTCCATGTAATTCTGAACGGGGCCTTTAAATACGGTATTATTTTGTGTGCCTATTTAATTCAGGTAAACAAAGAATGTGGTACTACTTGTATACTAGGGGAGGACAAGGAAGATTGAATTTCTAAGGTGGCGAAAATGTTTTTGTCAAAGTGCTTTATGCCCTCAACACACTCCCGTACCCTGAACATAATGAGATTACGTAGATTACACCTCTGCGTGCCTAATGCTGCCATTTGCATTTCAAGACCAGTGATTAATGTGTCTCTATCAAGTTCAAAGCCGTTAGGCATTCCCGACCTGTCTGATACTTGCATATGTAAAAGATGGGTCATTTGGAACCTAAAGATAGATAAACATATTCATAGGTCACGATTTAAGTCTGTATCTAAAATACAGACTTAAATAACTGTAAATTAGGAGAGGTGAGAAGCGAGAAGTTGAAAGGCAGCCGCTTATCGAGCTGCATTTCTAAGTAGTCCTCCCTATATTATGGGATCTATTCCTGCTTCAGTCTTTAATTGCAATGAATACTGTAATACCCAGGAATGAAGTAATCGTTGAGCTGTTTAAATAATCCACCTGTCTTGCCACCTCTTCCCCACTGCATCCTTAATCAGTGGCCTAGCCAGTGTGTCCTGGGCCCCAAGGGAAGAAAGGAAATGTGACCCCTGCCCTTTATTTGGCATTATGTGGCATTATTTTGTGGAAAACAGCAATAATCATTATTCTGTGGGCCCCTCAGGCCTCTGTATGACCTGTGACAAACAGCAGTTATCAGGGTTCAGTGGGCCTTTAAGGCGTCTGGGACCTGGTGCCACTGCACCTGCTGCCCAATCGGAAGCTAAGCCCCTGCCCTTAACAGCTTCTATTCTAGCCCCACTGGAGAACCGAAACAGCCAAGTACTGATCTGGCCATATCTGCAGGCATGCAGCCACCTCTTCCACTGAAGGGATTTAAGTCGCATGAAAGCAGCATACGGGAAACAACTATTATCTGAGGGAAAGTCAACCAACACCTTGTCTGTTCCAACCTGAATCCATTTAAAACCAGGGACGAAAAAACGGTTAATCGTCATCCCTTGCTTATCAGAAGGGTAAAATAGATTCATCTAACATTACAGTGTACCACATAACAAATTGTGATTCTGTTTACAAATTAAAACTAGCATGCATATAGAAAGGGCAGCCTTTGGCCAAAATAGCCATTTTCCCTACCCATACTTCTAACACATCTTATACAAAAAATGCTAATTACATTGTCATCCGGCAATAGTCATTATCGCCTACTCATAAGCAAATGCCACTTAGAATTGTCTTTCACTTCAAGCTTTCCAAAATAAATTTATCTAAAAGCAGTATTGAATTTTTTGACATTATGTACTCTTACCCAAATTTTGAGCATCAATTTTATGACATGCCATAGAAAAAAGGAGTTGTTTATATATACTAAACCTCCAGAAACGTTTGATTAACCAGTTATAAAGTCACGTCTAGCTTAGTTAGTTTATAGTCTTCTTTTTTTTAATAGAAATTATTTCACATCTAGATTTAGACCAAGGATCAATTCCACACATGGCTTTTAAAATCTATTTATCAATGATCTTTATTAGTGTTATCGAAACTAAAACTGTAATAGAACTGATCTGAGAGATGGACCTTCAAGTATTATGCTCAGTCAATTTATTGAACAAACCATGGAGTTAAAATCTGAATAGATTAGATCCACAAGCATTGCCTGACCACTGTATTTTACATCAATAGATTACTTATCAGCATATTTTCTCTAAGTACAATTCACTCGTCTTCTATTTTTCTTGGAGCTCGTGCTGGGTCTGTTTAAACTCTTTTAAAATATAACATTTAAATGTCCAAAAGTTCAGGAATCTAGTTTCTAGCCTGGTCAAACCTTAATGAATGCTACACCAAAAGATGCCCTTCTGTTCCTACATTTTATTGCGCACCATGATTCTGAAATGGCATGTGTTTGCTTTTGGAGGTAAAATTCTAAACATATTTATTGTTGTTGCCAATGGAAACATTATCACTAATTGCGAAGATAACAACAAGTTGTCCTGTGATGCTTGCTGTAATAGGAAGTGTTTAATCAAAAAGTGGATTGAATTCAAGTTTAGAGGACAATTTTACAAAAGTGTATGGATTTTGTATATATTTAAAATTGTTGATCTCCAAAATGGCCTAAATCAATCAATTGAATTTCAACTTCATGTTTATCATTTGAATCCTATTGTTGGAACAGATGTGATTTTGAACCCCATGAGGTGGTTCCTTTCCAGAAAGCATTCAGGTTGTAATTATGAGTCAAATAATGCGGAGGAGGTTAAAATATTCAAATTGAATTCTAATTACATATGAAATGTTAATTGTTCAATATATTTCTCTTAGTATCTTAATGTGTGGACTTTATTGCTTAAGTAAAATAATTAGTATTTATTTTTCTATATGTAGGAAGTATTCCATTAATGAAATCACTGTATCCCACCTTCTTTGTTTCCTTTCCTGTTCTTTATGAACGTTTCTATTGTTGAACTTTAAAGATTGCCCGAAATTAGGAATTGTGCTCTACATAACTTTGCTGTGTTACAGTATGTTGATTTGTATGTACTACTTTTGTCTCTTATGTGTATGGCAACTGATGTTTTGTTTTGCATTAATAATCAGCTTATGTTTATTAGGTTTTATTATTCAATAAAATGTTTCAAAAGCAACAAATGGTAGTTGATATGTATTTACAACTGCATTTTTATTGTAGGGGCACTTTGAAAGGGGCCAAAAATATGGTCTGTGGGATGACGGAGGACAACATTGGCATCAGCAGGGAGAGGTTTGGGCAGGTGATTGGGGATACATGTAAGGTTGGAAGTAGGGGGAACAAAACATGTACATTGTGTGAACTGTGACTCCTGGAGTTATTGTGAGGGATACCATGCTACCCTCTAAATGAATCCCCTAGTGATTATTGTATTTATTCGGTTTCATAATAGAAAACCATAAAAGTCATACATAAAATGATAAAACATCTTCCAAGTTACAGATTGACAATTACAATATGTCCAAGTTAATCAGAACACAAGATAAAAATTCATGAATTACAGTACAGAAGTTAATCGCAGCTTGACCTGAGTCTAACAGCGACCCATAAAAAGTTAAGCGTATGCAAAACAGTGTCATTAGAGAGCAGTTGTAAAAGATAAGAGCTGGTCTCACCCTCCTAAAACCCACTTTTTTGAGAATGGGAATAATAAATAACTTTCTAGGGACAGCATAAAAACTACAAAACAATAAAAAGTGCATCATGTCCTGAGGCGACTCACCGTTGCAGCCACAGGGCATGAGACACTGGCCTCTGTGGGAGCCACGAGGGTGTGCCAAGAGGTAATGGAAGATGTTGAGCCGAAACCGGATCAATAGAAAACGATCATGAATGCTTTTAAGCCCTAGAAGATACGGTTCGGTGGTTGGTACAGTTTTTAACACAATGTACTTACGCACACTAGGCTTACACAGCTCATTTCCCTCTCTATCACAGCAGCTCATTCTTTAAAAACACTCTTTGACCAGAGAAAGGTCCCTCTTACATATGCGCTCAGGGTTAGCGAATAGTTCCCACCTACCCTGGTAAGGCCAACTCTTCTATACTGGAGCCATCGGATGCTTGAGACATGGTCAAGTGAAAAGCATTCCCATAGGATATCTCTGCGAGTGTATTTTCTTAATTAGCCCAAATATTAAGCCACAAAGCCAGGGGACGGAAATCCAGTACATCTGAGAGGAAAGGCATCCCCAACTCTTTGTGCACGACATTAACCGGGGTGCTATGTGGGACAGAAAGGGCCCATCACAGGAAAGAGTTTTCAGCACTTTGCACTGCCCCTACCCCAATGTGGCCCCATATCTCACTCCCATAACTAACCTTTGAGATATATTTGTCTTCATATGTCTTCAAAAGAGACCCTATTGGCTTCCCTCCCACTCTGCTGGCAAAGTTAAAAACAGCTGTAAAACCTTTCACTACATCCCCTTTCTTCCAAGTAAGCAAAGGGCACCAACTCAAGGAATCGTCAAACACAACTCCCAAATAGGAGAAAACATTGGTCTTCGGTATTGACGAAAGTCCGAATTTAAAAGTGAACTGCTTAGCTTTACGAGGTCCCACCTGCATAATGAACGACTTGGAATGATTAAACGAAAGGTCCAAGTCCTTCATAAAAAGGGCAAAAGAATTCAGAAGAATTTGTAGGCACCTAGCTGTCCTCGCCCAAGGACTGCGTCATCTGCGTATAGGAGGACTGGCAGGCTACGCTTGCCTACCTGGGGACAATCAACATGTGTGATCAAAGGGCCTTCTCTAAGGAATTAATATATAGATTAAAAAGAAAGGGTGCTAAAATGCACCCTTGACACACCCCTCTCTTGATGTCAAGCTTACTGGACACTTTCAGATCCTTTGAATAGCGGACAACCGCGGTTGAATCACGGTGACGATCCCTCAGAAATAAAATTATGTTACTGTCAATGCCAATGGAGGACATCAACTGCCACTGCTTGGACCTATTGACACAGTGGAATGCTGAGGACAGGTCCATGAAGGCTAGGTATATGGGGCTGGAACAAGCCACAGTGTATTTGTTCAGAACCATGTGCAGGTTTAAAACACTGTTCCACAGTGGAACGACCTGGGCGAAAGCCGTATTGGATATCGGATAAAAGGTTGTTTTCATCAACCCAAGATACAAGTGTGTCAAGTACCATGCGGCCCACCACTGAGTCCAGAGGAGAAATGAGCCTATAACAGTAGGTACTGTACCGATCTCCCTTTTTAAATACCGGGACTATAATAGATAAAGCCCAAGAATCTGGGCGGCCAACCTGGACTGCAGCATTGATGACAGCTGTGAGGACAGGCACCCAGGTTTCTACGTGGGTGATGTAGAGATCTGACGGGATCCCATCTGGCGCGGATCTTCTTTTTAGACAGACCCAGAATACCGTCTCTCACCTCTTGCGTGGTGAAAATAAGTTCCGACTTGTCTTTCACCCTTTCCTGCCCCTCAGTTGGCGGGGTATCCGCCTGGAAGATACCCTCGAAATGATGTACTCAATTGTCCTCAGTGATATTGGCTTCCAGTAAATTAGCATTATTAGAAAAATTAGAAAAATGTAGTGAAACTCTGACCTTTCAAGATGCTATCCTGAAGTACAGACCCCAGCAGAGTTATTTAGCCCTCATCCAAGTGTGTTACTCCTGTATTGTTAAAGTTTACCAGATGTAGCTTGCTCTTTCCACTGGATAACAGCATCACATGTAAATTGGGAGAGACGTTTAGTGAGGTAGCAGAGATGCCAAGGACAGCTAGAGAAACAAAGGTGATAAGCCTCCCCTTGGCTCTCCCTGACCTGGATGGTGTTGCTGGAATGAAGAGGGTTTTATAGCCATCCTGGTGATAATTATTGTCTACAGCCCAAGTTTCCTGGAGGCATATCTCATCAAAGCTCTTAACAAGGGCTAACCATTTGGTGTTCTCAATCTCACTCTCCAGCCCGGCGATATTCCAAGAAAGAAATTTACACCCTCCATTCACACTCGATGCCTGTTCTGGGGCGATACATTACCCTCGGATGCGGGTTCCACAGGGTCCGAAAGACCTACACATCGTCAATCGCAATCTTCCAATGAGCTCAGAGGAGTAAACCTATTTGCTGTGCTTACCCCTATCATCCCCTCTGCACAACCCCTATGGCCCACCTCTTGGAGCCGCTCGCGCAGGGACCGTAGTTGGTAATAATTGGGTCTGTAGAAGTGTCGAGATTGCGGAGTTCCAACACCTGTAGTTAGACTGGGCAACCTTGCTTAAGATTCGGTTTACCATGACTGGATTGTTAAAATTGATGATAATACAGTCCCCCAGCCTGGATTTCTTGGCGCTACCAACCCACTGTGTCCAGCGCACCATGAGAATTTTGTTTTCCACCCTAAGCCCAGTGGCAATGTTGGAATTGAGCCAGTGCACCACCTTATTGTTCAGCTGGTAAAAGTCTTCCTTGGTCCAAGGGTTTAGGCATGGTACTCACACCACAACAAGCGTCGTGGACTCTGGTAGGAGATGAACAGTGCCCAAACTAGGAGAATAGTTATTCAAGTCTCCGGGGGTTTCATGGCTTCCAGTCTTCCCACCTATCATCGTAACTGTAAAATCTGCCCACTTTGAAACCCTGAGATTGCAGAGACTGAAAAGATACTGAGTTCTGGGTGACCCCCATCCCCCTCCGGTTGGTTGAACGGTCTTTAGGGTCAGTTCTGGGCATAATAGGTGGTGTTGTATCTCCTACCATGTGACTAGACTGCTTCGTGATAGACACTGCTCTGTCTCCTACCCCCGTGCCACTACCACTGGGACTGGAAATGGTGGTCGAGATCGTAGGCCTTGTAGGAGGGATACTTGTGTAGAGCAGGGCATGGTACCCTTGCAAGGAGGCGATCAGTGCAGACAGGTTTCTTTCCAGTGCAGGAAGTTGTAGTAGGATGGGGTCCAATTTAGTTCCAAGTGCTGACAGCAAGGCTGCTTTGAGCATGTCTAACGAAAGAGCATCCAGGTTAGGCACTACTGGGTGGACTGCTGAAGATGACTGTGATCCAATGTTCTTTCTGCGTTTACAAGGGCCCCCAACCAAAGGGCGCTTCCTCTTAGCGCCTCCTGGGCCCAACCCATTGCCAGGGGTGATGTCAGTGGCTGACCTAAAAATTGGTGACTGGGCACCGACTCACGTGACAACAACTGGTGTAAAGGGGGTCGATACCCCCAGCTTGGTCTTGAGGCATATTTTGAGGTATGTCCACCAAGCCTACTTGAGGGGACTGAGGCTGAGTATGGGAACCGGCATATGGAGCAACAGAAGAAACCACCAGGGAAGGGTGGGAAGATGAGCGAGATAATCATCTAATAGCCAATTCAATCTCCTTGTTCAGAACCCCAGCAGCATGCTGCAAAAAAAACATCCTATGTATGACTTTTATGGTGTTTTTGTTTTATAAAACCGGATACATTTTGTTGAATCCCCTAATGTTTAGAAGAAACATAGATTAGACAGTAATGGATCTTAAAGTAAGACTTTTCTGCCTGCTATTGCTGCATTTGGTGAGCCAAGTTTACACAGGCTGTAAATTTATTGGTATAAAATATATTCTTAGGCATCACTATCTCCTTATTCCTTTATTCTCTTATCTGTAAACACTTTGGGGCACATGCATCAACCTATTTAGGAAGTGCAAACGGTGCGAATCGGTAAATTCGGCTGTTTGCACTTCCTAAATACGTTTTTGGGATGCATCAAACTCTTTTTCAATATTCGTATTTTTTTGCATTTCTTAAAAATGCAAATGCATTTAAGGAATCGCATTTGTGCGATTCCTTAAATGCAATGCTTCAATTTTTAAAATGCGAATTTTGAAATTGGAAGTGCAAATTAACACGAGGTTGACCCTCGTGGTAATTTTGCTTAAATCTGTCAAAAAGCAAAAAAATGGATTTTTTAAACTGTCATGTTACAGACACACATGTCCTTAGGACATGTGTGTGTGAAACAGGCACTTTCAAATGCATTTCAGGGGTGCAGGGCTTGGAATGCATCAACAAATTGCGAATTCGTAAATGCCTTCCCATTGACTCCTATGGGCCTTTCGGCCCATAGGAATCAATGGGATTTGCGAAAAAGCAGTTGGGAATTCGGTATTTATTTGTGATTCGGTAAAAATTGCGATTTTTACCGATTCACAAATAAATACCGAAAAAAATGATGCATAGCATTTTGCAATTCTTAATTTGCGATTCGGTATTTTTCACAAATTAAGAAATGCAAAATGTATGAATGATGCATGTGCCCCTTTGAGTGTTTGGAAACAGGCTCTGTTAAAGTAGCGAGTGCTTTAAAAAATCCTTGTGAACCCCGCAACAAGGTGTTTAGTTCACAGAGTTGGGCAGCCACAAACCTCACCCATTTATTCCTGGCTTGACCTCTTTGCCAAAATATTGTGGTTCAGAACTCTCTATTAAAGGTCTGGGCAGCTTGCACTCAGTGGCATTTCCTTGATAAGAACAATCCCAGTCTCACCATCACAGACAGTGACATCCACGTTGTGTAACAAACAAGATGGAATCTATAAAACCAGGAGATTTGTTTTTCAGCCTCCCCTTGTGACAAATTGTGTTCTCAAGATCTATCTCTTCGTTTTTAACAGTTACAGGAATAGCTTAAATCCAACTAAACATTTGAAGTAAGTTTGTGATTGAAAAACAGGACTGTAACCTTGGGCAGTCTTAGATGCATACTTCGTATCATCCCCCTTATACCATACAGCAAGCAGCAGCTAAACCGCCACCCAACTGATTGGCCATCTTTAAACATTGTAAAAACGTGCATGTACACGCTGGGACTGCCAGCTGCAACCCGCTTATGTTGTAGGTCTTCTCTGCCGTGTTTCGTTAACCAGAAGCGCGAAGAGAAGCCACAATTATTTTTTTCGTTCTTCAGAAATCTAACATGGAGTTTTGAAACGTCTAATGAATATATCAATCTTTTACTTATACTTTAAGTTATTAGACTCTAAGGGCCAGATGTAGGTAAATAGTATTTACCGATTCTAAAATACCGAATTTTACCGATTTGGTATTTTAGAATCGGTAAATGCTATGTAGGTAAATATTCGGTAAAAATTACCAAATCGTTAAGATTTGGTATTTACCGATTCGGTATTTACAGATTCGGTAATTGCCATTCATTCCTATGGGCCTGGAGGCCCATAGGAATGAATGTCAATTATCGAATCGGAAAATACCGATTCGGTAAAATAGGGAAAGATTCAAGGGTGGCAGGGTGTCACATTGACACCCTGTTGCACCCTTGAATATTGCTTGTGTGCACATGTGGCACACATACATGCCCTAAGGGCATGTATGTCTGCCACATGGCACTGGTGTAAATGCACAGATTTGCATTTACAGAGGTATTCGTTATTTACCACCAACTAATAGTTGGTGGTAAATAACAAATCCTTAAAGCACTGAAGCACTCTTCAAAGTGCTTCCTACATATCATTTACCGATTCGGTAAATACCTAATCGGTAAATGATGATTCGGTAAATACCGAATCGTTAAATACCGATGTCTCAGAGTCAAGGCACTAGGATCTGCTCCGTCAGCAGTGGGGCATCTTCGTGGTCAGAGCGGACCACAGCATGTTCCAAATGAAAGCTGCTGCTTGCGTGAAGATGCCACTCACTTTGTTTGATTTCACCGTTTTTTATTTCGGTAGGCAGCAACAGTTTGGACAAGCCCTTCGTGCAAAATATACGCCAATTACTGCTACGCGTTTCGGAACACTTCCTTCGTCATGGCTTGGCGGTTGTGGGGATCGACATCCGCATTAATTGCACAGGTGTTTTCTAGTGTTTAGACTCCGCCCAGTGGGCGTGTCTTTACTTGACATGCTGGATACCGTAGTTCATGTTTACTCTGTAGTAGAGTTTTGAGCTGTCACTACTCCTCCAAAAACACAATTAAAATGCTGATAGGGGCAAGGTCAGCCCGCTGCTTCTTTGTGCCCACTCGAACCGGTACAAAGTTCCACACAGTGTCTCAGAGTCAAGGCACTAGGATCTGCTCCGTCAGCAGCGGGGCATCTTCGAGGTCAGAGCGGACCACAACATATTCCAAATCAAAGCTGCTCGCTGCGAGAAGATGCCCCTCACTTTGTTTGATTTCACCGTTCTTTATTTCGGTAGGCAGCAACAGTTTAGACAAGCCCTTCGTGCTATATATATTATATATATATATATATATTCACTGAAAAAACCATAGGTTTCAGGCCTTATATAGTTAGGAATTAGCATTTACCACTGTGGGAAAAGCATGAGATAATAGTTTTCTTTCAAACATGATTCATGATATCCCAGCAGAAGGCTTTTTCACATGGTAAAATCACCTTAGAACACACCACAATTCCTAAAATGAGTATGGTACCATCAACAAATGATTTATAATGTAACTAAAGTCCTAAAACCTTCTATTAACTGCAATGCTTTTTAATGAGGTGCGTTCATGTATACTGGTCCCAAGATGGCTGCCAACACTTCTTGGATGAAGTGCTGAGAGCCAATCAGATCTCACGATGAGATGTGTGGTTAGGCTCCGCCCAGATATATACATTTTTTTCCTTTTAATTTTCTCAGGAACTACTGGAGGGATTTACACCATTTAAGCAAAAGCGTGATCTGCGAATCAGACTCTACCATTTTGCCACATTTCTAGTAATTCCGTTCAGCTGTACAGGCTCTAGCCGTGTCTAATCGTCCAATGGAAAATAACATGGGGAAAACACATTTTGGGACCCCCCTTTTTTCTCAGCCCCCACTTGATGAATCCCCCCAAAACTTTCAGGAAAGGAGCAGAGCGGAGCGGAGCGGGCCATCTTCTTTGAGAAATTCGCGAAGATTCATCAACCGGCGCCAAAGTTATTCCCAATAGAATGTTACGGATTTCCTATGGAAACTAGGTCCTAACTATACATACCTACTGGCGACCGCCAGTAGGTAATATATATATATATATTGCCTACTGACGGTCGCCAGTAGGTAGTTATAGTTAGGATTGATTTCCAAAGGGAAATCGCAACATTCTATTGGGAATAACTTTGGCGCCGGTTGAGGAATCTGCCTGAATTTTTCCTCAACTTTGCCTCGCGGCTCTCCGCTCCTTCCCTGAAAGGTTGGGGGGGATTCGTCAAGCGGGGGCCGAGATAAAAGGGGGGGTCCCAAAACATGTTTTCCCCCTGTTAATTTCCATAGGGCGGTCGAACTCAATTTTAGCTCGAACGGCTGAATGGATTTTCACCAAACTTGGCAAAATTGTAGGGACTGGTAGCCCGATGTGCCTTTGCTATGTCTCAAGATATGTGCTCCAGAGGATTTTGAGTAATTTGGGTTAAAAAAAAAATATATATCTATAGCCGCGCCCCGGTACGCGCTCCGGGGAGCGCACCGGGCACGCTACGCGACTTGCGCATGGAAAGCTGATTGGCTTTCGGGTGTCTGTAAACATTCGAAACAGTCCGCAGCAGCCGCCATCTTGTGTCTCGGTAGGATTGAGATACAAGAGGTGGCAAAAAACAAAGGGGGAAATGAGCAAAAGGGGGCAGGGTAGACCCCCCCTGACCCCCTAGGTTTGATGTGAAGGCCATAAAAGGGACCCGCGGGACAAAATAAAATGTACTTTTTTTTCGATTTTCGCGGGGGGAGCGCCCGGTACGCGCACCGGGGAGCGTACCGGGGAGCGTACCACGGGGAAAACCCAGTGAAACAGGAAAATAATAATTTAAAGTGCTTAGAGGTAGGGTAGCTCTGAATAGAGTTGTTGTGTTGTTTGGGTGTTTTAAGTACCAACATGTAGGTACCAATGCTGAGTCTTAAATTTAATGTACACCGTTTCCTCTGTAGATATCTTGCATGTTGTTACAGAGATTATTGTGTTATATGGAATCCATATCATAGTCTGTCAGGAAAGCAGAAAGAACATGGAGGCAGGAGATGAAAAAGAGATGTCAAATACACATTGGAGATAATATAGTGGGAGAAAGGAAGTATCTATGAGCAAAATTACTATGTAACATAAAAAAGTTGCACAGTATACTATAAGTCTGACTTTACATTATAATCAATTTGGTACTAGTTAATGAATTACATATAAAAATGAATAATGTCTCAAACAATTTTAGAATTATTAAATATAAATCTATTTTTCAGATTCTTTTTCCAAATTTAACAGAAGTTCTAATAACAGATTGTCGGAAATGTCCTCATTTTGAATCAGCGAATCTACTGATTCTACACATTGAAGGAATTCATAGTCCCGTGACTCATCCATGAATTCTAAGTCATCAATGGGTTCAATAACTTGTTCATTGTTGCTCTCCAGAACAATTTCGAAGGAAATATTTTGCTCTCCTTCCATTTTCTTGCTGTAATTTGCATAAAGAATAAATATATCAGTAGAGATAGGGCACTGTTGGGTTTAAGTTCAGACAGGTAGTTTGGATTTTTTAACAGTGAAGTTATCTTTGGGCAGTGTATGGTATCAGACTGGAAGTAGAAATATAAAAAAGTGTATATCATGAAGCCTAAGTAAATTCATAATTATACAAGAGAAGTCTAACTCCATCCATAACTATAACAGAGAAGTCTATCTCAATCTATAACTATTACAGAGGGATAGTATATAACTATCAGAAAATGTTTTCCATATTAACTTAAAGTGCACAACATACTTCAGTTTTCAAAATAACATCTTACCTTTCAAAAAGAAGTTTAAGTTGTCAGTGAAAATGCTCTTGAAATGTACTTCAGGAAGTAGTAGTCAAAATGACTGTGTTTCCCTCTCTTTCTTTATATATATTCATGTACATAACCAATCAAATGTCATGAAATAATAGTAGAAAATGAAAGTAACATTTTAATTGGTTGTCAATTCTAACACTTCAGATGTGTTTTTGTGAAGTAATTTACCGCAGGATATTTAGAGAGGTCTACAGGCTAAATAGCTCAATGGAATTCCACCAAATTTGGGAAAATGGTAGGGATTGGTATGTAGTATGAGCTATTCTATATTTGGTGAAAGTGTCTCCAGTGGTTTTTATGTAAATTAACTTTTAACATTTTTTGGGAGCGCTTCCCGGTGTGCGCCCCGGTACGCCTACTGGCAGCGCTACAGGAGTCCTCCATTTTGTGTTTCGGTAGATTTGAGACAGAAAATGGCGGACAAACAACGTTGGGAATGGGTATAAGGGGGCACGGTAGGCACTCCCTGAACCCCTAGGTTTTCTGAGGGGGTGTTAGGAGGCCCATATAGGCCCAAAAAAAATAATTTATTTTTAAATTTTCGCGGGGGAAGCGCCCGGTACGCGCACCGGGGAGCGTACTGGGGAGCGTACTTTGGTGAGAAATAGTGAAAAAATTAGAAAAAGATAATCATTTGGAGTGATCAGAGGTAGGGTAGCCCTGAAAAGAGCTTTTGAGTTCTGTGGCTGATTTAGGTACCTACAAGTAGGTTCCAATGCACAGTCTTAAATTCAGGAGGAATATTCTATTCCCCTCATCTGAGAAGTGCACACCATCTGCTCTGTAGATATCTTGCATGTTGTAACGCAAGTTGTTGTTGTATATTGAACCCATTCCATAGTCTCTCATGTAAGCAGAAACAGATTTATTCACATGTTTCCGTGCTTTGGCATATATTGGAGTATACCATGGCAGTTTGTGGAAAAAGTGTCATCAATTGCGCAAAGGTGTCCTTTAAAAGCATCTCCAGGCCTACCCCAGTCAAAGTGCCTAGGCCATTTCCACCACAGTGCAAAATTATGAGGTTAGGGTGTGGCAGATGGTAAAAGGTTTTCACCAATGGTATCAATTGATGACATCTCAATCCTCTTTGGCCAATCCATTTTATGTCTACATTTGGTAAATCAAGGTTGTGTAAATTTCTGATAGCTGCATACCTTTGAGCCCAGTGGATATAGCTATGTCCATAATCCAGACAGAGTACATGGTGAGAGGAGGTTCTGGTGCAGTCAGATGAAGTGTAGGAATGAAATGGCAGTTGGAACAGTAGGAGTTTGTAAAAAAAAACTGTGGAGTTTCAGTGCTCTTGAATCACAAGCAATGATTGGTGGATTCAGATAGTTGAAAACTGAAGTTAGGGTGCATGGTTCTGTTGTGTGTAAGAAGTCATTTGAATGGTTAAAAAACAGACATTTGAAGAAACATTGCACCAGATAAGCTGGTGTATTCACAGGTCAAACATCCTTGCTGAGGTGATTTGCAACATTGTAAAATAAACGTTTAACCCTGGGAGCTCAGTGAGGAGGGAGTTGCTATGGTAACAGGTAGAAAGGGCTGAGGGGGGGAAGGGTGTTTGATTTGAAAATACAGAGGGAAGAGTTTTGATTGGTTACCATGAGCAATGTGTGTGTAGAATTAGAGGTTTACTGTGCCATTGTTGGTTGCAGTGCCTGGAGAACATACCTTTTGCTCTGCTAAAGAAATATTGGTGTGTGTATGTGACACTGTTCTGAATCTCCCAAAGCATTTGTAAAGATGAGTTATGATTCATTTAGATAGAGAATTTAGATTCAGAAGCACATTGATTTTCTTTGCTTTTGGTTTGTGTGATGTTTTTTAAAAATACATGGTTTCTATATTTGCAAAATAGAGGATTTGTATTTTTTGAAATAGTGATCTTTCAGTAGTGAAGTTGAATGGTTGTACATAGCACTTGCACTCTGTATCTAAAATGTTATTTTAATCAATTTTAGGGTAAATCTATGGGTTTCAGTAGTGAAAATGAATGCTTGTACATAGGACCTGTGTTCTGTTCCTAAAATGGTAATTGAAAAACGATTTTAGTGCAAATCAATGGCTTTCAGTAGTGAAAATGAATCCTTGTACCTAGGACCTGTGTTCGGTTCCTAAAATGGTAATTGAAAAACGATTTTAGTACAAATCAATGGGTTTCAGTAGTGAAAATGAATGCTTGTACATAGGACCTGTGTTCGGTTCCTAAAATGGTAATTGAAAAACGATTTTAGTGCAAATCCATGGCTTTAACATTTTTAAGAAGGAATAAATAGTGTGTGCTTAATTACATAAAAATATTTGAATCTTTTACAAACATGTTATCTGTTTTACCGCAGATTGAGTTTCTTTGCTGTTGGTTTGCTTAATTTTTTGGGTAATGCTTCGTAGGAATGTTTACAAGAGATAGGAAATGTATTTTGTAAAATAGTGACTTTTCAGTAGTGAAATGGAATGATTGTACATAGGACTTGCACTGTGTTTCTAAAATGTTATTGAAAAATCGATTTTGGGGCAAATTAATAGCTTTTACATTTTTGAGAAAAAATAAATAATGTGTGCATGATTAAGTAAAATAATTTGAAGCTTTCATAATCATGTCACCTGTGTTATCTCACATTAGGAAGCACACTGAGAGCTTTATTTATGAAAACAGTGATGCATCACTTTTCACTGTGCACTCCTTGTGACACCAATGATGCATTATTTTTAATGTATGACGCATTATGATTCTAGGACTTTCAGATAAGTCAGTATTTTTGATGTATCTGTAAGCGCAAAAGTGACGAATTGCTGGAGTGTGTCACAAAAATGACACAACTCCAGCAATGCATACTTTCACATGGGGAAAGCCCCATGTGAAAGCGTTTGCCTCAGTCTTATGCCTGCTGTGAGGCAGGCGCAAGATTTTGATGTAACAGTGTCCTAAAAGTGACACAGTGAAATCTCATAGATTTCACTGCGTCACTATTACGAGGCTTTTTGTGGGGGAATGTCCCTTCTGTGTACCCTACAGCTGATAGAGGTATAATGTGGCGCAGAGGTTTAAAAAGTGACGCATCTACCTACATGCGTCACTTTTTAAATATGGCGCAACAAGGCACATGTTCTCTTCCAGGGGATACTCATCAATAGTCATAAGCACTGAATAGTCCCGCCCACGTGCGGGACCCCGGAGCAATAGCCAATAATATGCATATATCTACATATATATATAAATACATATAATTACGTATAAAATAACTATATATATATATATAATATGTATATACATATACATATGCAGCCCATAATAACCATACTAGGCTAAAAAAACTGCCATAATAGCCTGTAAACTCTTTACATTTGCTAAATAAAGACACATAAAACACAATATATGATAATGTGAAGAAGAAAACACTGCCTAGGTTTTCTTTGAAACACAAAACCTTTATTTTCAAAGGTAAAAACAGACAGGATCATAGAGGCAGCTTTAGCCTAGATAGGCTGCATTGTAACAACAGAAAAATCTGGCGCCGTGCCTTTAAGACCTCTGTGAGCCTCCAGGCTCCCATCATGCACCACAGGTGACAGTTAGGTCAGTTCTTTTTTCCGGCTCCTTCTGTGAGGATCCTGGAGCAGTGAGCTCGCCAGTTGGTGATATATTTTCACTTTCTTCTGGTTTTTCTCTAATTTTTTCGTGTTTACTCGATGTCTTGAGTCTTTATCTGACTAATCCTATAATTTTTTGCTGTTTTTTGGCTATTTTACCAGTCAGTCAGTCAGTCAGAATATCTTTATTCGACTTAATCAAAGTCATACAAAGAAACAAAAGCAATAAAACATGACATAGAAAGTATAATTAAAATTCCTAGCATCTAAAAAGCATCAGGCTCAGTGCACATTATAAATACTATTTACACAATTTAAAATGATACATTTAAATATAAGACAGTACATATAATCTCATTACGGTTAATAATCTCTTAGGGCGGAGATTGGCCAACAGCTTTCGCCCTTGCTGCGGCGACTAAAAAATTTGCAAGACTAAATACTGTGCGTGGGTTTGTCATAAGCTGTAAATAGAGCAGCGCGGGGCGCACCTGTGTGAACCCTGCATCTTTAAGTATGGGGAGCAAATATTTATTCCTCTGCTCATGATATAGACTACAAAACATGACGAAATGCATTGTGTCCTGCACAGAAAAATGGTCGCAACTGCAAGGGGCGGCTAATTCTGGCTTCTGCCAACCCTTAAAAGAGCCTAGGTGAAAGTGAATAAGATTAAACCTAAGTTTAGTTAATAAAAACCTATGGTAAGGGATTGTTACAAAACGGAGGTAAGGAGCCAAATAAGGATCGCTAACCAATAGATAGTGAGCCCTTACTGCAGGTTTCTGCAGCTCAACTACCTCGCGGCATGCTTCCTTCCTTTCTTTGAAGGCCTTTTTTGTATAAGCTATGTCCAAAGCCGTAATTTTCTCTGGGCAGCGGAAAAGTTCTGGGCGACCCAATTCTATAAAGGATTTACTTAAATAGGCCAACCAAGGGATTTTACTATGGTTATCCAGAGATAGAACATCCCTCAAAATTTTGTGGTTCAATGGTAGATCGGTGTTTAGCCACATTTTCAACCACAAGATCAAGGGTGCAACGCTTAATGAATCCGACAGATATGGCAACCCAACCTCCTTATGGATGGAATAGGTTGGGGTTGATTGGGGGACAGAAAGGAGAGATCTTATGAATCTATTTTCTGCTCTCTGGATGGGGTCAAGGTTTACATAACCCCACAGAGGAGATCCATATGAGGCGATGGCAACAGGTTTACTCTTATATATCTTCAACATCGCTTCCATGGGCCTGGCACCCAGCTTGCCGGCAAAACCCAAGAGTGCGGAGGCAGATCTAGTAACTGCCAGCCTCTTTGCACTTAACTGTGGACCCCAGGTGCCTTTTTGATCAAACAACACTCCCAGATAGGGAAATGTGGTTACCTCGGACACAGGGATCCCACTACAGAAGAATGATTTATGTCTTCTCTTCGCACACTCTCGGCCCATAACCATAGTATGGGATTTGGATGCGTTGACCTTTAGGTCCAGGTTTTCCATAAAGGAACCGAAGGAATTAAGAAGAACCTGCAGGCCAACACCCGTGCGGGCGATCAGCACGGCGTCATCCGCGTACAGGAGTGCCGGAATATGGGTATCCCCTGCACGCGGAACGTCCGTGCCCATGCCCCGCAGGTGCGCCCCCAGGCCATTAATGTAGATGGTAAAAAGCGTGGGGGCCAGAATGCAACCTTGCCGTACCCCTTTCCGGGATTTAAATAAAGGGGTACACCTACCATTGTTGGACACTCGAACGGCTGCAAAAAGCTCCTGGTGCAGAGAGGCCATGAACATAACCAGAGCTTCATCGATTCCCAAATCCAACAGAATCGGCCATAATTTGGACCTATTAACGAGGTCGAAGGCCGACGAAAGGTCCATAAAGGCCAAAAACACTGAACCCTCCTTAGCCACTGTGTATTTAGAGATGAGTAGATACAGATTAATGCATTGCTCGATCGTGCCTTTACTCTCTCTAAAGCCATATTGCAGTTCGCACAGCCCACCACATCCCTCAACATTCTCCCTCAACCTAGATAAAAGGACTCTCCCCAGAATTTTTACGGTTGAGTCCAAAAGGGATATAGGCCTGTAGAATGCTGGGTCGTCCCGCTGACCTTTGTTTTTATAGATGGGGACAATGGTGGATTTAGCCCAAGAAGCAGGCGCTGAATTAAAGTTAACTGCATTAAACACGTTGGACAACACCCTCGACCACATTTTAGGAGAAAACATGAAAAAGTCGGCCGGAACTCCGTCCGGACCAGGTGCCTTGTGTTTGTTGGTTTCCATGAGCGCCTTTTCTACTTCTTGGGGATTAAAGACAATAGGGTTTACAGTCCCACTAGGCAGTGAACACCTGTTAATGTCCTCATCGACTACATCACCCCCATATACGTTTTTAAAAAAGGACAACCATTTTTCCTCAGTAATCACACAGTCCATTGGTAAATTATTGTCCTCCGAGAAAAGGGGCTGCTTAATAATTTCCCAGAATCTTCTGCTGTCCTTCAGCACCGCCGCTGAGAGAAGGTCATCCCATATTTCGCGTTTAATGGATTCTTTGCGGCTCTTTACGGCAGTCTTATAAATTTTCCTTAACCTCACGATTACCTCTTTTACTCTAGGGACAATTTTTAGAGCCACCAACAAATCTCTGTGAGCCTTCGAACATGCAGAATCAAACCAAAGTTTGTGACCATGAGTTTCCTGAAAAGGTTTAGCTAAAAGATCGTTGGAAACCTGTGCACATAATTCCTCATAAGCTGATACCATGAGGCTCCCTTGAGTGTCAGGGTTCTGACACAACTCGACCTGGGATTTAATCTTAGGGAAGCATTTTTTGTAGACGTTTTCTGGGATCACCTTCGCCCATTTTACTCTTCTGTCTTGATCTGTGGTCCTCAAGGAATGGGCTGGTTTTACAATTGATGGTGCTGCACCCATATGACTACCCCACGCCACTTCAAGTAGTACTGGGTTGTGGTCACTGAAGTGGGTTGCTACCGTACTATATGCGGTGGTAAGAGTTAAAATGCCAAGAGAAACAAAGATGTAATCTATCACAGACCCATGCTGGCCGCCGGTGAAAGTTGGTGTTCTCGGACCGAAGTTGGGTTCATAAAGATTAAAGTTAGCAAGTAGGTCTTCAAGCTCCTGGCCCTCTGCAGAATGTTCGAAGTGAGGCACTGCTGAAGCGGCATCATCATCCTCACATGCTCCTCTTCCCTTACAGGCTAAATTACATAAATGTATATTAAAATCACCTAGTAAAATTGACTCGGATGCAAATGAGATATTCTGTGAGACTGAATTTAAAATACAATCTAAATTGGCAATATTACGACCGTCATAGACGCAATTACCAGAGTTATAGAAGTTAACATATAAGGTCCTACTAGTTTTATTGATAATCCTTTCGACAATCAATATATTATCAGATTCGGACCTGATCTGCCTGTAACTTCCTTTTAAGTCCAAGGCGAATAAGAGCGCCAGACCGCCTTTGGCCCTACCCATTCTACTAGAGACAGCAGGTCTTATAAAGCTAGTATACCCGTCCCACCAGATATTATTAGATATGTCCCAAGTTTCTTGCAACGCAATGATGTGGTACTTTGAAATAAAGCTACACCATGCTGGGTCCTGGCGTTTGGTATTTAGGCCTGCCACGTTCCAGCTTATAATCTTACATGACTCCCTAATAGTCATAGACTTGCTGCCACTCACTGAGTCTCCTTCCACTGTTACTTGTGCTAAAGGGGCCCCGGTCGTATTCGCGTGACAGCAGCGCTGTGTCGTCTCTCTAGACGTACTCATGTTAGGGCCAGCCTCTATCCCAAATGAGATTGTTTGCTGACCTGGGATAGTGGGTAGTTGGGGCTCAGTGACTACGTTAAACGTATGAGGACTATGGGGATCATCGGTGCTAAAGCCCTCGCTACACGAATTCAAATTGATCAAACCAGCATTATTTTGGTCAGTTCTTGGTTCAAGTCAATCACAGGTGTTGAGGTCAGATAAGGGGCCAAACCTGTTACCTGTAGTGAAGCCCCAAGCAGATGGGGTGGCTAATTGAACCTGACCAGCGTGAGCTAAGTTCCACAGGGGATGTGGGGTGATTGGGTGGGCCAACGACGGGTCCATTCTCTGCCACCGTGTTGGCCTAATGCCCCGTACACTATGATCGTACCCTGGTATGCCGTTCCCCCACCCGTTTGTTCCCAGCACCTGCGGGTGAGCCGGCTGAATGTTTCGCTCGTACGAGTAAATGGGTCTTCCTGACACTTGCTGTACTACAGGCAGGAACCGGTCATTTACGTATCGCGAGCCCGTGCCCCCTCCCCAGCTACTATTATTCCTATACTTATTATGCCTATTGGTGTTAGGTAAAGTAGCGGATTGAGACTCGTTATTGAAAAATCTGAGAGTTAGTGGAACTATAAAGCCGTTACGCTTCTGAGGTGGGAAGACGTTGTTCAGGATTTCAGGAAGGACCTCGGCATTAGTAAAGTTTATGATGACACAATCGCCTTGGAACTTTTTCGGCTTGCTGCCAATCCAGGGTACCCTCCTAGTCGAAACTATGTCTCCTGCCAGTTTATCAAACCCTTCTTGCGCCATGTACATATTATTTGAAAGCCAATGTAAGGCTTTGTCTTTGAGATCCTGGTTGGACTCTGATTTGTCTTGTGGCAGAACTGGAACATTAGCCAGTACCAAGACTAACGGTGAGGCTTCCGCTATGAATTGGACTGGGCTGACCTCTTGATGACTTACCACTGTTACATCAGTGGGGATGGTATGAGGGACCCCAGTTGCAACGTTCTGATCCGGGACAGTTAATGTTAAGGATAAGGGTGGGTGTAACAACCCTGGTTGAGTGGACTGCGCGTTACTGTCAGTAGGAGGGGCCTCATCCGTGGATATTAAGTCTGCGACGAGGGAAGATAAATTCTCTAGCTCCTTAGTCAAGTTACTATGAACCCCTCCCAACTTCCTAACTTCAGCAGTTAGTTTGTCCACTTTCCCGATCAGGGGCTTAATGATAGTCTTGATTTTGATATCCATCATGTCTTGGATCCTATTAAAGAGATCATCGTTGATAATGCGCTTAGACTCAAGGTCATCCTCGTGATCTGTGTGTTTGCCCAGCCGTCTGGAGGGAGGGGTGACAGGCTTCTTCCTTCCCAGTTGTTTCCCCCCTCGTTTTGCAGCTGTTTTCCTACATGCTCTAACAACGCGGTTAGGTGGAGACTGGAGCTGAGGGTCCTCGTCTATAGCTTCTGTCTGGATGCTTGTCTCGGTAAAGGCGTCTTCAGCTAAATCGATGAGATCTGCTCTGTCCTTAGCAGGGTCGGAGTCTTCGGTGGCTTCAATGTGGTTGGCTAAAGAGTTAGAGCCAGAGTCTGCAGGATTAGGCTGTGCGTTTCCTGTCAGGGAATCGGACATAGCTGAGCTTACAGTGCTTGTAGATGGACTATCTGCAAGCAACACAGGTGATTGGCTTAGGCCCAAGGATTGCCTTCGCTTGCTGTTAATACTGGTTACCACTTGAACAAGGTATGAATCAAGAGTATTCACAGCCTCGATAGGGGGGGGAACCAGTTTTTTCCCCATACTTTGAATTCTTGTTAAACAGAGTCACAAATCACGTGCTCCCAGCTAATCTTAAGGCCGGGTAAATAGCTGGTCGTGACAAGTAATACGATAAGAATAGGCCGGCTCAATGGTAATGATTGCAGACTGTCTTAATGACTGATGTTAACTCCCAAAATGAGAAACCAGAGACAGTACCTTGAATCCACGCAGTTGTTTTCAGGGGGGTAGCCTTGCTTCGCCTTTCCGTGCCTCAGAGGGCCTCAGAGGGCCCGCCCTTTGCCCGGGCTTAGCCCCGGGCGTCCCGCTCGCGTCCCGCGAAGCTGGTCCTGCGGCGCTTAAGTGCGCCTCCCCTGGCGCCCTCGCGGTGTCACTGACGCGTGCCGCCGCGTAGGCTGCCGGGATTCGTAGTCCCGGAGCGGCGGCGCGAGCAAACTGCAGGTAAGGTGACTCTCGGCGGTGGCGGCGTGGGCTGAGACTCCTGGCAGGCTGTGGAGTGTAGCGGCGTCTCTCAGGTAAGTCCTTGCGTTTCCTTGCGTTTTTTCCAGTCACAATGCCGGCCTTATTTGCTAAGTGTCCGGCCTGTGGTAAAAAAATGGCTAAGTCAGACCCTCATTCGGTCTGTGTAGCTTGTCTACCATCCTCTCACAAGCCAGAACTTTGCTACCACTGCAGCAAGCTTTCAGGAAGAACTTTGAGAGAGAGAGAGAGAAGAGCAGGCTTCAGTTCCTGCATGACAGAGGAGAAACTGTGAGTGGAAGAGAAGATGTTCACTCCAGGAAGCCTTCTTCTCAGCACAAGGACAACGGGGAGAAGAGAAAACATCGGTCTCCTTCAACTTCAAGGGACAGATCTTCTTCTAAGGTACCTGTTTGCTCAAAATCGGCATCGAAATCACCGTCGCGGCATACGTCGACGTCGAAGCATCCCTCGCCGTCGAAGAAGAAATCGCCGTCGAAGCAAGGTGAGAAACGACATGAGCGTAGGCGGTCCTGGTCTGGCTCGCCTATGACTGCAAGTGGACGGGACTCGACGTCGTCTCATCGACGTCGACTGTCGCCGTCGAAAGGCTCGAAACATCAGTCAAGGTCGCCGTCGAGAGGTGGCATGATGTCGACGTCGAACCGGGCAGTAGAGGTTTCGACGTCGAAGAGCCCCAGGCATGCGACGTCGAGGCACACGACACCGAGAAAATCATCGCCGTCGAGGCGCCTGATGTCGACGCCGAAGAGCCATTTGTCATCGAAGAGGTCGCCGCCGAGGAGATCGCCGCCGAGGAGATCGCCGTTGAGGAATTCGCCGTTGAGGAAGTCGCCGCCGGAAAGATCGGCGTCGAAGAGAATGCCGTCGACGTCTCCTGCTGCAAAGAGGCTTAGAACGGTCTCCAAAGACCGATCTAAGGTATCTGTGTCTTCTGGGAAGTCCTCTTCCTCCCCTGGGCTGCGGATTGTACAAATCTCTCCAGAGCCTTCAAGAGCGCCTTCACCTACAGGGGCTAATATCTCGCCACGATGGCTGGGGGACCTCAAAGTCTGGAAGATGAGAAAAATTAACCTTCCAAGGTCTCGTTCCAGGTCTCCGGTGTCTGTAAGATCAAGATCACCTCTGAAACGGGTGGAAAACTCTCCAAGAAGAGGCGAGCGTACTCCACCTAGAAAGTCTCCATCGGAGAGGAGGCGGATGTCACCATCGCCTAAGTCTTCTCGTCATTACTCTTCTAGAAGACGCAATACTAGATCTTCGACAAGATCTTCGAAGTCAAAAAGGAACTACTCTCCAACTCTGTCATCAACTCCTCCGAGTAGGATTTCACCCATTGATGATGTGATTACTTTTAATGAGGTTCTCTGTCGTGGTGCAGTGAAACTTCATATCGAAATGCCTGTCTCTACTGCCAAGACAACGGTCATTTTCGAGACTTTACATCAGAAGTTGTCATCAAGACCTTTACTTCCTCTGGTTCCAGGTCTGTTGGAACCTGCGGAGCACAAATTTTTAACCCCGGCATCCTTGGGAGCGGTTCCTTCACGGATCGCAAAGAAATATAAAGCTCTGGATGATGATCCGTTATTTCTGAGATCTGAGCCACAACCTGATTCAGTCATCGTCTCTGCGGCTCGTAGAAATCAGACGGGAGCGGCATCATCCTCTGTGCCTCCCAATAAGGACAGTAAAGCTATGGACTCAGTAGGAAGGAAAATGTGTGCCACTTCTGCTTCCTATATGAAGGTGGCCAGCGCTCCGCTTTACTGGGTCGCTATGATCGTTCTCTTTGGGATTCCTTGTCTCGCTTTGCAGAAAAACTTCCGAAAGAAGACAAGCATGATTTTCTGGAAATCCTTCATGAAGGTGGGCTAGTGGCTAACCAGGTGATTAGCGCAGCTGCAGATGCTTCCGACTTGTCTACACATGGCTATGCCCATGGAATCTGTGCCAGACGTTCAGCTTGGCTAAGGCTTACGGGTCTTAAACCTGAAGCTCAACACCGAATTCTGAATTTGCCGTTCAATGGTAAATCGCTCTTTGGGTCTCATGCTGACGATGAGATGTCAAGAATGAAGACGGAGCTCGATACGGTGAGAGCTGTTGGTCTTGAAAAGAAAAAGGACAGCTTTAAGAAAAAATACCGTCCTTATGATCGGAGACAGAACCAGCAGAGGGTTCAAACCCCTCAATGGTCGTCACAGCAGAATCAGGGAAGATCTCAGTTCTCCCAGCGTCGTCCTGGTAGAGGAAGAGGGGGCATTTCCAGACAGTCTGCACCAGGAAACAAGCAGCAGCAACAAAAACAGTGAGTGCTTGCTTCCCCTGAGCCCGTTACCCACTCCGGTGGGGGGAAGTGTTCGCTTTTGTCTGGACGAGTGGAAAAACATCACAAACGACAAATGGGTGCTGAATATTGTGCAAAATGGATATGCGTTCAGATTCAAGTCTCCTCCACCTTCCATTCCTCCTCAAAAGTCTGTGTTCCATCGACTTCATCTTTTGAAGCAGGAGGTGTCTGCATTAATCTTAAAGAAAGCCATCGAGGAGGTTCCGAGGGCACAGCGTCGACAAGGCATTTACTCCAGATACTTTCTAGTTCCAAAGAAAGGTCCAAACAAGGAGTTCAGGCCCATACTAGATCTCAGGCGCCTCAATCAGTTCATTCGGCGAGAAAAGTTCAGAATGCTGGCGTTACATCAAATAATTCCACTTCTGCATCAAAGGGACTGGATGTGCTCCATAGATCTTCAAGATGCTTATTTTCACATCCCCATCGCCCCAAAGCATCGGAAATTTCTAAGGTTTTGCATACAACCCAGTCATTACCAGTACGCAGTCTTGCCCTTCGGGCTAAAGTCAGCTCCTCGCACCTTCTCAAAGTGCATGGCAGTCGTAGCGGCTTTCCTAAGAAAGAAACACATTTTCGTCTATCCCTATCTAGACGATTGGCTGCTAAAGAGTGCATCCCCCAGTCTGCTTCAACAACATCTCACGTTCTGCATACATCAGCTGCGGAGGCTGGGCCTGCACGTGAACTTCAAAAAGTCTATCCTCAACCCTACACAGAGGATACACTATCTGGGCACACTTCTAGATTCAAAGGACGCAAAAGCGTATCCTTCGGAGGAGAGACTATCCTCTATTCTCCTCAAATGTCAAACCTTACTAAAGAATCCTCGACCAACGGCCAGACAGATCTCGTCTCTGCTAGGATCCATGGCGTCTTGCATTTTCCTCGTTCCGAACGCCAGAATGCACATGAGACCTCTGCAGCAGTCGCTGGAGGATCAGTGGTCCCAGTTTTCAAACCGTTGGGAAGACAAACTGTCACTACCTCTGTCAGTGCGAATCTCCATTCGATGGTGGATGCAGCGGAGTCATCTGATAGTGGGAGTGCCTTTTCAAGAGGACATGCCCAGACGATCGCTGGTGACAGATGCGTCCCTGCAGGGATGGGGCGCCCATCTGGGTTCCCTTCAAGTTCAGGGAGTGTGGTCAGAGAAAGAGAGACTGTATCACATAAACATGTTGGAACTCAGAGCGGTTCATCTGGCTCTCAAGGCTTTCTTTCCAGCACTCACGTCATCCTCTCTGCTTGTTCAGGCAGACAATACAACAACGATGTACTATCTGAACAAGCAGGGCGGAACAAGATCCAGACCTCTGTCGCTGGAAGCGCAAGCAATCTGGAAGTGGCTTCTGGCTCGGGGTATGACAATTTCAGCTGTCCATCTGCCCGGTGTCCTCAACGTCCAAGCGGACGACCTAAGCAGACACTTTGCAGAAGCACACGACTGGGTCTTAAAAGACGAAGTGATAAGAGATGTCTTCCAGGCCTGGGGGTCACCAGAAATCGATCATTTCGCGGACGCCGACAACGCAAAAAGCCGCGTCTTCGCGTCCAGGTACCCACAACGAGGGTCCAAAGGGAATGCTCTGTGTATAGACTGGTCAGAGAAATTACTCTACGCTTTTCCACCGATTCCACTCATTCCCTTGGTGATCAAGAAACTGTACAAGTCGCAGACAGACATGATTCTAGTGGCTCCGGATTGGCCTCGCCAATGGTGGTACCCGGATCTCCTGCATCTATCCAAAGTGCCGCACAGGAGGCTTCCGTGTTGTCCGGATCTGCTGACGAGAGAGAACGGCAGAGTGTTCCATCCCAACCTGCCGTCCCTGAAGCTAGCAGTATGGTTCCTGAGTTCGTCCAGTATGGACATTTAGGCCTCTCGCAGGACTGCATGCACATTTTACGAGAGGCAAGGAGAGCTTCTACCAGAAAGACATATGCTTTCAAGTGGAAGCGTTTTTTCATGTGGTGTGCTGCTGAAGGACATGACCCGATTCGAGGTCAGGAACAGGTACTGTTACCATACTTACTTTATTTGGCCAAAACAGGTTTACAGTATTCCTCTATTAAGGTCCATCTGGCAGCAATAACAGCATATCGAAAGTCCCCTACCCAGGGGTCTTTCTTTCAAATGCCAGTTGTGAAGGATTTCCTGGAGGGTCTCAGGAAAGTGTATCCTCCAGTGAGGGCTCCGTCACCTCCTTGGGAACTTAATGTGGTTTTGTCTAAATTGATGGGTCCTCCATTTGAACCTATACATAAGGCTTCCCTTCAACATCTGTCTTGGAAGGTGTCCTTCCTTGTAGCTATCACTTCTGCGCGCAGGGGGAGCGAGATTCAGGCCTTTTGTGCTACAGAACCCTATCTCGTTTTCCATGCGAATAGAGTGGTGCTTCTGACTCATCCCAGATTCCTTCCTAAGGTAGTCTCGGATTTTCACATTAACCAGTCAGTGACACTACCTACATTTTTTGCTAATCCGAGCTCTTCAGCTGAAAAAGCTCTGCACTCTTTGGATTTGAAAAGAGTTTTAAAGTTTTACCTTGATAAAACTAAGAGTGTTCGAAAGACTGATCATCTGTTTGTGAACTACGGTCCTCTGAATACGGGCTTGCCTGCATCCAAGAGGTCCGTTTGTAGATGGATTGTGTCATGCATTTTGTTATGTTATCAGTTGGCACGAAAACAGCTCCCGGGTAGACCGAGAGCGCACTCCACTAGAGGAAAGGCCGCTACTATAGCAATGCTTAAAAATGTTCCTATTCATGAAATTTGTAAGGCGGCTACATGGCGTTCGGTTCACACCTTTGCTCGCCATTACTGCCTTGATTCTGATGCTCAAGCGGATGCCCAAGTTGGTCAGTCATCCCTGAGGAATTTGTTTGGGTAATTTCTATATGAGTGTACCATTTAGAGAGTCTGGTATTGGTCCGCAGGGTATGGGATGGGCTTGCTACTCTATTCAGTGCTTATGACTATTGATGAGTATCCCCTGGAAGAGAAGGATTAGTTACTTACCTGTAATCCTAGTTCTCTTCCAGGGGTATACTCATCAAAGTCATAAGCACACCCACCCGCCTCCCCGGACGAATACCAGAGCTGTCTCTTTTACATGTTACCCATGCAGTTATCACACTGTTATACGCCGTCCAAAAGAACTGACCTAACTCACCTGTGGTGCATGATGGGAGCCTGGAGGCTCACAGAGGTCTTAAAGGCACGGCGCCAGATTTTTCTGTTGTTACAATGCAGCCTATCTAGGCTAAAGCTGCCTCTATGATCCTGCCTGTTTTTACCTTTGAAAATAAAGGTTTTGTGTTTCAAAGAAAACCTAGGCAGTGTTTTCTTCTTTACATTATCATATAATGTGTTTTATATGTCTTTATTTAGCAAATGTAAAGAGTTTACAGGATATTATGGCAGTTTTTTGAGCCTAGTATGGTTATTATGGGCTGCATATGTATATGTATATGCATATTATCTATATATATATAGTTTTTTTATACGTAATTATATGTATTTATATATATGTAGATATATGCATATTATTGGCTATTGCTCCGGGGTCCCGCACGTGGGCGGGACTATTCAGTGCTTATGACTTTGATGAGTATACCCCTGGAAGAGAACTAGGATTACAGGTAAGTAACTAATCCTTTTATGCACACTGGGGTGGCATTCGGCCACACCCAAAGGGGCCCGATGATGAAGCATGTCACCGACCAGGTCGGTGAGTGAGGGCTTTAAAGAACACCAAGTCGGTGTTTTCTCCTATACTACCTGTGCTCTTAATCCTGCCATCTCTATATGAGCTCCGAACACTCTTTTGTTATTGATATTGCTTTTCACAATCATGTCACCTGTGTTACCTCAGATTAGGAAGTAGATTTTGCAGATGAGGTGAGGAATGTCTGCTATGAGGCAGGCGCAAGATTTTGACGTAACAGTGTCCTAAAAGTGACGCAGTGAAATCTCATAGATTTCATTGCGTCACTATTACGAGGCTTTTTGTGGGGGAATGCCCCTTCTGTGTACATTACAGCTGATAGAGGTATAATGTGGCGCAGAGGTTTAAAAAGTGACGCATCTACCTACATGCGTCACTTTTTAAATATGGCGCAACAAAGCACATGTGTTATGCCGCCGATGCGTCACAAAAAGTGACGCATCAGCAGTGGAAAACTGATGCAGGGCTTTATAAATGAGGTTCATCTTTTTTTTTGCACACTACTCCAGTTTAGTCCTGTCCACTGCACTCTTGGACACAAGCCTCACCTTTTGTGCTCCCCTGGGCAGGCTTCATTACATCTGCACTCCTGCTTAGGCCTCATAATCTTTTTTTAGAATAACATTTGAAAAACAGAGAAAAGATTATATGTATAAGTTTTTCATTACACTACTGAAACATTTTTGGGGCAAAATAATGTCTTTTACATTTTTGAGAAAGAATAAATAGTGTGTGAATGATTACATAGAAATATTTGACCTTTTCACAATCATGTCACCTGTGTTACCTCAGATTAGGAAGTAGATTGTGCAGATGAGGTGAGCAATGTCTAGAGGGACAGAGGAGTTGAGGCCTGTGTTCAAGACTGTTGTGGGAGAGAGGCTTTTCTTGGAGAGCGTAGGTGGTGAGACCTGTGTTTAAAAGTGCAGTGGACTAGGCTTCATGAAGCCTATCTCCCACTGCACTCTTAGACACAGGTCTCAAGTTCTTTGCACCCGTGGACAGATCTCTCTTCTACTACACTCTTCAATAGAGGCCATACCTCTTGTGCACCCCATGACAATTCTTACCTCATCTGCCACTCTGAATAGACTTCAACTAATTGGCATGCTTAGATAGGCCTCAGCTTATTTACACCCTTGGATATGCGGTAGGATTGTTTGCAAGAGAGAGGAAATGTATTTTGAAAAATAGTGAGTTTTCAGTACTGAAATGGAATGCTTGTACTCCAGCAATGCATCCTTTCACATGGGGAAAGCTTCATGTGAAAGCGTTTTCCTCAGTCTTATGTCTGCTGTGAGGCAGGCGCAATATTTTGACGTAACACTGTTCTAAAAGTGACGCAGTGAAATCTCATTGCTTTCACTGCGTCACTATTACGAGGCTTTCTGCGGAGAAATGACCCCTCTGTGTGCATTACACCTGATAAAGGTATAATGTTTAAGAGGTTTAAAAAGTGACGCATCTACCTACATGCTTCACTTTTTAAATATGGCGCAACAAGGCACATGTTTTATGCCGCCGACGCGTCGCAAAAAGTGACGCATCAGCAGTGGAAAACTGATGCAGGGCTGTATAAATGAGGTTCATCTTTTTTTTTGCACACTACTCCAGTTTAGTCCTGTCCACTGCACTCTTGGACAGAAGCCTCACCTTTTGTGCTCCCCTGTACAGGCTTCATTACATCTGCACTCCTGCTTAGGCCTCATAATCTTTTTTGAGAATAGGTCCTATGTATAAGCTTTACATTACACTACTGAAACATTTTTGGGGCAAAATAATGTCTTTTATATTTTTGAGAAAGAATAAATAGTGTGTGAATGATTACATTAAAAAATGTGACCTCTTC
The DNA here is from genome assembly GCF_964263255.1 of Lissotriton vulgaris. Lineage (NCBI taxonomy): Eukaryota > Metazoa > Chordata > Amphibia > Caudata > Salamandridae > Lissotriton > Lissotriton vulgaris. The sequence continues at coordinate 88,045,433 of NC_141685.1, read as the reverse complement.
ACAATCATGTCAGCTGTGTTACCTCAGATTAGGAAGTAGATTGTGCAGGCCTCAGCTTATTTACACCCTTGGATATGCATCACCTCACCTGCACCCAGTTACCATCAATTATACTCAATACATTGACGCCTGTCCAGAGGACACAGATGAGGTAAGGCTTGTCCAAGGGTCATAGGAGGTCAGTCCTCTTCACTGTACTCATGGACACTGAATGCTTGTACATAGGACCTGCACAATGTAATTTAAAAAACGATTTTGGTGCATATCAATGACTTTTAGATTTTTGAGAAGGAATAAATAGTGTCTGCATGATTAAATAAATATATTTCAACCTTTCATAAAAATGTCACTTGTGTTACCTTAGATTAGGAAGTAGATTGTGTAGATGAGGTGAGGCATGTCCAGAGGGACAGACGAGGTGAGGCCTGTGTTCAAGACTTCTTTCCTGGAGAACATAAGTGGTGAAGCCTGTGTGTTAGAGTCCAGTGGACTAGACTTTATGAAGCTTATCTCCTACTGCACTCGTAGACACAGGTCTCACTTTCTTTGTACTTGTGGACATACCTCTCTTCCACTACACTCTTCAATGCATGTCTCACTTCTTCTGCACCCCTGGATAATCCTCACTTGATCTGTAACCCTGAATAGATTGTTTGCTTTTTGTCATTGCTTTGTTGTTTGATAATAGTGGTCTATAATGTGCTATTTCTTTCTTTAACGCAGATTGAAAACAAGATTTCAAGAGTAAGGAACGATGCCCTCAAGGCAAAGAACAAAAAAATTTGAAGTACGTTTTAAAACAAAAACAGCATCTGAATTACAGCAGTCCTCCACAACAAAGACTTCCAAAAACAGGAAAGAAGCTCCTGGTAAGATAACTAAGTCTTTCTTACGGAACATATGTATAACAAAACAAAATGTTGGACAGCATGTAGAAAAAGAGAAGGAGAGAGTAATTTTGAAAAGGAAGGAGAGGCCTTCAAACAATGTTATCAAAATAGAAGGCAGAATCAGTTTAGAGACATTCGTAAACAAATGTTTCGCAATAGGGTGGTTTTAAATTTGTTAAAAAACATTAGGAAAGGCAAACAGAGAGCTGCTTTTTATAAGAAAAAGAAAAATGTAGAGAAGATTGTTGATCAAGCTTTTGAAATTAAGAAAAAATTATTTATTTTAATCATCAATAGAATTAGGACACTTAACAAGACCATTGATGTTTTTAAATCAAACAGTAGATGGAAAAGAGTAATTAATCGGACTAATTTTTGTAACGTTTTTTCAGGAGAATGGATGCACAGTTCAAGTTGTGAGCCATTTTTTAATGAGGAGAGTTGCTTTCAGGAGAATGATTTAGTGCATGCAGTTGACACCAGTGGTCGAGCATATGAGGTGAAAGACGGTTGTCCGATTGGAAAAGAGAAACTTGTGCCTAGAGAACCAGAAGAGGTGTTAACTGATGAAGTTTTAGGGAAACGTACTAAGGGTCCAGTGTACACTTGGTCGTATTTGAAGTGTGCGACAGGAATCAATTGATTTGTTTTGTAATTTCTTACGTACATATAGTAAGAAAAGTCTGAAGCAGAAAATGAAGTTGTTGCAAGATTTAGATCCTTGCAGACTGAGAGAAAAGACAGGTTTGCAAGGCCATTCACTGGCTTGTCTTTCTAGAAAAGTCTGTCAAAGTGTTTTTCATCATTTTAGGATGTTAGCAGTGCATCATACAAAAATGAGGAAATTAGTGAGAATGTTGTATTATGCAAAAAGTCCAGCACTTAAGCTTAAACAATTAAATAGTGCTCTTTTGCATGGAACTAAATTATATGTGAAGAAATTGAGATTTCTTATTTTGGTGAAAAAGAGGACAGTGTACAAATTTACACAGAAATTCAAGGTAATGTGGAAGACAATGTACCGATTTCAAGTACAGAAAAGTTTGACCAGGAAATTAACAGGTTTAAGGTGAAATCAAGTGAAAGGCCGAATTCTACTTGTGTGTGTTGTCGACGAACTCATTATAAGCATCAAACTAGATTAGTTGATTTATACGTAAAAAGTGAAAAGATAAATAATTATGAGTGGAAGGATTTTGCTACTTATTTGTGGGTGGAGAATTGTTTTGATTTGAGTTCTGATCAGCGTATTTGTAAATATTGTTATGATAAATTAAATCAAAATAGAATGCCTGCTAGAGCTGTTCATAATAATCTGGAGTTGGTAGACATTCCTCCTCAATTGATGGATTTAAATACATATGAGTCTATTTTGATTCAATGTGTCCATCCTTTTCAGGCTATTGTTCGCATGGAGCCTAAGATAGGGAAATTGCCTCCTTCAGATTTACAGAGAGGATTAAAGGGAAGAGTTGTTTATTTGCCTCTAGATTTCAAGAAAAATATTGATACCATTGGTGTAGAGAAAGTGGAAGAGGAACCTCTGGTTATTCTAGTAAATGGGGTTCCGACAAAGAGTAAGAAAATCTGGCAAGATTTAGTGGATGTTAGGAAAGTCAAAAAGGCAACATTATATTTGGTCAAAAACAATGAGTACTACAAACATGTATGTGTTGAAGCAGAGGAAACAGCTGCAGATGAAGACAGTGATTGTTCAGCTGGCCAAATTGAAAAAGTTGATGTATCAAGAAGTGAAGAAATATATGAACATTATACTATTCATCCTTTGCATTCCAAAGAAGTGATGGGGAATGCAATTGACTTGTTTCAAATGAAAGCAGCAAAAGGAAGTCCCATTAGTGTATGGGAAGAAAGTTTGGAAGCTCGTTGTTTTCCACATTTATTTCCAACAGGTCGAGGTGGCTGATATGACGATCGACCACTACAAATTCCTGCATCTGAATACCGAACTGTAAGATTATATGCTGAAGATCCAAGGTTTCGTCAATGCATTCCCTATTTGTTTCATCTACTGTATGAAAGTGACTTGTCTGGGCTTTCTTATGCAGTAAACCATATACTGAAAAGTGGAGCACATTTGCAAAATGTTTCGGCGAGGGACTTTATGGAGAAAGTGAATCTGCAAGATAATATTTTGGAATCCCATTTAATCAATCTCATGGCTTGTCTGCGTGGTACAAATGAGTATTGGTTCAGTCGTCATGGGGAATTGAAATGTATGCTAAGAAATTTTTTTAGCTCTTAGCTGTGCCGAGTATGCATGGGACGACTTACTTCAATTTCTACGAGAGGCAAATGCAAATATTCAAAATATAGAATTCAAAACTGGAGAACTGTGTTCTTTGGATCCAGTGAATGTATGCAGATATTTCAATCATAGATTTGAAGCTATGATGTCTTTTATTACCAACAAAAAAAATCCTCCCCTTGGAGAGGTTTTGGGTTTCTTTTGGAGAAAGGAGTATCAAGCGAGAGGTGCTCCTCATATACATATGTTGTTGTGGATTAAAGATGTATCCAAATTTGGAACAGATTCGGATGAGACAGTGATGAGCTTCATTGAAGAGTATTCAACATGTGCTGTTCCGAAAACTACTGAAGAAAACAGTTTAAGGCAACAAGTTTTACGCTTTCAATCCCATCGTTGTGGAAAGTACTGTCGTCGAAAATTCAGAAACAAGGACAAGTTCTACACAAAATGTAGTTTCGGCTTTCCACGACCAGTGATTTCTAAAGGAAGAGTTAATAATTTGATGTCTTCTCTGCGACATACTGTGACGAGGAAATCACCAAAAAATACATACAATTTAAAAAGAAACGAAGAGTCCAAGTACATCAACGACTACAACCCAGTGATTTTGTCCATGTGGAATGCTAACATGGATATTCAGTTCGTTGCTGACAACTCTATTGCTGTGGCTTGATATGTGACGTCTTACATCACAAAAAAAGAAAAGACAGAACTGAAGGAAATGTGGGAGGACATTTCACATGAAAAGAGTCTAAGCAAGAAATTATATAGTTACAGTCTGAAGATGTTGTCGCATCAAGAAATTGGAGCATATGAATGTTCTGATCGATTGCCATCAGCAAGTCTCTATGCCAAATCTAGAACCATCATTTGGATAAGTCTAGGTTTTGCTGCAACACGAAACCGAGTTTTGAAATCTGTACAAGAGATAGAGTATTTGGCAGAGAAAGAACCAGAAAGCACAGATATTTTGAAGACAAACATGTTGGATACATACTATCCACACAGAAGTCCTCACCTTGAGAACGCTTGTCTCTATGAAGTTCTGCAAAGATATATTTATAAGAGGAACATCAGAGAAGATATCAATAATGGAATATATGCTGTCATTGGATGTGAAGGATGTTTAGTGAAACAGAAAAAAGGTCATTTGATTAATCATCGAAAATTGAGTTGTGAAAATCCAGATAAAAGAGAATTTTACTATTTGGCTCTTTTGCAACTCTTTAAACCATGGCGTACAGAAGAGGAACTACTTGGAGATTTTCTCTGTTATGAAGACTCTTTTAATGCAACCAAGGATACCATAGAATGTCCTGTTTTTCCAAATTATCTGCAAATGTTGAATGAAGAAATAGAGCAAGAAGCAACAATTGCTGCAGAGATTGCGAGAGACAGTTCTTAAGACAGTCCGAGTTCTGCTTCATTGAGTCAGGATGGAAAGGGGCGACCACTCGGTCCCCCCGAACGTATGGTGGAGTACCCCGATCCCCCGGGAAGCCATCTTGGGCGGGAGGCGAGTCTCGGCTGGTATGCCCGAAGCGGCGTAGCCGGGGCGCGCCTTTTCCCGCCCAAGAGTGGGTTGTCCTAGACACTGAAGTCGCCGGCCACGCCCCCGGAGGCGGATGGAGGTGGGTCCACGCCCGCCCGAAGAAGGATAAAAGGAGCGACAAGCCAAGGAAGCATCCTCTTGTTCCTGTGCTCTGAAGCTGCACCTCCCCGTTGCACGTGAGCTCGAGACGGAACGAAGAGCCAATTTTGAACGATTTAATTTTGTCTTTGTTCTTTCAGAAAATCAGCGTTGGACGATGCCGGGCAAGAAGGTCGGAAAGCGGGTCGGTACCGATCAGATGCTCCGCATGCTCGTGAAAGACATGGCCGAGATGAAGAAGCAGATGGCGGCAATGAACGGTGTGGGGGGACCTAAGCGAGTCGTAGGACCAGCATTGCCGGGAGTAGTCCCTAACGGGAGAGGTAGAAGGGCCAGGAAGGGAGCGTCAGGGGGGGAGGCCCCGGTTCCCGAGGTGCCGCCGGCGCACCCTGATGCACCGACTGAGGCCCCGATCCCGGTCCCGAAGGAAGGGCAACCAATTCCGGTTGTAGTCACCCCAGTGAATGGGGAGGATATGCCTCCCGAACTGGCTGCACAGTTGGCAGCATGGTTGGGGAAAGATAGCGAGGGGGCCACGGCAGATGACGCCAGGGCAGTGATGAGGCAGTTGCGGCAATCAAGAGAGGCTGCGAAGGCACCTTGTCCTTTTGTTCCTCCGCAGGCTCCAGTAGGACAACCCGCAGCGGGCGTGAGTTCGGCAGCGACTACGGTCACAGCTACCGGTACAGGTAAGCAGCTATTGCCGATTGCGGGGGAGGGGTCAGTACCCTCGAGAAGGGAAAAAGTTGCTCAGCATATCCCGATGGAAATCAAAGAGAGGATATGGGCTGAGAAATATATAAACATGTTTTCTTTATTAACGGATCATTATGAGATTGAGCATGTGAAAATTCAAAAGGAGTTTCTGCACCCTAGTGTTTGGCACGCTAAGATGGCCGCTTTCAGAGTTGATGAAACGATAGGTAATTGGGGCAGAGCGTTTGGGATATTCACTGCAATTATGGGGGAACGAAGGCCTGAACTGTTGGCAGAGTTAGCCGTGTATCAGACACGTATCATGGAGTTTTCTCAGACATATGAGGGTAATCAGTGGTTTTGTTACGATAACATATTTCGTAAGGCCAAGGAGTTCGACACATCTCTGACGTGGGATTGTTACGACTCCATTTCCTGGCAGAAAATGGAGAAATCAGGCATGGCAAAGTCGCCATTGTTGGGGGGGAACGGGGGCGAGTTTTCCCGCCACTCGTCTGGGTCGCCCTTTCGGGCGGGATCAGGTAACGAGCACCATTCAAGGTCTAATGGCAACACAGGTAAAAAAGGGGTGTGCTGGAGTTTTAACAGGGGCAAGTGTACAAGGCCCCAGGGGTCATGCAAGTTTAGGCATGAATGTGCAGGGTGTGGGCAGTCCTCGCATCCCGAGACCATGTGCAGAGCCAAGACGGGTGACACGGGAAGTAGGGGGAGCGCCAAACAGGTCTGAAATAGTCCGAGGGGCGCCTCTACCTACCCCGGTTGATACCATGGCAATGATTCCTTGGCTCAATGAATACCCGGATCATACCTCCGCTGGGGTGTTGCGAGACGGTTTTTCGTATGGTTTCCGCATCCCGGCGGGGAATTTTCAGGGTAAAACACAATGTAGGAACCAACTGTCGGTTCTGCAGAATACAACCGTGGTACAAACAAAGATTGGGAAAGAAGTGTCCCGGGGTCGGGTTGCCGGACCATTTGATATACCGCCAGTTCCTAATTTTGTTTGTTCACCCCTGGGAGTGGTCCCCAAAAAGGACCCAGGCGAATTTAGGTTGATACATAACTTGTCAGCCCCAAGAGGTCTTTCGGTGAACGATGCGATTGACCCGGGGGTTTGTTCGGTGCGGTACGCATCTTTTGATGAGGCCGTCGCCATGTTAAATCGCCTGGGGCCCGGAGTGCTGATGGCCAAGTCAGACATCGAGTCAGCGTTCCGGTTGCTCCCGGTACACCCAGACGATCAGCGTCTCCTTGGTTTTATGTTTCAGGGACGCTATTACATGGATAAATGTATGCCGATGGGATGCTCCATATCTTGTGCGTATTTTGAGAAATTCAGTAGTTTTCTTCAATGGGCGTTCACAAGAATAACGGGGTTTAAGCATGTTATGCATTATCTTGACGATTTTTTGTTCCTGGGGGCAGCCGGGGACTCTGAATGTGCACAGGCTTTGAATAAGTTTTGTGATCTCATGAGACATTTTGGTGTGCCATTGGCGCCAGGAAAGACTGTGGGGCCATCCACTTCGCTCGAGTTTCTTGGAATAGAGCTCGATTCCGAAGAGGGGTGCTTCCGGTTGCCCAAAGAAAAGGTAATAAAATTCAAGGCCTCGCTCGAGACATGTATTAGCGAGGCAAAGGTAAGTTTGCATCAATTACAACAGACTGTGGGTCAGCTGAATTTTGCCCTTAGAGTGATACCAATGGCTCGCCCTTTCTCCCGCTCGATTGCACAGGCCATGGTCGGCCTTAAAGAAGGGCATCACCGCACAAGGCTCTCGGCAGAGGTTCGCCAGGACATGCGCATATGGTTGGCATTCCTGGCGGATTTCAATGGGCGTGTTGTTTGGAACAAACCGGTGGTGTCCTCCGAAGAGCTGGGGTTGTGGACAGACTCGGCAGGGAGTATGGGCTTTGGCGCCATATTTGGTAATCACTGGTCAGCTCAGACATGGCCGTCATGGTGGCATGAGTGTGGGCTTACAGGTAACATTGCGTTTCTCGAATTGTTCCCTATTCTGGTGGCCTTGAAAACATGGCCTGAGGGGTTTCGGGATCACTCTGTGGTGTTCTGGTCTGATAACATGACTGTGGTTGAGTGTATCAATAGTCAGGCAGCACGATGCAAATGGATTCTGAGATTGCTCAAAGAAATTGTCTTGCTATGTATGCAATTGAACGTGCTTTTTAGGGCAAGACATGTGCCAGGGGTGCTGAATCAGGCTGCTGATGCGCTTTCTCGTTTCTGTATGCAGGCCTTCTGAGGTTTTCTGCCCACAGCGGACCCGGTGGCGGCACCATTTCCCGAAGCTCTCTGGTCTCTTGGTGCCCCGAACTACAAAACCTCGTGGGAGAGAGTTTAGCACCCAGGACGAGGAAGGCATACGAAGGGGCGTTCCGTTCCTATTGGTCCTTTTTGGGTTCTGCTAGGGGGGAGCTTTGGGGCCAGGAAGAGTATGTCCTGAAATTTTTGTTGTCATTACATCAGGCAGGCAAATCGGTAGCTACGGCCCAGAGGCATCGGGCCGCCATTTCTTTTATTGCACGGGCTCATGGTATCCAGGACCCCACGGCGTCTTTTGTGGTACAGAAAGCGCTGCGTGGGTGGCAACGCCTTGAGGGTCGCAGAGTTGATGAAAGGCACCCGATAGGTCTGGAAAGGTTGGCCCTGTTGCTGTCCGTACTCCCTGCAACATGTTCATCTCAATCACAGACGGTGCTATTCCGGGCCGCTTTTGCATTAGCATTCCATGGGGCTATGCGGGTTAGCGAACTGGTAGCAAAGAATAAGCAGGATACGGCGGGTGGTCTGTGCCGTGAGCACATTCAAATTAAGGGGGAGACGATGATTGTCTCATTTGCCAGGTCCAAGACCGATCAGGGTGCAATCGGAGACAGTGTAGTGGTCCAGCGGATTCCCGGATCTCCCATGTGCCCGGTTGCATGCGTTGAGGAGTATTTGGCGCAAAGGGCGGCATCATGGGGGGGGACCTTGCTGAGACACGCTGACACCACCCCACTGACGAGGTTTCAGTTCCAGCGGGTGCTGGCAATGGCAATTTCAGCCGCGGGCTTGAACCTGGGCGAGTTTGGGACCCATTCCTTCCGGATAGGGGCTGCTACAGAGGCTACAGCCAGGGGTCTGAGTGTGGAAAAAGTAAAACAGTTGGGGCGTTGGTCCTCGAATTGTTACAAAAGGTATGTGCGGTTGCACATGTTGTGAAGCTGATATCATGCACTCACGCTTCTTGTTTTTGTTTGGTTTACAGTTTCGCAAGCTTACGAGGCGGGGCGGACTGTGCAGTCGACCCGACACCTGGGAACCAGCGGTCAAAGACCACCGGCTGAGGAGAAAGTGGTGTGGGTCGTGGGCCACTCATACGTGAGGCGTGCCGCGGACGTATTCAAAGCAGGTGACATGATTCACATGGCTGGGGAATACGGGTACAGGGTGACCTTCTACGGAAGGGGCGGGCTCTGTATTGACCAGTTTCAATCTTTTATGGAGGGTTTGTTAGGGCGGACAAGGTCACCGCCAGCTATAATCATAGTGCATCTTGGGGGCAATGATTTGGTGACCACTGGTCGACGAGTACTTCTCGAGTTGATCCTATCCACTGTAAGTTGGTTGGCGAGAAGGGTTCCTGGGTGCACGATTGCATGGTCCCATATGATTCCACGGAAGGTGTGGCGGGGGGCTAATTCTGTGTCTGCTATTAATCAGTCGGTGAAGAAAGTGAATAACAAACTTGCTAGATTGTTCCGTACAAGTACATTGCATTCGATTCCTCATGGATGTATCAGGGGGGACCATATGTATCTGGAAGATGGGGTCCATTTGTCCCGGGTGGGGAATTCTTTACTCATAGGAGACCTCGTAGCCTGGTTAAAGAGTTTACAGCATGACCTTTAGGTAGGAGTTTTTGTGGGGGGTCCGGATAGCCGGTCAACTATCCGGCCTGTGGCGGTAAGGTCATGATCGGTGAGCAGTAATTGGAAGATCCCTAGGGGGGGGGCGTCACCCATTACGGATGGGAGCGCCCGGGGGGAGGTGGCCATTGGCCCCTCAACGGGGAGGCGGTCCCCTCTAAGGATGGGACGCCGAAAGGGAAGGCGGCCAAGGCCCCTCCCTGGGTAGGAGGGGCTACGGGCCCCTCCTGGGAATTTCCCGGGGCCAGGACATCTGCGACGGCAGATGTGGTAAGTTGTGTGGGGTGGGAGGGGGGTCTACGCTACCTTCTAGACACCTCACACGAGTCCTCGGACGACCATTAAGATGGCGTCGAGTTAACAGGGGCCCCCGTCAAGACAAGGGAAATTGGAATAGGCACAAAGGTGCAGTCCTCTGTGCGGCCGCCCCTCACAAGTGAGGGGGGAGTTCTGGTTTAGGGATCTGACACCGGTTACGACCTTGCCGTTGGCCCATAATGTTAGGATGTACAATTTCAATTTTAAAGAATGCATTTGCAGGATGTTTAGTATCGGCTAGGAGAACCTTTGTATTAGAGATGTGTTAAGGTCAGCCAAGAACATCGTAATGTGGAAATGAAATTGTACATGATATGAAACTGTTATTTTAATGTTTTAATTTTGTTTCATATTTTAATAAATACGGCCGGGAGGGTAACTCCCTCCCGCCTCCAAAAGTTCAGAACCGTTTCCGTATTCCCATTCTTGGGGATTGTGTTGAGAGGGGGTGGCGGGTATCTCAGCCATATGGAAAGGGGCGACCACTCGGTCCCCCCGAACGTATGGTGGAGTACCCCGATCCCCCCGGGAAGCCATCTTGGGCGGGAGGCGAGTCTCGGCTGGTATGCCCGAAGCGGCGTAGCCGGGGCGCGCCTTTTCCCGCCCAAGAGTGGGTTGTCCTAGACACTGAAGTCGCCGGCCACGCCCCCGGAGTCGGATGGAGGTGGGTCCACGCCCGCCCGAAGAAGGATAAAAGGAGCGACAAGCCAAGGAAGCATCCTCTTGTTCCTGTGCTCTGAAGCTGCACCTCCCCGTTGCACGTGAGCTCGAGACGGAACGAAGAGCCAATTTTGACCCACCCACCAGCCCCTGAGGACAGCGAGTTGTTTTGAAATAAAGTCATGTGACGTGGTAATTGTTTTTTCTTACAGGTTGTTCTGAATAAAGTTTGTGATTTGGTATGCAGTAAAGTGGATATTTTCTTTTCAGCATGTTTTATTAAACAAAGTAATTGCACCAGAGTTGGTCAGTGATGTTTTGCAGAGTTCATGCTTTGAATTGCTTAAAGTAGAATTGTCTTTTCTCCTATTTAGTCTTAGTTTGTCGTATTTATTTTTGGTCGGGCGGTAAGGTCATGATCGGTGAGCAGTAATTGGAAGATCCCTAGGGGGGGGCGTCACCCATTACGGATGGGAGCGCCCGGGGGGAGGTGGCCATTGGCCCCTCAACGGGGAGGCGGTCCCCTCTAAGGATGGGACGCCGAAAGGGAAGGCGGCCAAGGCCCCTCCCTGGGTAGGAGGGGCTACGGGCCCCTCCTGGGAATTTCCCGGGGCCAGGACATCTGCGACGGCAGATGTGGTAAGTTGTGTGGGGTGGGAGGGGGGTCTACGCTACCTTCTAGACACCTCACACGAGTCCTCGGACGACCATTAAGATGGCGTCGAGTTAACAGGGGCCCCCGTCAAGACAAGGGAAATTGGAATAGGCACAAAGGTGCAGTCCTCTGTGCGGCCGCCCCTCACAAGTGAGGGGGGAGTTCTGGTTTAGGGATCTGACACCGGTTACGACCTTGCCGTTGGCCCATAATGTTAGGATGTACAATTTCAATGTTAAAGAATGCATTTGCAGGATGTTTAGTATCGGCTAGGAGAACCTTTGTATTAGAGATGTGTTAAGGTCAGCCAAGAACATCGTAATGTGGAAATGAAATTGTACATGATATGAAACTGTTATTTTAATGTTTTAATTTTGTTTCATATTTTAATAAATACGGCCGGGAGGGTAACTCCCTCCCGCCTCCAAAAGTTCAGAACCGTTTCCGTATTCCCATTCTTGGGGATTGTGTTGAGAGGGGGTGGCGGGTATCTCAGCCATATCCACTAGGAGGACCAATTATCCAAAATGAAGCTGCCACTGCCATGGATGAGGTGGAAAGAGCTATGGAGCAAGCTCAAGAGGATATAATTAATTTAGAAGATTTGGTGAAACAATTAAACCTTGAACAGAAACAGATATATATATGATGAAGTCACAGAAGAGGTTGAACATGGATTCAGTCATGAGAAGAAAGAGTGCTCATGTACATCATTTAAGCCTGTCCGGCTGTACGTGAGTGGAGAAGCGGGAACCGGAAAAAGTTTTCTGATTAAAGCAATTGCAACTTATTTGCAGAAAAGGACTGAATCACCGCTGTCTTGTGTTGTTACTGCTCCAACTGGGCTGGCAGCACATAATATTAAAGGGATTACTTTACATCGTTTACTGATGCTGCCAGTGGAGCATGATAACAAATTGCAATACCACAAGCTATCTGGAGATGCGTGTTGTGAAGTTTCGAGAATCCTGAAGAAAATGAAACTTCTTATCATTGATGAAGTAAGCATGGTCTCAAATGTAATGCTTGCTTTTGTGCATTTGAGAATGCAAGAAATTCTTAGAACAGAATATGATGTCTTATTTGGAGAAAAACACATTATCGTTTTTGGAGATCTACTGCAGTTGACTCCAGTGAAAGGTCAACCAGTGTTTAAAATGGTCACGCATGAAGATACCAGGAAGTGCCTAGGAAGCATTGGAAACGTTAATATATGGTTACATTTCAAATATGCAGAACTACTCCAAAAAATGCGGCAGGCAAAGGATGAAGATTATAAAAATATTCTACAAGATGTAAGAATTGGAAAAATAAGTCATCATGGGAAAGAAGCTTTACATGGACGATTAATTTCTAATTTGTACCCAAATGAAAACATTCTTCCAGAGAATATTTTTAAGAAAATTAACGAGAAGAAATCTGGCATATGTTTGATGCCTACTCTGAAAGAATGTTCCCTGTTCAACAACAAAATGTTGAAGTTAGAAAATGAAGAGATAGTGAAACTGGAAGCTATATATAAAATAGAGCATATGGGAGCAACAATTATTTTGTCATAAAATTTGAAATCAAAATTGGATTCATTGGAGAAGACTATATCTAAAACTGCTGGTTTTGAAAAGACTCTGAATGTGTGTTTAAATTGTCGTATCATTTTGAGAAGGAATTTAAATGTTGAAAGAGGTCTGGTAAATGGAGCAATGGGTCATTTTGTTGGTTTTGTGAATTACAAAAATAGAGATGGAATTGAAATTTTAAAAATGAAATTTGATGGCATTGACGAAATAGAACAAATTTGTCGTTGTTCAGCTAGATTTTTGCTTGTGAAAGACTTATATGTTCGCCGAAAGCAGTTTCCTGTTTGTTTGGCATATGCAGTGACAATTCATAAATCTCAAGGTTTAAGTGTAGATAGTGCTTTGGTGAACATTGGAAGTTCTGTGTTTAAAGAGGGTATGGCATATGTGGCATTATCACGAGTCAGAACTTTATCAGGATTATACTTGATTGAGTGTGATGAAACAAAGATTTGTGCTGATCTAGATTGTGTAAAAGAATACAATAGGTTAAGAAGAGAGTATGCTCCACATTTGCCTCAATATCCTCTGTTTGAAAAACGTGTGGTAGGCCTAAAAAGAAGAAATGAGATTAATTGCAGTGAGGTACTAGCAAAAAGGCAAAAAGTAGATAAAAGTGTAATTGTAAAGAGAAAGAAAAAGGATTCTGTTGAAGACGTTGTTGGATTTCAGTTTGAAAACAGTTCTGGTGTCAACTGCTATGCTAATGTAGTAGTTAATGTTGTTTTTTTTCTTCAACAATTACAAAAACAGATTGTCGAAAATCGGGATCAATCAATCAATCAATCAATCAATCAAGGACATTTATAGAGCGCACTACTCACCCGGAGGGTCTCAAGGCGCTTGGGGGGGGGGGTGCTGCTACTGCTCGAACAGCCAGGTCTTGAGCTTCTTCCTGAAGGAGAGGTGGTCTTGGGTCAGGCGCAGGTCGGTCGGGAGTGAGTTCCAGGTCTTGGCGGCCAGGCAGGAGAAGGACCTTCCTCCTGTTGTCGTTCTTCGGATGCGGGGGACGGCGGCGAGGGCGTGACTGGCTGATCGGAGGTGGCGTTTGGGAGCGTAGAAGTTGATGCGGTTGTTGAGGTAGCTCGGGCCTTGATCGTGCAGGGCTTTGTGTGCGTGGGTGAGGAGACGGAAGGTGATTCTCTTGTTGACGGGGAGCCAGTGCAGGTCTCTCAGAAGTCCGGAAATGTGGCTGCGTCGGGGGATGTCGAGGATGAGTCTGGCTGAGGCGTTCTGGATCCGCTGGAGTCTCTTCTGGAGCTTGGCGGTGGTTCCGGCGTAGAGGGCGTTGCCGTAGTCCTGTCGGCTGGTGACGAGGGCCTGGGTGACCGTCTTCCTGGTCTCGGTGGGGATCCACCGGAAGATCTTCCGTAGCATGCGCAGGATGTTGAAGCATGACGAGGAGACGGCGTTGACTTGTCTGGTCATGGAGAGGGAGGAGTCCAGGATGAAGCCCAGGTTGCGTGCGTGGTCTGTCGGTGTGGGTGCAGTGCCCAGGGCGGGGGGCCACCAGGAGTCGTCCCAGGCGGAGGGCGAGGAGCCCAGGATGAGGACTTCCGTCTTGTCTGAGTTCAGTTTCAGGCGGCTGGTCGTCATCCACTCGGCTACATCTTTCATCCCTTCGTGAAGGTTGGCTCTGGCAGCGGCGGGGTCATTGGTCAGGGAGAGGATCAGCTGGGTGTCATCGGCGTAGGAGATGATGTTCAGGTTGTGTTGGCGTGCGATGGGCGCGAGGGGGCTCATGTAGACGTTGAAGAGGGTGGGGCTCAGCGAGGATCCTTGAGGGACGCCGCAGATGACTTCGGTGGCCTCTGACTTGTACGGTGGTAGACGGACTCTCTGTGTTCTTCCGTCGAGGAAGGAGACAATCCATTCCAGTGCCTTCTCCTGGATTCCGACGTTGCTGAGGCGCTGCACTAGGGTGTGGTGGCAGACGGTGTTGAATGCCGCGGAGAGGTCTAGGAGGATGAGGGCCGCTGTTTCTCCGTTGTCCATCAGTGCTCGGATGTCATCGGTGGCAGCGATGAGGGCGGTCTCGGTGCTGTGGTTGGCTCGGAAGCCAGACTGTGAGGGGTCGAGGGATCCATTCATCTCGAGGAAGGCGGCCAGCTGTTTGTTGACGGTCTTCTCGATGACTTTGGCTGGAAACGGGAGGAGCGAGATGGGGCGGTAATTCTTGAGTTCGGTGGGGTCCGCTGTTGGTTTCTTTAGTAGAGCGCTGAGTTCGGCGTGCTTCCAGCCCTCCGGGAAGGTGGCGGTGTCGAAGGAGGTGTTGATGATGTCCCGCAGGTGGGGTGCGATGACAGTGTCGGCCTTGTTGAAGACGTGGTGAGGGCAGGGGTCGGTCGGAGATCCGGAGTGGATGGAGTTCATTATGCGGACGGTGTCATCGGTGCTGATCGGAGTCCAGGCGTGGAGGGTGGTGGTGGGCGGCGTTGCTGCGGTTTAAACATTGTGCTGTTTATTGAATTCTGTGTTAGAGAAATGTAGCAGTGATAGAGCGAAAATAGAAAGTGTTTCAGAAATTAGAAATCTTCTAGACATAGGTTCTGGTCAAAATCATTTTTCACAGATAATTCAGCAGGATTGTCTGGAATTTTTAATGTATATGTTTGATGTATTGGAAGATGAAGGAGTAGATATAAAAAATCTTTTTAACCTTTCTTATCAATGGCAACATGACTGTGATAACTGTACTTCATCAAGTACTAATAGAATAGACACTGAAAGATTTATATATTTGACTTTACCAGACTGCAAATCAGTGTCTTTCAATAATCTAGTTAAAGCAGCTGATCACAATATGGTGTGTACCCAATGTAAGTCTGCAATGCTGTCCACATTATTTCTACAAATTATGCTCACTATGTCATTTTAATGTTCCAACGATGTAGACCTGATGGAACGAAATTGACAACTTCTATTAAAAATGTTGTGGCTTCTCAGTTATCATTTCAGGAAGAACATTTGGAACTGTAGCTATTATTTATCATGACGGTCTTTCAACAACATCAGGGCATTGCATATGCTATTTAAAAAGTTGCAAAGGTTGGACCCTTTGTAATGATACTCATTTGACTTTTAAACAACGTTTGCCTTTTGACTTAAAAAATTCATATCTAGTGTTTTTAGAACCGAAATTTAAGTAAAGGAAATTGGCGTATGAAGACGGGAGCAGTTAATAAAGGTTAGTTTGCTATTTAAAAACGGTCATTACAGATTTTCTTTAAATTAATTTGAAAGTATGCTCATACATCTAACATTATTTCGCCTAGAGGAAAAGTTAAGGAATGAGCATAGAATCATGAGTGAAAAAAAAGGAGTATATGAAAATAATGAAAATATTTCAGATGTTCTTGGAGCTTTTCTTCTAGAAAGTCGACGAAATTGAATTTTTAGTAAACAACAGAGTACTTTCCAACGAGAAGCGGACCTTCATGATATACTATTTGGCCTAAAGGTAAAGTAAGTACATCAAAGATTAGTGTATATTTGTTATTTGTAACTATGGATGGTTTTTTTTCCCCGCTGTAATATGATGAGTAGTTTGAACTCACTTTTTTAAGTGAAATTCAATATATTCTGAGAACAGCAAAAATAAACTATGTAACATGTTGTACAAGTTAATCTATAGTTTGTATTCTCTAATTTAAATTATATTCCCATTGTCTCACACTCACTTTTCTTTTTCCACTCACTTTAAGCTCTTTTTACTCACTTATAATGTCTTTCTTTCAATCTCTTTCAACCCCGTTCCTTTTCTCCACTTTTTTCACAACCCCTCATTCTCATTTCAACTGTCTGCATCCCCTCTCTCTCTTGCATAACTTTTCAGCTTTCAGTCTCTCTGCTTTACTTCCCTTTTCTGGATTTTCCTCAATTAGCAGTATTGTCGCACTCTTATCACTATAAATCACCCACTCTCCCTCGCTTATCTTTGTTTGTTCCTTTCTTTTGACCTCTTCTCTCTATTTTTCGTTCACTACCTCTATGTCCTCAGTGCCTCACTCTCTTTGTGTTATGTTCACTTGTGTTTATCTACGTTCTATCATTTCTTTTACAACAACTTCACTGCTCTTCTGTCATCGTTCTTCATCCCATTTCTTTTACTATGGTTCCATTACTATCCCTCATTTCCTTTCTTTCAATGTCTTTCTCTTTACTTTCATCACCAAATTATTTTGTCTCAGTACCATTGTTTTAGTCAGCTTCTCCTCTCTTTCCTTTTTCTGCTCCCTTACTCATTTCCTTTGCTCACTTATTGTACTCCACCTCACTCAGTTTTTCTCTTAGTATGTCTGTCTACTGACTTCCTCACTCCATTTCCCTCAATCATTGTATATTATCCTCTCTCCCTTCATCCCTTCACTCTATGAGTGTTTTTCTCTTACTCTCAGTTATCTTCTATTCATCATTCTTCTAAATGCATCCTTAATTAGACTCTTTTCCGTCTCTGTTATTATCTTTTTACTTAATACTGTTTCCTGACTTAGTTTTGCTAACTCACATTCTTTTAGTATCTTTCTTACCTTCAGTTCATTTCTCTATTCTTCTCTTCCTCTCTGTCAGCGAATCTATATGCTTTACTCTTAGTAATTTGCTCTCCTTCTATTTCTTTTTTCTCTTTTTATCCTTCTACCTTACTTTATTTCCCTTTCTGTGTTCTTCACTCTTACTTTATTTCTAAATACACTGTTATGATTTTTGATTTCTTCATTTGTATCTTTTAATTTAAAATACATATTTTACTGATTATAACTTATTTTTTCTTCTCTCTTTCACAGATACAAAGTGTAGTAAATTTTTTTAATTAAAGTTACATTTATTATATGGTGAGTATGACAAAAAAATGTATTTTATCATCACCATTTGCTATAAGCTCACTAATATTTTCTCAACCACCCTCACTCCTGTGTCTTTATTCTGCTTCCCTAACTTACTCTTATTCTCCATGTTTACTCCAATTTCCCTATTTCACCTCTCATATTCAACTTCTTTCAATCTCTTTTCTTTACTTCACTTACCCTCTGTTCCTTTCCTTTGCTTCTTCACTCATTCTGTTTTTCTTAATTATTTACCTTACTCCTACACACACACACCTCATCCCCCTCACAACACATACACACACCTCTAACATACACCCCACACACACACCACACACACACCTCATACACATAAAAAAAATCCCCCCACACACACTCTTCATACACACACACATTCCATACACACACATACATCGCACACATATACACCCCATACCCATACACTTCTCACACATATTTCACACACCCTCATCTCCACCCATACCAAAACACCCCACACAACTACACCCATAGACACACCTTACACACCCACACCCCGACCTACACCCACTGACTCTCTATAAGTCACACATACTGCATTACTTATGTTTCTTTGCTGTTTCACTCAAACCCATTCAGGTACTGTTTCTTTTACTCTCTTTGTCCTTTCTTTTTGTCACTCCCCATGTCTTATCCTAATTCAATTTTTCACCCTCTTTAACCATTCTTTACTTATACTAACTGTTTTTTTCTTACCCTCCCTCACTGTTCTTCATTTATCCCGGTTCCGCCACTACCCTTCATTCTCCATTTTTTACTGTCCTTTCTTCTTCTTTCAACACCCACTCACATTCTCCCATTATCTCTACTTTAGTCTTCTTCCTCTCTCTTCCCTTCTTTTGCTCCTTTAGTCATTTGACTTTTCTCACTTTCACCCTATTACTTCTTCTCTGTTTTTTACTATGTTCTAAACAATCCCTCTGTGTTCATCCTGTAGCTCTTTCTCTTCACATTACTCTCTTTGTGTTCTTCTCTCATGCTAACTCCTTCATTTAATTTTTTTTTCTATTTTTTTTGGGTGCGCGCCCCGGTACGCATACCCTAAGGAAAATAAATTGACAGAGATTCTTTAAAAATATAGGTTAATTTTTATAAATGAAAGGTAGTTCTAAAAAGAACTATTTGTTTTCTTCTTTTTGTTGTTTTAAATTTTTTTAATGTTTTTTTAATTTTTTTTACTTTTTTGGCTTTTCAAAACAGTTTTATATTTTTTTTGTATTTTTTTATGGGGAGAAACAAAAAAAAGGGAATTGAAACTGGCTCAACTGGAGCAAAAAACTGAAAAAATTACTTTTTTTGGGGGGCACTTGTGATTGTCACCAGCAAGGACGATGAGCTTTACGCTCTTTTCACCATAGGCGATAAGCTTGCCACATTCAGTACAAGTGATTTTAAAATCAGCAAATCGTTGCTGAATACAAGGCATCATCTCTGATGTTTCTGGTCCCGATGAAGTGGGTTAGTTTCTTTTGGAGGTGGTCCTTGAAGACTGGGGGAGGTTACTGGCCAGTTCCCTGAGCTCTGCATGAGAATAGTTGTTGGGGTGCTTACTGGTCATATGTCGAATCATGGTATTGTTACCATAGGAATATTTTTTGTTTGGGTTGCCCCTTGAGAGTTGTTCGCCACAGATTAGGCTAGTTACCTTGGCCGCATTCACTTTTTTCTTGCCCTCTGGGAGTGAAAAAAACTCCCATACAATGTGTGACTTGGGCTTGTATGGGGTATTTTGTTCAGGCAGCCATGTTCTCCCCTCCTCCTCTTCCTCTTCCTCCTCCTCGTCTTCCTGACCACCAATGTACTGTTGTGGTGGTCCTCTTGGTGGTGGTGGTGGAGGTGGTGGTGCAGATGCTCCAGCTGTTGCAGCTACAGTAGCCATTTGAAAGTACAAAATAGTTCTCTATTGCTGAAACAGGTCTTCCTCAGTCAAAGGACAAAGTCAGAATAAGGAAAGAAGGTGGGGTCTTTCATCATTTGGAAAAACAAAACTGTCCTGAACCAATGAGAAGTGTTATTTTCAGGTCATATGACCCGGGATTTACTCATTTGGAAACCAAAACTGTTCTGCACCAATAGAAAGTGTTATTTTCAGGTCACATGACCCGACGTGCTTACGCTACGCGCCCCGGGGCGCGCGGCGTAAACGCGTTGAGACGTTGCGCGATTGTATGCGCACGCGTGCTTTCGGGTGCGCTTACGCTGTGTGTCATATGCCGAATCATGCGTCTACGCGATACGTCACGATGTTGTTTTCGTTCGCGAGAATAGCGCTAACGGGACGCTCCCCGGTACGCGCCCCGGGGCGCGCAGTAATATTGCGCTTACCCATGCGTTCACCGGTACGCGCCCCGGGAGCGCCCCGGGAGCGCCCCGGGGTTAAAAATAAAAAACAATTAAAAAAAATTGACATAATTATACAATATAAAATTCGATTTAAAATTTATTATTTTTTATACCTATAAAGATTTGCTATTAACCCCTTCAGCGCTAATGACAAGGGTAACTCGTCATGGAGTTTCCATTGATTTCAATGGAAATTACATTGAAGTTCCAGAAGAAGCATAGCATCCAAGTGGTTAAAAAACCATTGAAATTCACTGAAAAAACCATAGGTTTCACACCAGTTATAGTTAGGAATTAGCATTAAAAAAAACTATTAAATTCACTGAAAAAAACATAGGTTTTACACCAGTTATAGTTAGCTGGAAGTTTTACTCGCATAAAACCATTGAAATTCCCACGTTATAGTTAGTTGGACTCACTATAACTTGCGCGTGCAATGCACTGCTGATGACGTCACATATTACATCACTCATGACATGGTCAGTGACATCACTCATGACATCACTGATGACACGATCCTTGTGACAGAGTGACAGACCTCCTTTCACTGTAATGTAACCCTTGAAACACATATTCAATAATAGAAACTAAAATTTTCAAAACAATGGAGATACCCATACCACTTACACCAACCAATTCAATAATTCCACCATCTATATACACATCCACTCATTCACCAACAGTTCTATATAGTCACTCATACATATACTCACTCATCATATGTAGTGATACACCTATAATTCCTGTTACACACCGACAGTCATTCAAAAGTTATACACACATACTCACACATGCAAATAAACTATTGAACATCCATTTATTTGCATATACAGCTATACACACACTACCACTTTACTTCTAAGGAAACTTACACATACTTACTCTCTTAAACAATCACTTATAGAAACACATACTAATTTAAACCGGAACTCTTACAATTCCTCACTCTCACATATACTCACTTATATACATCAATATTCACATATACTAGATTAAAACATATGTAGTTACTGATAAAGACACTAGTGAGACAGTCATTCACTCATATACACACTCATCCACCCATACAGTCCTGCACATATGCTGTCTTCAAAACAGATACAAAGAGAGAGTCAGTCATTTATGCATCTATGTGCTAAGTAATACCCCCACCAAACCATACAAACACTCCTACTGATACTAAAACAAACATCTAATAACCCATATACAGACTCATGTAGCTACTCACCAACCCATGCAGCCACTTATACAGAAAGTGAAACACTAATCCTTATATTTAAATATTTAAACATTACTCACTAATATATGTATTGCCTAAGATACACTTAATAAGCCAGTTAACCAATCAATTTTTTTAAACATTTTTTTAACATCTAAACACTTATTTAAACATTTATTCTTCCATCAACTTTTACACATACATATATAACACATATTTATTTTTCAGAAAGACACACATTCACTGGATGGTGTCATCAGTGATGTCATGAGTGATGTCACTGACCATGTCATGAGTGATGTAATATGTGACGTCATCAGCAGTGCATTGCACGCGCAAGTTATAGTGAGTCCAACTAACTATAACGTGGGAATTTCAATGGTTTTATGCGACTAAAACTTCCAGCTAACTATAACTGGTGTAAAACCTATGTTTTTTTCAGTGAATATATATATACATATAATTTTTTTATTCGCAAAACGTGTCTGTCAGTAAGTGGGGGGTCTGCACCAATAAAGTATTTCATACTTTGAAAATTGCTCATGTGAGTGCTTTCCGTATGGTACTAAGATATCAATCATACCTTGTTGGAGCATATATATATATATTACCTACTGGCGGTCGCCAGCAGGTAGTTATAGTTAGGACCTAGTTTCCATAGGAAATCCTCAACATTCTATTTGGATTAACTTTGGCCCTGGTGGATGAATCTTTGCGAATTTCTCAATGAAGATGGCTCGGTCCGCTGCGCTCCTTCCCTGAAAGTTTGGGGGGGATTGGTGAAGTGGGGGCTGAGATAAAAGGGGGGTCCCAAAACGTGTTTTCTCCATGTTATTTTCCATAGGACGTTTAGACACGGCTACAGGTCGAACGGCTGAATGGATTTATAAGATATTTGGCAAAACTGTAGAGTCCGGCTCGCAGATTACGCTTTTTTTGGAATGGTGTAAATCCGTTCAGTAGTTGCTGAGAAAATTAAAGTTAAAGTCAATTATATATCTATACGCGCGCACAGGTGCGCGCACTCAAGCGGTTGCGCGCGAGCGGATTTTTTTTTTTTGCTGCGTGACGTCTGTTAACGTTCGATTCGAAGGAAATCAGGAAGTGTTGACCGCCATTTTGTCACTGCGAGTAAATATATTGTTCATTTCAAAGCGTTGGAACATGAAAAGGGGAGAAGGTAGAGATTGTTTTGCTGCATAGGTTTTCTCAGGGTGTGCAGTAAGGCCCTTAAAGGCGAAAATATATATATTTTTTTTTTTTAAGTTGCGGGGTGCGCGCACTCGGGCGCGCACACCTATTTACAAGAGTGTGAAAATGGAGATAAATCAGAAGTTTGAGTGCTTTGATATAAGGTGGCTCTGAAAAGAGCCCTTGTGTTAATTGAGTTTTTTCTGCATTTATAAGTAAGTAGCGATGCAGAGCCGGATGTTGCAGAGGAAGATTCTGTTTCTGCCTTCCTTCTTACTTAGTTATGGTTTTTTCACTCCCACTCCAGGCTTTTAGTCTGTGGATGGAAATCCATGAACCTAGACTCACCTATGAAAATCATACTATTGATGCTTGACTGAGGCCAAGGAGATCAGAGTGCATGTGTGTGTAAGGTGATGTACCTCTGGGGAGATGATGTTACGTTTAAACGTAGCCCCTGAGTGCTTAGTTCGGTTCTGTTCTCTGTCACTGTTGTTGATTTAGAGCCCCAAATACAAAGGCTTGTTGTTGCTTGTGAATCCCCAAGTGTATATTTGCTCATACTGATCCATAACGCCCCAGCGTATCCATGTCGTAGGCCGCAAGAGTGGGCGAAACTCAGCTGGCCGAGCAAGACTTGGGGAGGGGGCAGGAGCCAAGAGGAAACAAGGAGGGGTTTTCATCATTTGGGACAAAAAAAAGTTCTAAACCAATGAAAAGTTTTATTAACAAGTCACATGACCTGTTATGCTTACGTTACGCGCTCCGCGCCCCGGATTGCTTCCGGGAAGCTGTGCTTCGCGCCTCGCGCACCGGAGCACTTCCGGGTGCGCTAACGCGGCGTGTCATATGACGCATTATGCAACAACGCGATACGTCGTTGGAGCTCCACCGGAACTGATTGAATTGGTAGTCTACAGTGTTTCTGGAAGTTTCAGACTGAAGCTGGCGTCAGCATGAGAGCACCCCGTGGCTACGTCGTGGCCATTCTGCGAGCAATCATGGCAGAAGCTCCCCACCGGAACTCTACGGGAGTCGGGGGGCCCGGTGACTCTTGTAGAATCTTCAAGGCTGATGGGACGCTTTTGGGAATGGGGCCCATGCCGTAGCAGTCAAGCGTCCGAGTTCCAGGGTTGTCCAGAGCCATCCTTGCAGGCCAGGCCCAAGTCTGTGTAGCCGACCGCCATTTTCTGAGCTCCGTGGCAGTCGCCTGTCGCTGTACCGCAAGAGTGGGTGCAATTCAGCCGGATGGCGGGTGAGACGCTGTAATAGCAAGAGCAGGCGTAATTCAGCTGGCCGAGCGAGGCAATGTGCCGCAGGAGCGGGCGCAACTCAGCTTGTCGAGTGAAGCGCTGGGGTGTAGCTGAGAAACCTCCACCTGGGGAGGTGGGGGAGGCTCGTTCGCGCCGCCTCTCCCTTCTAGTGCACCCAACGCCGTCTCCTGGCGCAGGTATATGTGATGGTTGGACCAGGGCACCGCAGGACGTGTCTTCAGGTCAAACGGATTGTGGGACAAGGTCCAGAACGGAAGAGTCACCAAAAGGCTAAAAGTTCCGCCAGACCCCGGGAGCCGGCCGCCTATGTCGAGTGAAGCGCTGGGGTGCAGCTGAGAAACCTCCACCTGGGGAGGTGGGGGAGGCTTGTTCGCGCCGCCTCTCCCTTCCAGTGCACCCCACGCCGTCTCCTGGCGCAGGTATATGTGATGGTTGGACCAGGGCACCGCAGGACGTGTCTTTAGGGGTGTAGCTGAGAAACCTCCACCTGGGGAGGTGGGGGAGGCTCGTTCGCGCCGCCTCTCCCTTCCAGTGCACCCCACGCTGTCTCCTGGCGCAGGTATATGTGATGGTTGGACCAGGGCACCGCAGGACGTGTCTTTAGGTCAAACCCTCAACTATGGCACCCAACATCCAGGACTTATGCCATTTGTGCAAGGCAGTGACATCGAAGCATCTCAGGGACCAAGCATATCCAGAGTTCTTCCTACTGCCTCTGCATTCCTTCTTACCTAGTTATGGTTTTTTCACTCCCACTCCAGGCTTTTAGTCTGTGGATGGAAAACTATGAACCTACACTCACCTATGAAAATCTTACTATTGATGCTTGACTGAGGACAAGGAGATCAGTGAAGCGCTGGGGTGTAGCTGAGAAACCTCCACCTGGGGAGGTGGGGGAGGCT
Organism: Lissotriton vulgaris; assembly: GCF_964263255.1. Classification (NCBI taxonomy): domain Eukaryota; kingdom Metazoa; phylum Chordata; class Amphibia; order Caudata; family Salamandridae; genus Lissotriton; species Lissotriton vulgaris. The sequence goes on along the minus strand of NC_141685.1, from coordinate 88,020,972 downwards.
CGTTCGCGCCGCCTCTCCCTTCCAGTGCACCCCACGCCGTCTCCTGGCGCAGGTATATGTGATGGTTGGACCAGGGCACCGCAGGACGTGTCTTTAGGGGTGTAGCTGAGAAACCTCCACCTGGGGAGGTGGGGGAGGGTCGTTCGCGCCGCCTCTCCCTTCCAGTGCACCCCACGCCGTCTCCTGGTGCAGGTATATGTGATGGTTGGACCAGGGCACCGCAGGACGTGTCTTTAGGTCAAACCCTCAACTATGGCACCCAACATCCAGGACTTATGCCATTTGTGCAAGGCAGTGACATCGAAGCATCTCAGGGACCAAGCATATCCAGAGTCTTCCCCAGGGTATTTGCACAACGGTCCTCCACCCCTAGGCCGCCAGCTATGCTACCTCGACAGGAACAGCGTCATGCAGTTGGATCGATGTTACAGCAGGCTGCCATGTAAATAGTTATTTAATGAAACGTTTTACCCTGTTACTTTGTTGGTGTGTTGTATATATTTATAATATGTGCATAGAGTGTGTCGTTATTTTGGGCGGGGTGGGCGGCGGAGACGAGCTCGGTTCCTCTCACTAGTTTCATATTTCTCATGAGGGGTTGTTACTAATGTTTCTATTTTAGCGAGGTCAAAAAGAGATCCCATCAGTGGCCTACTAATTTTGCTCGATTCCTTTTGATTTTTCTAACGATTTTTATGTTATAGTTTGCTAGCACGATACAGCGGCTAGTACGAATTTTATATATATGTCCTTTTTATTAGGGGTGTCCTCCGGTGGAGTCGGACAATCTACCTCTAATAAACTGTCCGGGTTGAACCAACTACCAACAAACGGGGCAGAGATAGGCATGACGGGTTACAAAGGGGACAAAAGTCTGCACTACCTATCCTTCACTATCTGGAAAAACTAAACAGAGTATTGCGACTCTGTGCTTATTTGTGAATAGGGAATCACCCAAAGAGAACCAATTTCGAACAATCATAGGCTATTGGCAGTGGGGAGAGAGGGCATGACACTCAAAATGGCTGTTACTTACGTGCATGATGGGGCCTAAAAGGGACTAGATGGCGTGGCCACTGTTTCGCGACTTTCACTTTACTTTCAACAGTGGCTGTGGTGAACATAAATGAACGCCGCTTATGTATACTTAATTTTAGTCATTTTACACAAAAAAGCTTTTGATATTTTCTATTAAAAAACCATTGAAATTCACTGAAAAAAACATAGGTTATAGACCATATGTAGTTAGGAATTAGCATTTACAAAACCTTGAAAATTCACTAAAAAATCCATAGGTTATAGACCATATATAGTTAAATATCTCAAGTCCATCTCTGCACTCGATGGAGATACAGGTCGTCGATCAGAAGATGTGCTGGCCACCTCTAATGGTAATAGCGTGGCCAGGGCTTTTATCGATGCCTCTGCAAATTGCACAGGGTGCACTTGTTTGACATGCCGCACCATGGTATGTATGGAAAAGGAATATTTTTTTGTTGGATTTCCTCTTGAGAGAAACGAGTCACATATCGTGCAGGTTACTTTTGGTGCATTTACTTTCTTTTGATCTTCAGGATAAGTGAAAAATTGCCAGATGAAAGATTCTTTTTTTCTTCTTAAAGGTAGTCGATCATTTTGTTTAGATTCGGAAGATGAATGAGATACGGTAGCCATTTCACCAAAGTCTTCTGAAAAATGTAGGACGTTGTTCTCTCTTGAGAGTACAAAAGATAGTGAGGGAAGTGGGTGGAGTGCTGCGTGTAAATTCCAGAATAGAAACTAGTAAGAACCAATTGGAAGTGTTGTTTTCATGTTGCAGGAGGCTGCCATGTAAATAGTTATTTAATAAAACGTTTTACCTTGTTACTTTGCTGGTGTGTTGTATTTATTTATAATATTTGCATAGGGTTTGTCGTTATTTTGGGCGGGGTGGGCGGCGGAGCCGAGCTGTCTTGCAGCCATCATGGCGTCGAGCTCGGTTTCTCTCACTAGTTTCATATTTATCATGAGGGGTTGTTCCTAATGTTTCTATTTTAGCGAGGTCAAAAAGAGATCCTATCAGTGGCCTACTGATTTTGCTCGATTCCTTTTGTTTTTTCTAACGATTTTTAAGTTAAAGTTTGCTAGCACGATATAGCGGCTAGTCCGCATTTTATATATATGTCCTTTTTATTAAGGGTGTCCTCCGTTGGAGTCGGACGATCTACCTCTAATAAACGGTAAGTGTTCCTCTGAAGGAATGCGTCTTGAAAGTGTCTGACTGTAATGCATGATATTTCACTCAGTGACTTTCAGGCCCATGCTGTTTCAAAACTGTGCATGTGCTTGAAGCAGGCGTAGGTATTGACGCAGCAGTGTGAATATAGTGCATTGGTGAGCCTTGCTGGAGCTGCATCACACTTGCGATGCAACTCTAGCAATGTATTACTTTTTCAGCACAGATGTGTTACGCATGTATGTTGTTTTTGTACCATGGTGCGCCACATTTCAAATGTGGCACACCATGGGTAACGGAGCACTAGCATACTGTGGTGCACATTAACTGGTGCATATCTGGGTATGAAGTAGTTAACATAAATCTGCCCCATAGGTTACAAATCCACGTTTAGTAGAGTGTTCGGCCTTTGTAGTGTTATGTTTTTTCTGTTATTCTATGTAGGTATGTAATATTGCAAGATTTTTGTCACGAAAAAGAAGCCATGAGTATTGGGTTTGTGAAAGATTGCAAGATTTTTAAAATTAAAAAGCAACAACCATGGCATTGTTTAATATAGTATTGTAAATACTTATCTTTAACAATGATGAGAGAGTAAAAAAGGTTAACCTGATGTTTTAAAGTTATTCACAGGCTTCTTTAGAGGAAGTATTCTATATGATTGTAGCGTGGGTGTTTCACTTTTTTATAGGTAATAGAATGCATTCTGTATGCTGTAGCAGGAGGAGTACTACATGCTTGAATATTCTTCAGTGCTTATTTTCATTTCGTAAGTGGTATTGAGACCGACACAGAACTTCAATGGATCGGAGGGGCTGTTCCTGTGCATCTGGAGGACTGCCAAGCAGTTGCAGCAGTGGGAGTGAGGCCTCTCACGACACAGAACTTCAATGGATCGGAGCGGAGGGGCTGTTCCTGTGCATCTGGAGGACTGCCAAGCCGTTGCAGCAGTGGGAGTGAGGCCTCTCACAGGGGCGTAGCGCAGCTCCTTTTGATGTTCACAATTGCAGATAACAGGGTAGAGATGTCCGTGGAATTTATGGATGGTTAGTCACACTAGAGTGTGCGCGGCGCCCCTAGCACCTCATTACGGCACTCAGGGGAGCCGCGTTGCACAGTTTGGGAATCAGAGATTTAGGAGATAAACCTTCATAATAGGAAGGCTTCTAAGTGATAAAAATCGCCGGTGCTCGGCGTTAAAAATATCACTGCTATCGGTGGAATTTTCCACGGTGTTAGTGCTTCTACAGCAATGGGAACACAATACTGACAGAAAATCCTGTAACAATCTCAGTATTTCACATTATCGCGTGAAAAGAAAGTCTTCCGAAAGATGTTGAACGTTGTTCTCTTTTGAGAGTACAAAAGATAGTGAGGGAAGTGGGTGGAGTGCTCCGTGTAAATTGCAGAATAGAAACTACTAAGAACCAATTGGAAGTGTTGTTTTCAAGTCACATGACTTCACATGCGCGTCTCAGGACGTGTATGCGGTGACAGTATCTGGTCACGTACGCCATTTGGAAGTAGCGGTCTAATTCAGCGAAGTTTCAAAACGTGAAAAGGAGTAAAACAAGTGTTATGTTGTTTTTGATTTTTTAAACTTGCAACAACATTTTCATGTGTGACACAGGATCAAAATGAAATGAAGAAATTTATCTTTTCTCGGGGCATTTATGACTCTCAATTTTTAGTTTAGTAAGAATGAGGCTCTGCTCTCCGTACAGAAGAATTTCTCCACACTCGTTGCATTTCATGTGCACCTTTGCAAGATATGGTCTCAAGTCCATCACAGCACTCGATGGAGATACAGGTCGTCCACCAGAAGATGTGCTGGCCACCTCTGATGGTAATAGCGTGGCCAGGGCTCTTGTCGAAGCCTATGCAAATTCCAAAGGGTGCACTTGTTTGACATGCCGCACCATGGTATGTATGGAAAACGAATATTTTTTTCTTGGATTTCCTCTTGAGAGAACCGAATTGCATATCGTGCAGGTAACTTTTGGCGCATCCACTTTCTTTTGTTCTTCAGGATAAGTGAAAAATTGCCAAATAAAAGATTCCTTTTTTCTTTTTAAAGGTAGTCGCTCATTTCCTTCAGATTCGGAAGATGAATGCGGGGCGGCAGCCATTTCAGCAAAGTCTTCCGAAGGATGTTGAACGTTGTTCTCTTTTGAGAGTACAAAAGATAGTGAGGGAAGTGGGTGGAGTGCTCCGTGTAAATTGCAGAATAGAAACTACTAAGAACCAATTGGAAGTGTTGTTTTCGAGTCACATGACTTCACATGCGCGTCTCAGGACGTGTAGGCGGTGACAGTATCTGGTCACGTACGCCATTTGGAAGTAGCGGTCTAATTCAGCGAAGTTTCAAAACGTGAAAAGGAGTAAATCCAAACACATCCGGATTTAATATATCTTCTGAGCTCAATTCAAGCATACAATTGTTAAAGTATAAAACCTTTTATATTTTTTTAAAAAATACCAAGGTGTGTACATTCGGTCCCGCATGAAAGTTTAAAAAGACATTCGGCTCCATTTAATGTAAATTTTCATAATAATAAAAAAGAAGCCTAGGTTTAGTGTCTTTGACGTAGTATAAGTTCTTTGATGGGTCTATGAAGAAATTTAATAAGTTGCAATTGCAAAGTTTTCACGAAATATATATGCGGGTGCACGCACACGGTCGCGCACGAACGAAAGCCAAAAAAGCGGAGATAAACTCCCTTTATAATATGCTCCTGGAGCTCTTTTTGGTACAATGAGTTAGTTCTGAAAAGAACTTTTTTTTTTTTTTAAACAAGTGTTATGTTGTTTTTGATTTTTTAAACTTGCAACAACATTTTCATGTGTGACACAGGATCAAAATGAAATGAAGAAATGTATCTTTTCTCTGGGCATTTATGACTCTCAATTTTTAGTTTAGTAAGAATGAGGCTCTGCTCTCCGTACAGAAGAATTTCTCCACACTCGTTGCATTTCATGTGCACCTTTGCAAGATATGGTCTCAAGTCCATCACAGCACTCGATGGAGATACAGGTCGTCCACCAGAAGATGTGCTGGCCACCTCTGATGGTAATAGCGTGGCCAGGGCTCTTGTCGATGCCTGTGCAAATTCCACAGGGTGCACTTGTTTGACATGCCGCACCATGGTATGTATGGAAAAGGAATATTTTTTTCTTGGATTTCCTCTTGAGAGAACCGAATTGCATATCGTGCAGTTAACTTTTGGCGCATCCACTTTCTTTTGTTCTTCAGGATAAGTGAAAAATTGCCAAATAAAAGATTCCTTTTTTCTTTTTAAAGGTAGTCGCTCATTTCCTTCAGATTCGGAAGATGAATGCGGGGCGGCAGCCATTTCAGCAAAGTCTTCCGAAGGATGTTGAACGTTGTTCTCTTTTGAGAGTACAAAAGATAGTGAGGGAAGTGGGTGGAGTGCTCCGTGTAAATTGCAGAATAGAAACTACTAAGAACCAATTGGAAGTGTTGTTTTCGAGTCACATGACTTCACATGCGCGTCTCAGGACGTGTAGGCGGTGACAGTATCTGGTCACGTACGCCATTTGGAAGTAGCGGTCTAATTCAGCGAAGTTTCAAAACGTGAAAAGGAGTAAATCCAAACACATCTGGATTTAATATATCTTCTGAGCTCGATTCAAGCATACAATTGTTAAAGTATAAAACCTTTTATATTTTTTTTAAAAATACCAAGGTGTGTACATTCGGTCACGCATGAAAGTTTAAAAAGACATTCGGCTCCATTTAATGTAAATTTTCATAATACTAAAAAAGAAGCCTAGGTTTAGTGTCTTTGACGTAGTATAAGTTCTTTGATGGGTCTATGAAGAAATTTAATAAGTTACAATTGCAAAGTTTTCACGAAATATATATGCGGGTGCGCGCACACGGTCGCGCACGAACGAAAGCCCAAAAAGCGGAGATAAACTCCCTTTATAATATGCTCCTGGAGCTCTTTTTGGTACAATGAGTTAGTTCTGAAAAGAACTTTTTTTTTTTTTTTTTTTTTTAAAACAAGTGTTATGTTGTTTTTGATTTTTTAAACTTGCAACAACATTTTCATGTGTGACACAGGATCAAAATGAAATGAAGAAATTTATCTTTTCTCGGGGCATTTATGACTCTCAATTTTTAGTTTAGTAAGAATGAGGCTCTGCTCTCCGTACAGAAGAATTTCTCCACACTCGTTGCATTTCATGTGCACCTTTGCAAGATATGGTCTCAAGTCCATCACAGCACTCAATGGAGATACAGGTCGTCCACCAGAAGATGTGCTGGCCACCTCTGATGGTAATAGCGTGGTCAGGGCTCTTGTCGATGCCTGTGCAAATTCCACAGTGTGCACTTGTTTGACATGCCGCACCATGGTATGTATGGAAAAGGAATATTTTTTTCTTGGATTTCCTCTTGAGAGAACCGAATTGCATATCGTGCAGGTAACTTTTGGCGCATCCACTTTCTTTTGTTCTTCAGGATAAGTGAAAAATTGCCAAATAAAAGATTCCTTTTTTCTTTTTAAAGGTAGTCGCTCATTTCCTTCAGATTCGGAAGATGAATGCGGGGCGGCAGCCATTTCAGCAAAGTCTTCCGAAGGATGTTGAACGTTGTTCTCTTTTGAGAGTACAAAAGATAGTGAGGGAAGTGGGTGGAGTGCTCCGTGTAAATTGCAGAATAGAAACTACTAAGAACCAATTGGAAGTGTTGTTTTCGAGTCACATGACTTCACATGCGCGTCTCAGGACGTGTAGGCGGTGACAGTATCTGGTCACGTACGCCATTTGGAAGTAGCGGTCTAATTCAGCGAAGTTTCAAAACGTGAAAAGGAGTAAATCCAAACACATCCGGATTTAATATATCTTCTGAGCTCGATTCAAGCATACAATTGTTAAAGTATAAAACCTTTTATATTTTTTTAAAAAATACCAAGGTGTGTACATTCGGTCCCGCATGAAAGTTTAAAAAGACATTCGGCTCCATTTAATGTAAATTTTCATAATAATAAAAAAGAAGCCTAGGTTTAGTGTCTTTGACGTAGTATAAGTTCTTTGATGGGTCTATGAAGATATTTAATAAGTTGCAATTGCAAAGTTTTCACGAAATATATATGCGGGTGCGCGCACACGGTCGCGCACGAACGAAAGCCAAAAAAGCGGAGATAAACTCCCTTTATAATATGCTCCTGGAGCTCTTTTTGGTACAATGAGTTAGTTCTGAAAATAACTTTTTTTTTTTTTTAAACAAGTGTTATGTTGTTTTTGAATTTTTTAAACTTGCAACAACATTTTCATGTGTGACACAGGATCAAAATGAAATGAAGAAATGTATCTTTTCTCTGGGCATTTATGACTCTCAATTTTTAGTTTAGTAAGAATGAGGCTCTGCTCTCCGTACAGAAGAATTTCTCCACACTCGTTGCATTTCATGTGCACCTTTGCAAGATATGGTCTCAAGTCCATCACAGCACTCGATGGAGATACAGGTCGTCCACCAGAAGATGTGCTGGCCACCTCTGATGGTAATAGCGTGGCCAGGGCTCTTGTCGATGCCTGTGCAAATTCCACAGGGTGCACTTGTTTGACATGCCGCACCATGGTATGTATGGAAAAGGAATATTTTCTTCTTGGATTTCCTCTTGAGAGAACCGAATTGCATATCGTGCAGGTAACTTTTGGCGCATCCACTTTCTTTTGTTCTTCAGGATAAGTGAAAAATTGCCAAATAAAAGATTCCTTTTTTCTTTTTAAAGGTAGTCGCTCATTTCCTTCAGATTCGGAAGATGAATGCGGGGCGGCAGCCATTTCAGCAAAGTCTTCCGAAGGATGTTGAACGTTGTTCTCTTTTGAGAGTACAAAAGATAGTGAGGGAAGTGGGTGGAGTGCTCCGTGTAAATTGCAGAATAGAAACTACTAAGTACCAATTGGAAGTGTTGTTTTCAAGTCACATGACTTCACATGCGCGTCTCAGGACGTGTAGGCGGTGACAGTATCTGGTCACGTACGCCATTTGGAAGTAGCGAAGTTTCAAAACGTGAAAAGGAGTAAATCCAAACACATCCGGATTTAATATATCTTCTGAGCTCGATTCAAGCATACAATTGTTAAAGTATAAAACCTTTTATATTTTTTTTAAAAATACCAAGGTGTGTACATTCGGTCACGCATGAAAGTTTAAAAAGACATTCGGCTCCATTTAATGTAAATTTTCATAATAATAAAAAAGAAGCCTAGGTTTAGTGTCTTTGACGTAGTATAAGTTCTTTGATGGGTTTATGAAGAAATTTAATAAGTTGCAATTGCAAAGTTTTCACGAAATATATATGCGGGTGCGCGCAGTCGGTCGCGCACGAAAGCCTGGAAATGCGCTATCCATTTTATTGAGAACTGTTGCCGAGAGTGCGCACACCGGGTCGCGCACGAAAGTTTAGAAAGGCTATTTTTATTTACAGACAAATTTTAATGCGTTCAAAAAAAGGCAAGGTACAGACTTTCTAATTCTGTATCGCTTTACAAGGAGTCTCTATGCAACTTGAACAGTGAAGAAAACGGCTTGTTTCCGAAAAAAAATATTGCCAGAACTTTATTGACAAAAGTATAGGTTGTATACACGAGATATTTCTGAATTAGCATTTTAAAAACCAATGAAATTCACTGAAAAAACCATAGGTTTTACACACGTTATAGTTAGGAAGTAGCATTTACAAAACCTATGAAATTCACTGAAAAAACCATAGGTTTTACACACGTTATAGTTAGGAAGTAGCATTTACAAAACCTATGAAATTCACTGAAAAAACCATAAGTTTGACACCAGTTGTAGTTAGCTGGAAATTTTACTGATATAAAACCAATGAAATTCCACGTTATAGTTAGTTGGACTCACTATAACTTGCGCGTGTAATGCACTGCTGATGACGTCACATATTACATCACTCATGACATCACTGATGACACCATCCTTGTGACACAGTGACAGACCTCCTTTCACTGTAATCTAACCCTTGAAACACATATTCAAAAATAGAAACTAAAATTTTCAGAAAAATGGAGATACCCATACCAGTTACAACAACCAATTCAATAATTCCACCATCTATATACACATGCACTAATTCACCAACAGTTCTATATAGTCACTCATACATGTATTCACTAATCATATGTAGTGATACACCTACACATCCTGTTACACACCGACAGTTATCCAAAAGTTATTCACACACATACTCACACATGCAAATAAACTATTGAACATCCATTTATTTGCATAAACAGCTATACACACACTACCACTTTACTTCTAAGGAAACTTACACATACTTACTCTCTTAAAAAATCACTTATAGAAACACATACTAATTTAAACAGGAACTCTTACAATCCCTCACTCTCATATATAGTCACTTATATACATCAATATTCACATATACTACATTAAAACATATGTAGTTACTGATAAAGACACTAATAAGACAGTCATTCACTCACTAACACAGACATATACACACTAATCCACCCATACAGTCCTGCACATATGCTGTCTTCAAAACACATACAAACAGAGACTCAGTCATTCTTGCATCTATGTACTAAGTAATACCCCCACCAAACCATGCAAACACTCATACTGATACTAAGAAAAACATTTAATAACCTATATACATACACATGTACCTACTCATCAACCCATGCAGCCACTTATACACAAAGTGAAACACTAATACATATATTTAAATATTTAAGCATTACTCAGTAATATATGTATTCACTAAGATATTCAATAATATATACATATATAACACATATTTATTTTTCAGAAAGACACACATTCACTGGATGGTGTCATCAGTGATGTCATGAGTGATGTAATATGTGACGTCATCAGCAGTGCATTACACGCGCAAGTTATAGTGAGTCCAACTAACTATAACGTGGAATTTCATTGGTTTTATATCAGTAAAATTTCCAGCTAACTACAACTGGTGTCAAACCTATGGTTTTTTCAGTGAATTTCATAGGTTTTGTAAATGCTACTTCCTAACTATAACGTGTGTAAAACCTATGGTTTTTTCAGTGAATTTCATAGGTTTTGTAAATGCTACTTCCTAACTATAACGTGTGTAAAACCTATGGTTTTTTCAGTGAATATATATATATATATATATATATATATATATATATATATATATATATATATATATATATATATATATATATATATTCACTGAAAAAACCATAGGTTATAGACCATATATAGTTAGGAATTAGCATTTACAAAACCTTGAAAATTCACTGAAAAAACCATGGGTTATAGACCATATATAGTTAGGAATTAGCATTTACAAAACCTTATTTTACTCACACAAAACCATTGAAATTCCATATATAGTTAGTTGCACTAACTATATATCGCGCACCCGCAATCCACTGCTGATGATGTCACATATTACATCATTCATGACATGGTCAGTGACATCACTGATGACATCACTGATGACATCTCAAATGACATCACTGATGACATCACTGATGACATCTCAAATGACATCACTGATGATATCATTCATGTGACAATACAATGCATCTCCTCACACTTTAATATAACCTCTGTTACATCCACAGTAAAATACAGAATATAATTTTTTAAACCATTGACACACCAATACTAGTTACTACATACGCACTCACTGATTCCTATGTCTACACACAGATTCACTCATTCACCCATACAATCATTCATACATACAATCAATCATCTTTACAACACTATCATATGCACTCATACACCTATACAGACACTCACACTCTGCCACTCATCCATGGAGTTACTCACACACCTAGTCAGTCCTGTAAAGAATCAATCACACTTCCATTTTCTAATCAATACAGTAAACATAGAGTACCTTACATTTTCAAACATATACTAACACATACTTACTCTCTTATACAATCATTGATACAAGAACACATTGATCTGCACAGAGTCACACATCTCCCAGCCAGCCACACACACACTCAGTCTCCCATACAAATACTTCGACAATCAATCAATAACCCATATAGTTACTCATATAGCTACTGATCAACACATGCAGCAGTTTACAGAACAACAGACATAATGATGCACAAATTAAGACAGTTTAGTCACTAACCCATGCACTCAGTGAGACACATTTAATCACTCACTCATACAGTCAGTCACGCATCTACTAAATCCTTCATCCAGACACTTCTACATCTACTCATTCTTCAATATGTAAAACATATTTAAACTTTACAGAAACACACAGTCACTGGATGATGTCATCAGTGATGTCATCAGTGATGTAATTTGAGATGTCATCAGTGATGTCATCAGTGATGTCACTGACCATGTCATGAATGATGTAATATGTGACATCATCAGCAGTGGATTGCGGGTGCGCGATATATAGTTAGTGCAACTAACTATATATGGAATTTCAATGGTTTTGTGTGAGTAAAATAAGGTTTTGTAAATGCTAATTCCTAACTATATATGGTCTATAACCCATGTTTTTTTCAGTGAATTTTCAAGGTTTTGTAAATGCTAATTCCTAACTATATATGGTCTATAACCTATGGTTTTTTCAGTGAATTTCAATGGTTTTTTAATAGCAAATATCAAAAGCTTTAAAATGTCAAGTACGTGGTAGGTAAAAACATTTTCGTGTTTATGCACGCTGATGTGCTTTGAACGCTGCCCCCCCCCTCTTTTCTTTTAGGAGTATTCTCTCTTTGCAGATAGTGAAGGGTTGGTAACGCAGGCCTTTGCCCCCGTTGTAATCCATCGTGCCTGCTTCCCTCTCCATTTGATTGATTGTTATCCAAGCATTTACTGTTTTGGAATTGGTTCTCTTTGGTTCATTCTCTATTTACAAACAAGCACAAAGTCGCAATACTCTGTTTAGTCTTTGCAGATAGTGAAAAATCGTTAGAAAAAACAAAAGCAAAATCAGTAGGGCACTAATGGGATCTCTTTTTGACCTCGCTAAAATAGAAACATTAGGAACAACCCCTCATGAGAAATATGAAACTAGTGAGAGGAACTGAGCTCGACGCCATGATGGCTGCAAGACAGCTCGGCTCCGCCGCCGCCCACCCCGTCCAAAATAACGACAAACCCTATGCAAATATTATAAATATATACAACACACCAGCAAAGTAACAGGGTAAAACGTTTTATTAAATAACTATTTACATGGCAGCCTGCAGCAACATCGATCCAAATGCATGCCGCCGTTCCCGGGATTTCTCCCCGACTACTCTGCGGCCTACGAGATGGAGAGGCTGGGGCGTTGACTAGGCGGGGCCTCCGGCCGCAACCACAGCGCCAACGATCGCTGCTGACGGAGGGGAGCCTTGCCGGTGAGAGCCACTGATCTGAAGAACCGCTGCCTGCGGTGCCTCCCTGAACCGCTTGACGGAGGCCCCCGAGGGGCGGTGTGGTGGCGCGGACAGGGAGGGGGCGCTTAGCTCCTGCCCCCTCCCCAAGTCTCGCCCGGCCAGCTGAGTTGCGCCCACTCTTGCGGCCTATGACATGGAGAGGCCGGGGCGTTGACTAGGCGGGGTCTCCGGCCGCAACCACAGCGCCAACGATCGCTGCTAACGGAGGGGAGCCTTGCCGGTGAGAGCCACTGATCTGAAGAACCGCTGCCTGCGGTGCCTCCCTGAACCGCTTGACGGAGGCCCCCGAGGGGCGGTGTGGTAGCGCGGACTGGGAGGGGGTACTTGGCTCCTGCCCCCTCCCCAAGTCTTGTTGACCTGGTGTGGCCTGAGATCGCCCCCGACATAGGCGGCCGGCTCCCGGGGTCCGGCGGAACTTTTTGCCTTTTGGTGACTCTTCCATTCTGGACCTTGTCCCACAATCCGTTTGACCTGAAGACACGTCCTGCGGCCTGGTCCCTGAATGTGTGCAGGGGGACAGTATTGATTGGATCAAGATGGCAGCTTCACACAAAGCTGACTCAAGTGTTGCTGCTGATGCTATGCAGACAAAAACTGGTTTTCAGTTTGTACATTCTTCAGGATTTTTCCATCCAAGGCTGGTTGAGAGTTTGTAGAACGATGGCTTCAGATTTTCAACATACTACTCTTCAACATTCTTCATAAATGTAACAATGTGAGACTCACTAGGAGAACGGCCATTTATCTTTCCTTTCAAAATGCTGCCAACAATATTTTCTGAATGGAAGACACCATCTTGTTGCATAAAGGGCTGCGTCAAGGGTGGTATTGCCCAGAATGTCTTGTTTTCTAGTGCTCGTAATGACGAAGCCAGAACTGCCGAAAAGGATTCTGGTCCTGCCGCTACTTATTGGAGACATTGAACTTTACTCTGGACCTGCCTGGCCTCGACCAAAATGGCGCCAGTATGGGAGCGACTTGCAACTCCTTATGACGTTCTAGTTACTTAGCATTGACGTTATGGGGGATGTATGCGGTCTTTGTGCACATGGTGGGCGGGGAAGGGTACTGACTGGGAATACGGACAACCCTATTGATGTCGATTTTTCATTATTGATTATTGTATTAATAAAGCTTCGAAGTAATGTTACCCATGATACTCGCCCATGGTGTGCGTATGGACGATTTTATTGTAACTGATCCTGTTATACTTTCAATTAAAAAATCAACCTTCACTGATCCTGCAACCGTTTGTCACGTTTAGTTTTTTCAATTAAATGGCTCGCTTGTTACATACTCCTATACCCCTGGCTTTTGAAAGACACCATCTTGTAGAATAAAGGGCTGCGTCAAGGGTGGTATTGCCCAGAATGTCTTGTTTTCTAGTGCTCATAATGACGAAGCCAGAACTGCCGAAAGGGATTCTGGTCCTGCCGCTACTTATTGGAGACATTGAACTATACTCTGGACCTGCCTGGCCTCGACCAAAATGGAGCCAGTATGGGAGCGACTTGCAACTCCTTATGACGTTCTAGTTACTTAGCCTTGACGTTATGGGGGATGTATGCGGTCTTTGTGCACATGGCGGGCGGGGAAGGGTACTGACTGGGAATACGGACAACCCTATTGATGTCGATTTTTCATTATTGATTATTGTATTAATAAAGCTTCGAAATAATGTTACCCATGATACTCGCCCATGGTGTGCGTATGGACGATTTCATTGTAACTGATCCTGTTATACTTTCAATTATAAAATCAACCTTCACTGATCCTGCAACCGTTTGTCACGTTTAGTTTTTTCAATTAAATGGCTCGCTTGTTACATACTCTTATACCCCTGGCTTTTGACCCTTTCCTACGCGCGGTCTGTACTACCGCCCTCGGGCGATCTATGTAATGAACAGACTACCATTGCTGAAACACAAGGGAATGCATCTCAGAGAGATAAGTCAAGTACGTGGTAGATAAAAACATTTTCGTGTTTATGCACGCTGATGTGCTTTGAACGCTGCCCCCCCCCCTCCTCATCATTTAGATTACCACCGCCCATTGCACAAAAGCGTACCGGGCGCTCCCCACGCAAAAAAAACGATTTTTTATTTATTTTTTTTATTTTTTTTTTGCGATCCTACCGAGAGACAAGATGGCGGCCGCTCCGGACTGTTTAGAATGTTGACAGACACCGGAGAGCCAATCAGCTTCGCTTCGCAAAGTTCCGTTACGCGAACCGGAGCGCTACCCGGAGCGCTGTCACAGATATATATATTTTTTTAACGTAATTTATCAAAATCCACTGGAGCACATATATTGAGATCTAGCAAAGGCACATCGGGCTAACAGTCCCTACAATTTTGCCAAGGTTCGTGCAAATCCATTCAGCCGTTCGAGCTAAAAGTGAGGCCAACCGCCCTATGGAAATTAACATGGGAAAAACGCGTTTTGGGACCCCCTTTTTTCTCGGCCCCCCTTTGACGAAACACCCCCAAATTTTCAGGGGCTGCTCAGAAACACAATGTGCCATTTTCCTGAAAATTTCAGCCAATTCCGTCCACAAACGCCAAAGTTATTAGACATAGAATTTTCAAAAATCCCATAGAGAAAAAATCCTAACTATATATACCTACTGGCGACCGCCAGTAGGTAATATATATATATATATATATATATATATATATATATATATATATATATATATATATATATATATAACATTTCTATGGCAAAATGAAACCCCTCATTTTGTTCCTTTGCAAATTAAATGTTTTAAGTGTTAACACTTTATTCCAATCAAGATGACTTCAGGTGTGCCAGACTTTTGTCATAAGTAAGACTGTTAGCGCTCTAGTTGTTCTTTAGAACACTCTGGGACATTCTGTCACTGGGCTATAGTTGGGCTACATCTGGCTGATATTTGGGCTACATTTGTTTTTTTTTGTCTCTGGTGGCCATCTTTGGGCTACATTGGGCTACATTTGGGCTCTAACATATATATAGCCCAATGTAGCCCAATATATATTTTTCAAAGTTAATTTTTGTAAAAATCACTGGAGCATATATCTTGAGACATAGCAAAGGCACATCGGGCTACCAGTCCCTACAATTTTGCCAAGTTTTGTGGAAATCCATTCAGCCGTTCGAGCTAAAAGTGAGGCCAACCGCCCTATGGAAATTAACATGGGAAAAACGCGTTTTGGGACCCCCCTTTTTTCTCGGCCCCCCCTTGACGAAACACCCCCAAATTTTCAGGGGCTGCTCAGAAATAAAATGTGCCATTTTCCTGAAAATTTCAGCCAATTCTGTCCACAAACGCCAAAGTTATTAGACATAGAATTTTCAAAAATCCCATAGAGAAAAAATCCTAACTATATATACCTACTGGCGACAGCCAGTAGGTAATGTATATATATATATATATATATATGTATATATATATATATATATATATATATATATATAACCTACTGGCGATCGCCAGTAGGTAGTTATAGTTAGGATTGGCTACCATAGGAAATCCGCAACATTCTATTGGGAATAACTCTGGCGCCGATTGAGGAATTTGTGTGTAATTTTCCAAAATTTTGGCCAGCTCCGCTCTGCTTCTTCCCTGGAAGTTTCGGGGGGATTCGTGAAGTGGGGGCTGAGAATAAAAGGGGGTCCCAAAACGTGTTTTCCCCATGTTAATTTCCATAGGACGGTCTGACAAGTCTACAGCCCGAACCGCTGAACGGAATTACGCTAAACTTGGCAAAATTGTAGGGACTGGTACGCAGATGTGCCTTTGCTATATTTGGTGAACATTGCTCCAGTGGTTTTCTTGAAAATTAACTTCAAAAACACATATATATCTATAGGCGTGCTCCGAGCGCTCACCGGTACGCGTACTGGGGAGCGCACCCGTCGCGCTACGGGAGTGCGCGAGCGGAAAGCTGATTGGCTGTCGGGTGTCTGTCAACATTCTAAACAGTCCGGAGAGTCTGCCATCTTGTGTCTCGGTAGAATCGAGACACAAGAGGTGAAAAAGAAAGGGGCAAAGAATTAAAAGGGGGCAGGGTAGATACCCCCTGACTCCCTAGGTTTTCAGAGGGGGGCCTAGAAGGACTCTGAAGAGCAAAAAAAGCTATTTTTTTTGTTGTAATTTTCGCGGGGTAAGCGCTGGGTGCGTTCCCAGGTGCGCTCTCCGGTACGCACACCCTTAGCGCACCGCAGGGAAAAACAGTGTAAAAAAAATAGAGTTTTTAAGAATACAGCTGTTTTTTGAGAATTGGAGGTAGTTCTAAAAAGAACTTTTTTTTTCTTCTTTTTTTGTTTTTTTCAACAAAAACAAAAACAGGGAATGCAAAACTGCTCAACAGGAGCAAAAAAAAATAATCAAAATTAGGGCTGGGGACGGCAGCGGTGGTTCTCTATTGCTCGAACAATGTTCAAAATACTTTGTTCACCATAACAAAGTAGTTGATCACAATGTTTGCATTTGATTGTGGCTTCATTAAAAACAGGCTGAATATTTGGGATCAGCTGTTCTGGTCGCCCCCTCACCGATACAGTTGCTCCTCCAGTTGAAGTAGAACCACCATCCCTTGGAGCCTCTCGTGCCAGAGCCCTGACACTCTCCCGGGCATAGTTCTGGGGGGTGCCTCCTCTGGACGTGTCGAATCATGGTTGAATTACCAAAACTGTACTTCCTTCTGGGGTCTCCTCAGGAAAGTACAGTTTGGCAGATTTTACATTCAACATTTGGTGCATTTACTCTTTTAAGTCCGTCAGGTATAGAATTTTTTTTCCAAATAAAATGTTCTTTCACCTTTGGCTTAAGAGGCTCTTCATCAATGAAACCATCTGACTCCTCACTGCTGCTGGATGCTCTGGCAGCCATTCTATCCACAAATTGTTAGCACAGAAAAAAAGAGGTCTTTCTCTCACCAAAGTGAAAGAAGAAGTGAAGGAAAAGGGTGGGGTTTTCATTAGTTGTAAAAAAAAAACTGTTAACCAATGAAAAGAGTTATTTTAAGGTCACATGACTTGACGCGCTTACGCTACGCGCACCGGAGCGGTTCCGGGGGCGCTTACGCGGCGCGAACGTAGGCGCTTCCGGGGGCGCTTATGCGGCGCACCTGAGTGACGTTTTGGTAGTTTTACGGAAATGCAAAATCATTTTCATTCGAAAAATCAAAAATACTACTTTTATAAGCATGGTACTGAATGTCTTGCATTATTATTTAGTTTTCATACATATTTTTTTTACGAACGCAGAAATTGCGCTCTCGGGAGAGCTTACCGGTGCGCGCACCCGGAGCGCTCCAAGACAAAATGATACTGGAAAGCTCACCGGTGCGCTCACCCTGAGCGCACCGGGAAAAAATGATAAAAAAAAAAGAAAAATACAGTGAACAAATAATTTAAAAAAAAAACAAATAATTATAATTAATAGTTATAAAAAACAGCTAATAACATTTTTTAACCTTACAGGAACACACAGACACTGGATGATGTCATCAGTGATGTCATTTGGGATGTCATCAGTGATGTCATCAGTGATGTCATTTGAGATGTCATCAGTGATGTCATCAGTGATGTCATTTGGGATGTCATCAGTGATGTCATCAGTGATGTCATTTGGGATGTCATCAGTGATGTCATTTGAGATGTCATCAGTGATGTCATCAGTGATGTCATTTGGGATGTCATTAGTGATGTCATTTGAGATGTCATCAGTGATGTCACTGACCATGTCATGAATGGTGTAATATGTGACATCATCAGCAGTGGATTGAGGGCGCGCGAGTTATAGTGAGTCCAACTAACTATAACGTGGGAATTTCAATGGTTTTGTATGAGTAAAATGTTCAGCTAACTATAACTGGTGTGAAACCTATGGTTTTTTCAGTGAATATATATATATATATATATCCGTCTCTTTGGTTCCTTTTACCGGGGCATGCAGTGCACTGATGTCGGTTCGTAATTCCCAGCAGCAGAACCACTCTGCAATTAAATATCCTTTTACAATCTCCCAGCAGGAGGAAAAATGGGACGAACTCGTGCTTCCCTTCGCTTTTGCACTTTTTATTTTACAGTTTTCAGATCATGGCAGGCAGGCACAGATCTACGCGTTTTAGGACAGCATGTCCCTTGCTCCCGGGATGCCCTGCCTGGCGGACAGGGGTTCTTTACACAGGCGTCGTCCGTATCATATATTCCAAAAGAGACAGCCTCTGCTCCAGAGGCAAATAGAGCTACCCAGCCAGTGTAGTCATTTAAAATCCTTCATTAATTTGTTGGAAGGTTCAGCATAACCCGTTTCAGCCTCCTCTAGGCTTTATTCATATGCATCATGTGATGTGGTCAGTTGATCTCTTTTTAAACCCCACAGGTCATATCAACACTAAAGGTGGACAGCGAGTGAAGTTACATACATTTGTTCGAATACTAAAGTAGTAGCTTTAGTGGTACTCTCGTACAATTTTGACAAGTAAGAATATGTATATCTTATATCCAAGCCAATAGTTGGCATCTAAATCAAGGCTTATTAGCAAACCATGTTTGTTTGTTTTGTCAAAACCACAGTAAGTCATCCCTTTTCACAGTTCTTACTTTTATTACAGGCCTGTACTATCACTTTCTTAGAGTAGCCTCTTTCTCTGACTCTCACTTTCATCTTATTCATTTTATCATTGAAGGCTTCCTTGGAGCTACAGTTCCTTCTTGCCCCAAGCAGTTCTCCGTATAGTATGCTGTTAATTAAATCCGTGGGGTGACAGCTATCAGCATGCAGGAAACTGTTACCAGCTGTTTTGCAAAATTATGTGCTTTCCAATTTGTTGTTAACAACCCGTATTTTTACATCTAGAAATTCAATTTCATTTGCATGTACTTCACTAGAAAATCTAAGATTAAATTCATTCCTATTCAGGGTTTCCACAAAATTATTAGCATTCATTTCTGTTCCACTCCAAATACAAAATATATAATCAATATACCTTAACCAGAGGACGAAATGTTGGTCAAAGGCCTTGATGTTATTGGCCACCTGCTCGTCCCTCTGTTGGCGCACGCCTTTACAGTCCCAGGGCTTCCTGAAGAATCCGACCTCACTTAGTTCCTTCCAAGACGAGGAGGACGTGAGGTCACAACCCCCGCGTCTCCACAAGCCAGTTATCAGAACCAATGAAGGCAGAGGCCATGCTCGGATGTCTCTCGGTATTGGGCACTACCTCGACCGGGCCGGGTGACGTAATGCCAGGTTGTAGTCGGTAAGTATCTCAGCCGAGCGGCCCCATGCGGCCCGAGTGGGAATATTAATACAGCAGGCCATTAAGTTACATTGTAGCAGCAGTGCACAGAATTAATTAACTGTTACTGAGCCTGTGCTGGTGGCAGCGCCCGGGCGGCAGGTCTGCAGGGAGCAACAGAGCCGGCGCTGGCCACTGGTGTGCGCACCAGCAGCCTGGCGATGCCCAGTACTCCATTGCTGGTACAGTGGGATTAAAATGCGTGACAATGCATTTCAGTTCGGTGACGCGGAACACCACACTGAAATGCGTTAATGTCATGTCTGAAGCGTGATACTTGGCAGGACTGGAGGGAGACAGCACATTAGTGACAAACTCGAAACAGCAGCAACAAAACAAGGAGAACATCAAAGCGGCCGCAAAAGTGTTCGCAATCAAAACGCTATCATGGCCAACCTACAGCTTGCGTGCATGTCCGCGGCGCTTAATGAGCATGACAAGGTTTGCCATATGGTGCCTCTGCTCGTAAGCGCGGGCCCGCGCACACGCACTGTAGCTCTAGGTTGGCCATGGTAGCATTTTTTGAGCCATCACTAAAAGTATCGTCAGTCCAGCACATGCACTGGGTCAGAAGAGACCTGAAAAGAGCTATAAATGTGTCTTATGATCCAGCTAATATTTAGGTAGTAGGTTGGACAAGTGGATTTCTTTAAAGGGCAAGCTGATTCCTGTATCAATCTGCCCTTAAAACAAGCAGATTTTTTAAATAATTCCACACCCCTGTAAGGGGTATTTACAGACCTGTACGGTGCACTAATTATCACTCACAGTAAGAGGGTGTTTAGAGATTAAGAAATCTGAGCACTCTGCGCTGATGTTTGCTCACACTGCGAGGGGCATTTACTTTTTGTGGACACTTTCACACACTATGCCACTTATTACTAAAAACACATTTTAGTACATAAATTTATTTCCAGGGAGTGTTTTTCTGTCTTGATAAAGGCGCTGGACGCCGAAACGCGTTGACATTCAACTTGACACACCACCTTTTTGGAATTTGCAAAAGAAATCTATATGTGTTTTTTATTACGTTGTCTTGTTTATGAATTGCATTTTTACTTTGTATTGAAATATATGCATTTTTATACTGTTTTGTTTAAAAATAAAATCTATTTAGTATATATATAAGTAGTATAATTTTTATTGGAAAGTGCGGCCCCCCCCTTTTCTTTGTTTTTGTCCTGTAACCATTGTGTAGGCACTCTAAGACTTCCGCCTAGGTTGTTTTTTTCCATTGTGTAATTTCCCTGACCTAGGGGTATGGTTCAATTGTGTGTACAGGGAACCCTTGTTTGAAGCAAGTGTTTTAATCCATCACCGTACTTTAGCCCACTCTGCCACCCCAGTTCAGACATGGCTATATGCAAATCAGTCTGACCCTGTGCCTCATGGGAACAGTCCAGCCCGAACTGCCAAGCCATGTCTTCCCTGGACCAGAAACAAGCTTCCGAGGACCGGTTTCTGGCATTCCAGCCGTCTTCAGCCCGGCTTGCTTGAATCCAGTGACAAAGTGAGCAAGGGACTCACGTCTGAGCATACCCTGCCACACTTATGGCGGCCAAAAGCAGTACAAAAGGGGGTGGTGATGGACGGAGCATCTGAATCAATCAAACACTCACACCCAGTCAAAAGATCTGGATTTAATCCATCACCATTCTTTAGCCCACTCTGCCACCCCAGTTCAGACATGGCTATATGCAAATCAGTCTGACCCTGTGCCTCATGGGAACAGTCCAGCCCGAACTGCCAAGCCATGTCTTCCCTGGACCGGAAACAAGCTTCCGAGGACCGGTTTCTGGCATTCCAGCTGTCTTCAGCCCGGCTTGCTTGAATCCAGTGACAAAGTGAGAAAGGACTCACGTCTGAGCATACCCTGCCACACTTATGGCGGCCAAAAGCGGTACAAAAGGGGGTGGTGATGGACGGAGCATCTGAATCAATCAAACACTCACACCCAGTCAAAAGATCTGGGTTTAATCCATCACCGTTCTTTAGCCCACTCTGCCACCCCAGTTCAGACATGGCTATATGCAAATCAGTATGACCCTGTGCCTCATGGGAACAGTCCAGCCCGAACTGCCAAGCCATGTCTTCCCTGGACCGAAAACAAGCTTCCGAGGACCGGTTTCTAGCATTCCAGCCGTCTTCAGCCCGGCTTGCTTGAATCCAGTGACAAAGTGAGCAAGGGACTCATGTCTGAGCACACCCTGCCACACTTATGGCGGCCAAAAGCAGTACAAAAGGGGGTGGTGATGGGCGGAGCATCTGAATCAATCAAACACTCACACCCTGTCAAAAGATCTGGGTTTAATCCATCACCGTTCTTTAGCCCACTCTGCCACCCCAGTTCAGACATGGCTATATGCAAATCAGTCTGACCCTGTGCCTCATGGGAACAGTCCAGCCCGAACTGCCAAGCCATGTCTTCCCTGGACCGGAAACAAGCTTCCGAGGACCGGTTTCTGGCATTCCAGCCGTCTTCAGCCCGGCTTGCTTGAATCCAGTGACAAAGTGAGCAAGGGACTCACGTCTGAGCATACCCTGCCACACTTATGGCGGCCAAAAGCGGTACAAAAGGGGGTGGTGATGGACGGAGCATCTGAATCAATTAAACACTCACACCCAGTCAAAAGATCTGGGTTTAATCCATCACTGTTCTTTAGCCCACTCTGCCACCCCAGTTCAGACATGGCTATATGCAAATCAGTCTGACCCTGTGCCTCATGGGAACAGTCCAGCCCGAACTGCCAAGCCATGTCTTCCCTGGACCGGAAACAAGCTTCCGAGGACCGGTTTCTGGCATTCCAGCCGTCTTCAGCCCGGCTTGCTTGAATACAGTGACAAAGTGAGCAAGGGACTCACGTCTGAGCATACCCTGCCACACTTATGGCGGCCAAAAGCGGTACAAAAGGGGGTGGTGATGGACGGAGCATCTGAATCAATTAAACACTCACACCCAGTCAAAAGATCTGGGTTTAATCCATCACCGTTCTTTAGCCCACTCTGCCACCCCAGTTCAGACATGGCTATATGCAAATCAGTCTGACCCTGTGCCTCATGGGAACAGTCCAGCCCGAACTGCCAGATGCGGCAGCTCAGACGACCTCGAAACGCCTTGAGCAGGATCTCAAGGTCCCCAACGATGGTCATAGGGCCGTTGCTGGAGCAAATCGCTCCTGTGCCTCTCGAAATTTCAGCATCTTGTGGTTGGTTGCGACAGAGCATCTTAATGCACATCTGCTCCGGTCACCATCTTGGCCACACCCCTCAGCATCCACGTTAAACACAGTTACAAAAAGACTGTACTTCCCAGAGCCCATTGGAATGCGTGAGTACAGAAAACTGCACCTGGTGCACCATCATGGCACACTAGGTCCCATAATTAGTCCTCTTCTCTGATAATGCACATTGAAAACAAGGTGCAGAGGCTTTTCTGTTTTCAGTTTCAATGAGTTCTAAATTGTGGTGTTTTTTCCAGTTTTGTCTAAAATTGTAAAAAATGTTTACTTTTTTTGCTCTGTAAAAATTCACAGAATATTCAGTTTAATACCTTCTCCTGTTTGTCCCTATTGCCATTTCTAATATCCATCTATCTTCTCCTAACTCTCTTTTTTGAATTTGCTCTTTTAGGTCCTGTTTCAGTGTTTTGCTCACCTCCAAACCTGTCTCATTTCCCATCTATCGCTTTCCAACAGTCTAGTCCCAGGATGTGCAGGATGGAGGTATGTTTGCATCTCATTATCTCATAAATATTTCATTGCAGCTGGTGAAAGGTTAATGGTCTGCATTTAACACACATTTCCCTATTGCTTTGTTCTTCAAACAAACATTAAAGATGGTCTGAAATGGTGTTCAGTGCTGTGTTATTGGAAGCCAGTGTCCTACACTCTGTTCTTTATCTCAAAATACTCCTGGGCTATAAATGTGTTATTACTGTCTGGTCCGAGTCTGTACGCGCTCTACCTGGTCATAGAAGAGAAGCTGCTGAGGGATTAGCACATATGCTATTACAGGCTCTTCGGACACAATGCAGTAATAATCCACTATCCAGCCACCTCACCTATCACTCGTTGACTCGAGCACTTTTTAAAAAAAAGAACACTTTGGTGCCCGTAAGCGGTGCTGCTGTGGGAAGGACCAGCTGAAATAGTATAGACTGTTGGTGGCCTGCAGCATGCTTTAGATCATTTGCCGGTGCTTTTCACTCCATTAATTAATTTTATTCTACAATGTTGAGCTGTAATTATGGGATTTTGTGTGTATTTGAAAAGCAGTGCTAAGCTTGTGGTCCTTTGCAAAAGCTGTGTAGAGACTGCGTACTTGTCGGGCATGTGTGAGTGTTGCAGAAGGCATTTTATCTTCGTGCACTGTTGTGGTGCATTCTCCATCTTGTGTAAACAATGAGCACCCCTCAGTATTGTTCCATTAAATGTGGCCACGCTGGTTTGTACCGGTGATGTTGCAAAGCGTGAGTAGGAGGAGAGACCTATGGAAAGTCATGGGAAATATGTGGTTCGAAAATCTTGTTCACAGGCTTTGGGCTGGAAAAGGAATGTTGCCAGCAGGGCTTTGCATGTGAGGAGCAGATGAATAAATGCAAGAACCGGGCCTACCTTTATGGATGAAAGAGTGGGGGGCAGCCGTGGTGTAGGGCTTCTGGACAGAGCCATTTGATTTAAGAGATGTTTTTAGGAGAGTGTTTCGTGTGCTGGGCATGGTCCAGGAGTGAAAGGATGCTAACAGGCTTTGGCACACCATCCGTGCACTCTCTACACAGACGCACCACAGCTTTCAACTATTAGAGCCATGCTGTTGTGCTATCTCACAAAGCACTAAAGTTAGAGGTGGGACAAGTCAACAACAGACCAGCTCAGCTCAGTCTCCTAGTCCAACCAGTGATCTCCCACTCCGGTGGATAATACTGGCAAACTAAAAAAGCTAAAAAGAAATTGAGAGAAGTAACACCACAAAGTAAATAAAATAAATAAACTTCTGCTCTACACCATAATGTGGGAGTCATTTATTTATTTAAAGATTCACATAGGAGAACATGACGAGAGGGTATCGGAGCGCTTTATCAGGGTGAGAGAAAGACATCGCTCCTTTACAGCCACCCAGGTCTGCTGCCCAACGGGTCTCTGCCCCCTGGTTCACGGAGGAATTAGCCCACGCCCGTAGGCAATGTAAAGTTGCTGAGCGGGCTTGGAGAGTCCAGTATGAACCTGAGGCTAAACAACGTTATAAAATCATGATGAAGTCATACCATGATTTAATTCTTCAGGGCAAGAAATGTTACTTTGCCAAAAGGATTGAAGACGCGGCTAACTCCTGTAAGGAGATTTTCTCAATTGTGCGTGAATTCACCAGCCCCCGGTCAATCTCTACTCAGGGCGCTCTGGTGGAGACCTGGGCTAACACTATTGCTAAGTTCTTCACCACCAAAATCAGGCAAATTCAGGACTCTTTCCCTTTGAGATCTGTAGATGACTTATCTACGATGCCGACTGAGACAGCTCTCCTGTCTCCTCCTGGCCCAGTTCTGCTAGACTTCCCACCCCTTCCGGTTGCCGCATCCTTAGCCTTGATGAGGAACCTTAAATCGGGCTCTCCGTTAGATCCGTGCCCAGCAAAATTCTTAGCGAAAATGGCAGACGTCGTCAACCCCATAGCTAATCCTATCCTGAATCTATCCCTGAGTCAGGGTTTTCTGCCCCAGACCTGGAAGCAGGCCATGGTCATCCCCCTAATCAAAAAGCCTAACCTTGACCCAGAGGTGCCTTCCAACTACAGGCCAATCTCGCTCCTTCCAGCACTGACCAAGATCCTGGAGAAACACGTGCACAGCGTGCTTTCTAACTTCCTGGAGTCTAATGAGTTACTTCATGAATCCCAATCGGGCTTTCGTTCCAACTTAAGCACCGAGACGGCGCTCCTGGAAGTCTCGGAGATCGTTAAGGAGGTGCTGGACACCGGAGGCAGGGTGATGTTAGTCATGTTAGACCTGTCGGCGGCGTTTGACACCGTCCCCCATGAGGACCTCCTCACTAGACTTCATGACATCGGACTAGGGGGGACGGTGCTCAACTGGTTTCGTTCCTTTCTGGCCAACCGCCGGCAGACGGTCTGGGTCCCACCCGGATCCGCCGAGATGCCGCCATTGGGAGTCGGAGTGCCTCAGGGCTCTGTACTGAGCCCCACTCTATTTAACATCCTTATGACCCCTCTGGCGACATTGGCGGAGTCCTATGGGGCCCGGATCGTCTCTTATGCTGACGACACCCAGCTCCTATTCACCTGTCGCAAGAGCGAAGAGTTCGATGGAGAAAGGATCCGCGAGTGCCTTGGGGCTGTCTTCAGCTGGTTTCAACACAACAGCCTCAAGTGCAACTCGGACAAATCCAAAATACTATTCTTCGGATGCCCATCGGAACCAGATTGGCATGGATGGTGGCCTGCTGACATGTTCCCTCCCACTCAGTCCTCTAAGTGGGCTAAGAACCTGGGAGTTAAAATTGACAACGAGCTCTCGCTCAAATCCCAGGTTTCTACTCTTACGGGAACATGCTTTGGGATCCTCAGAATGCTACGCAAGTTCTTTCCCCTTCTCTCGGAGGAACATCGGAGGATCACTGTTCAGGCACTTATAGGATCCAGATTGGACTATGCAAATGTCCTATATCTGGGTCTGCCTGAATATCTCCTCCAGCGTCTGCAGGTTACCCAGAATGCTGCTGCTCGTGCAATTTTTGGCCTGCACCGCCGCACCAGTGCCTCCAACCTTCTTGTATCCCTTCACTGGCTTCCGGTGCGGAAGAGGATACTGTTCAAGGTCATGACTTTTGCCCATAAGGCCTTACTTTTACATGGCACATGCTCAATGGAAGGCACAAATCGAAATACAATGCATGATTATTCAGTATCCACAGTGGAGACTACATCAATATCTTTAGTCTATGACACCTTATATTACATCCTGTTCACCTTATTTATCAAGGACTTCCTCAATATATGCATTTGATGCCATCCCATGGTGCAACGACTCCTCAATCTAGTGCCTCCCGCATGCTCCCGCCCTGCCCTCCCCCTTCCCCTTAACTGCCCCCACCGGTGGGCTCCAAACAACATAAACAAGAATAACCAAATGTCTTTCCGTGCTAGGGAATGTAGGTCTCTGATCTCACTTCAGCCATACTCCCAGGTCCGTTAGTTCTGCCTCCTCTCCCACTCGCCCATGGACTATTTACACCTATCTACGTGTTTCGTGGACCGACAGCATCCTGAGAACCCTCCAGTGAGCCTGCGTCCGAATCCGCCTCCAGATGCGTGAACAGCGCCACCAATGCTTCCCATGCTTGTGCGGTTTCCATCGCTCTGTCGGTATTCACTCTCCTGGCCTGTTGGATTCTAACCATGCTCTCACTGGCTGCCCATTTCACAAACTCCACCCTCCATCGCTCCACATTAGGGCCCTGCCTGGATTTCCTCTGCCTTGCCAATTCTCGCTTAGCCAGCAACAACCCTCAGTCCATAAACTTGTTTGTGATCTTAGTGCGCTTTGTGTGTGGGAACCAGTGCAAAATACACGCCCCCATGTCGGGCTCCACCTGCCTGTCTGTTTCCCCACACAAGACCTCCATCACCGCCTCCTAATACATTTCGAGCTGCATGAAACTCCACATCGTATGTTGGAAATCCGCCATTCTCATGTTGCACTTGGGACACCATGCAGTGTCTACGTGAAAATATTTAGCTATCCGCTCTGAGGTTAAGTAGGCTCTATGTACAACGTAGAAATGAATGAGCTGAAACCTGGCATTTAGTGTACCTTTCAATGCCCTTTAACTACTCTGGTCCATGCCATCTCAGGAACATCCTTTCCCAAGTCCGCTTCCCATTTTCCGCGCAGCTGTGTCAGTGGCTGCAGTCCTTCCTCCACCTTTTGCTTGTAAAGACATGTCACTGCTTTCACCGTCCCCGCAGCCATTACCACATATTGGCACGTCAAGGACGTCTGAGGCTCCAATAGCCCTGTTCCACAGTATTTCTGAATCGCAGCCAGCAGAGCTGCATGCAACAAATAGCCACCTCTAGGCAGGCCATAGCTGTCCTGCAATGCCTGGAAAGGCAGGAGGGCCTCCTCCTCATATAAGTCCCCAATCATCTGCAGTCCTAAATCTTCCCACTCCGCCAATGCAGACCAGTCCCCCCCATGTGGGAAGGCCGTGCACATGCCCAGGGGAATTTCCGGCGCATACGGGCGTGGAACATTACACCTACGTTTGTATCTGTTCCATCTTGCTCTGAGTGTTTTCTCTTCACTGGTCAAGGAATTGAGTCGCAATTGTTGTCCAATTACCACAAATGAGAGATTATACCTTGGTAGCCATCTGTTCTCTGGTCCATCCGGCCCCCTAAATTCCCTAGCCACTGCCTGCATAAGCCACTGCAGACGAGCCGCCAAATAATACCCTTCAAAATCCGGGACCGCCCATCCTCCTGCGCCCCTAGGCCTCATCATCGTGGCGAGAGCCACCCGCCGCCTACCATTTCTCCACAGAAACCCCCCACCATGGACCGCAGTGCCCTGAGCACCGAGCCCAGGATCTCGACCGGCAGCGTCCTGAAGTAATATAAAAGTCTAGGCAGCGCTACCATCTTCAGCAGTGCCACTCGACCCGCAACCGAGAGCGGAAGAGTGTCCCAGAACGCCATACTCCCCTTGATCCCTCATAACGCTCTATTCACATTGCCCTCCAATAGATCCGCCTGTTCATGGTAGATGTTAGTTTACAGGTATTGTAGGCAACTAGGCTCCCATCTCAGCCTCTCCCTACGCATTATCCTGACACCTCCCCAAATTTCCCCAACTGCTCTGTGGTCCCTGTGCCTACCTCATCGGGCTCGGCCAGAAACATCAATAGGTCATCCGCGTAAAGCAATATATAGTGTACTTCCCCACGGACCTCTATCCCAGCATAATACTTCCCAGACCAGGCTTGCACCGCCAGTGGCTCAATTGCCAATGCAAACAGAAACAGAGATAGCAGGCAGCCCTGTCGCGTCCCTCGTCCCATTGAACAGGGCACTGATACCGCCCCCACGTCGCTGAATCATACAAGATGCGGGTCCACCTCACAAACGTTTCACCCAATCCCACTTTGCGCATTACCTGAAAAAGTAATGGCCATTCCAGGCTATCAAAATGCCTTCTCTATATCCACCGATAAAATCAAGGCCTTCACTGTCGGCTCCTGGCAGTCTGCCAGGATTCACAATAAGCGCCTGACATTGATAGCCGCGCTGCGTTTAGGGATAAACCCCGATTCATCCCGGTGCACTAACTGCGTCATGTTCTGGAGTAGGCGTGTCGCCAGGATCTTATTCAGGATTTTGTAGTCGGTCGCCAACATTGAAAGTGGGCGGTAGGCCTTCACATCCGCAGCTTCCCTACCCGGCTTCAGGAGGGGAATGATAATCGCCTCCTGAGTGGTCCCAGGCAGCCTCCTCACTGCAAGTGCCTCCTTATAGACTACTTGCAGTCGCAGGGCCAGAGAGTCCAGGTATTTGGAATAAAATTCAATAGGCAGGCCATCCACCCCAGGTGTCTTGTTGCAGGCCATGTGCCTGATCGCGCATCTGATCTCGCCCACCGTGATCTCACCACCCTGCGAATCTCCCTGCTCAAACTCAGGCTTCAGGAGGGGACTGATAATCGCCTCCCTAGTGGTCCCAGGCAGCCTCCTCACTGCGAGTGCCTCCTTATAGACTACTTGCAGTCTCAGGGCCAGAGAGTCCAGGTATTTGGAATAAAATTCAATAGGCAGGCCATCCACCCCAGGTGTCTTGTTGCAGGCCATGTGCCTGATCGCGCATCTGATCTCGCCCACCGTGATCTCACCACCCCGCGAATCTCCCTGCTCAAACTCGGCATCGCAAGCCCTTCCAGATAATTCCCTCTGCATACACGGCCAGCTGAGTGCGGTATAAATCGCATAATACTCTAGGAACACCCATTAATCCCTACCTGCTTGTGCATCAACTTCCCTGAGGCCGCCCTCAAGCCTAAGATCGGTTCACCCCTTGGTAGTGGGTTGGCTAGCCACGCCAGCAGAGCGCCCGATTTGTCCCCCTCGCGTGTATCCGTGTCCTAATTTCTTGTAATCGAATGAGCGTAACCTCTTCATCTGCACCGCAACAGCTTCCTCGGCTTCTTGCCCCTCAGTCTGCCCTCCGCTGATTCCAGGTCTGCCAGTAACGTTTTCCTGACCCCTGCCACCTTGTTAATGCAAACGCCCCTGACCACAACCTTAAATGCATCCCATTCTATTACCGCCGATGGCGCCGTCCCCTCATTCTCCTCAAAATATCGGGCAATGCCCACCCCCAACCCTTCACTAAAGACTGGATCTTCCAGCGCCTCCGGGCGGAGCCGCCAGGTCTGTATAAGTGATCTCTCTCAGCTCCATCGTATCCGCACTAACAACGGATTATGGTCAGAGATTGTTCTCACTAAATACTCACTATCTGTCACCTTAACATGGACGCCAGGGGTGCACAATATGGCGTCCAGTCGCACATGCATGTCATGGATGCTAGAGTAATACGAGTATTTTAGAGAAACAGTGGTCCTTAGATAGGAAGTGCAGAAGAGACAATAACATATAGACCTTAATAGGTACTATAGATATTCAATGCGGATCACTGAAAGAATATCGACCGACAGAATATCGACCATCAAAAATATCGTTGAGAAAATATCGACAGTCAAAATATCGAGTTTCTATCTACAAACAGGTAAGTACAAAAATATCGAGTTAAAAATATCGTTTACAAAAATATAGTTGTAAAAAATATCGTATTTACTAAAAACAGTGTTAAATTAAATTAATATTAATAATTAATTACTAAAATATACTTAAAATTACTTAAATTAACTTATAATAATTAAATAATTAATGAAAGTTAAATAAATATTTTTTTATTTCATATTTATTAAACATATATATATA
The DNA here is from genome assembly GCF_964263255.1 of Lissotriton vulgaris. Taxonomy (NCBI): domain Eukaryota; kingdom Metazoa; phylum Chordata; class Amphibia; order Caudata; family Salamandridae; genus Lissotriton; species Lissotriton vulgaris. The sequence continues at coordinate 87,990,022 of NC_141685.1, read as the reverse complement.
GTAATAAAATATAATAAAATAATACCCAAAAACTGAAAACTGACCCTGAACCCTAAAAATACCCCTTTACCCAAAAACTGAAAACTGACTCTGAACCCTAAAAATACCCCTTTACCCAAAAACTGAAAACTGACCCTGAACCCTAAAAATACCCCTTTACCCAAAAACTGAAAACTGACCCTGAACCCTAAAAATACCCCTTTACCCAAAAACTGAAAACTGACCCTGAACCCTAAAAATACCCCTTTGCCCAAAAACTGAAAACTGACCCTGAACCCTAAAAATACCCCTTTGCCCAAAAACTAAAAACTGACCCTGAACCCTAAAAATACCCCTTTACCCAAAAACCCAAAACTGACCCTGAACCCTAAAAATAAAAACGATATTACTTCACTTACCTTAAAAACGATATTACTTCACTTACCTTAAAAACGATATTTTGGCTGTCTATATTCTGTCCTGTCGATATTTTCTCCAAACGATATTTTGGAGTCGATATTATGTCCAAACGATATTATGTAGTCGATATTATGTCTGTGCACCATTCAATGCTATAGATATTCAATGCCCAGCCGGACAAAGAATTTTTAATTTGCAATTGGTCAGTAATAGTTTACATAAGGAACAACACAACACAATGTAAAAAAGGAACGCAATCCTGCATCCAATTTAGGAGAAAGCAAAACAAAACGCATACAACACGAAGGGTTTCAGGCAACAAAAGAGCAATGGCTGCTTGGAATAATCATAGAGTCAAGCAAGCTAGCCAAAACAGAGACCACATTCTTCATATAAATTGCTAAACAATGGTACTATTTTTGAAAATGTCGACGACGTTTCGATCCCTATCTCTTAACATACAAGGATCATCATCATCAGGACTAAAGAAATAATTGCCTGGTATTTTTACACAATGCCTTGTAAAAGCGGTGATGCCATCCATAGGGTGAAGGATGACAATCCTGCCGTGATGGATATACTGGGGTAGTCAATAAGGCATTTAGAGTGGAGGAAAGGCTGTAACGGCTTCACTTTGGGATTCGAATCATGTATTGGGCCGTGGTATCGGCATAGTTGGAGCGATCGCGAGGAGTTCACGCGTCAGCTGCTATGATGAGCGTGACACATTGCCGCCTCTCAGCCATTGAGCGATAAGGATTTTGCCCTTCGTAGCAGCTGACGCATGAACTCCTCGCTATCGCTCCAACTATGCCGATAGTGCAGGATCAATAATGAAGGTCATGGAGCTGCAGCTGTATGATAGCCAGGTTGCGTACCTCACTTCAGAACAGTTCAGGATCAATTATGAAGGCCACGGAGCTGCAGCCATGTGATTGCCAGGCCGAGCACAAGGTGTCTGTTCAGCAGATTCAAATTAATAATGAAAGTCTCTGACCCACATGCTTTGTGATAGCCAGGGTGAGCACGCGGCTTCTCTTCAGGAGAGTGAAGAATCATTTATAAATGTCAATGAGCCGCATGTTGTGATATATTCAGGTTGAGCACAAGAGTTTTCTGCAGAACAGTACGGGCTCATTAACAAAAGTCACAGAGCCTCACACTGTTTGATAGCCAGGCAAAATCACCATTTTACATTCTTGGACAACAACTTCTAGATGGCTAATGGAGCCAAATTTTGAAATGATTGTTCCCCAAAAGAAATGAAAAACAAGAAGATTGATTGCACAAAAATAATATATAGCTAGAACCAATCACGATGCTATAAAATGTACACAATAATTACTAGCTTTTACATGTTAAAAAGAAATGCATGTTTTTTGATATGTAATAGAATTAAAAAAATGATTTGGATTTTGGCATTTGACTGCTGATTGAAATGAGATTGCTCCCCTAAAATCAAGATAATTTGTGCTGTCAGCAGGGAGTCTGATAGAGGAGGCATTAGAAGGGGGTCCCGTCTCGACAGTGTGACTGCTGTCAGCAGGGAGTCTGGCACAATGAAGAGACAACGCTTGAAATGAATGTCTAGAGTCTTCCTCATCGGGAGTTGTGAGGGGCTCGATGTGACACTGTTAGTCAAATCTTCAAGGGGAGGTCACAGAGACTCAAAGCCAATGGATTTAAATATTGAGTAATTGGATCAGGCCCTCTCCTACCAAATTGTGTTTAGTATGTATTAGTATTGTTTTTATCTATGATTTTCTACTGTACCATACTGCGCAGTGATGTTAACTACGATCCCATTGCACTTGTTACTTTCTTATATGATTAGTTGATGTTTATCCTTCCGTATATAGCCTTGTATGTCTTGATATGATTTACTATATGTAATTTTGTCTGGAAACAACAAATAAAAACTTGTTTGAAATCATAAAACACTAGGACAGCGGCTGATGTCAAACTCTTGAAGGAGGAAGAGTCACGTTCCCTAAACCGCTGCAGTTAGAGCTGACCCTAGGAAACCACCCAAACTTCACGCAACTTGGCCTCCACTGGTTCTTTTGGTCGGGCACCGCCAGAACCTCCTTTAGGCTTACTTCAGGAAGTAGTGGGCTTGAAACTCTGTGACTGGGATTACAGTCCGTCTTTGTGTAAGTAGCCCTAAAGTTGTAGGGTGCTTTATAGGGTTAGCATTAGAGTTGGAATAGGAATGTCCCCTGCATTTTGTTCGGAGTTTTATTAAGCTCGCACTCGACCCGAAGGTATCGGGGATCATAGTGCTTTATATGAGCCCCAGTTGCGTTACAGATCGACACATTCATTTGTGTTAGGCACGGGGATATTGAATGATTTGCCCAGAATCACAGGATGTCTCACGTGACGGATCTGAGTGCCATGCATGAAAGCATAGAACTGGGAATTTTCAAGAATATTAAGTCACCAAAAGATAGTTGGAACGGTGCACTAATATACAGACCCCCCGGAACTAAGACCAATTTCACGGACCAACTGATAGATCTAATTGCTATACATGTTCTCCCCTCAAATACATTTCTTTTGTTGGGGGATTTTAAATTTCATGGTAAAAATCATACGAACCCTGAGGTTAATAAACTCCTCTCTACTCTTGACATGATTGAACTCACCCAAAGAGTTACAGGCCCAACTCATCCAGCTGGCCACTCGCTAGACCTAATCTTTTCTAATATTGATCATCTAACCTGTAACCTCCCAAACTCTCTCACTTGGACCGATCATTCATTGATTAGGTTCTCTATCCAACAGCCATGCCCTGAGAGCTCAGACTTAAGTGCAGGACAAAAACAAGTGGCGCAAGACCCTGGCGAAATCTTCCTGTAGAAGCCTTTTATGAGGATTTTCACCTGGAATCACCAAAGAAGGATAAGGATGCACCTACGACGTTGGAAGAATTTAATACCACCTTTGTGACAGTTTTGGATTCTCCCCAATGTCTACCATCAGCCCCCTGGTGCACCTCGGAGCTAAAGATTGAAAAATCCAAATGCAAGAGATTGGAGAGACTTTGGCGAGTTAGTAAAGACCCACAAAACAAACTACGCTTTAAACAATTCTTGTCTAGCTGTAATCTGAATTTAAAATCAGCCAGACGTCCAAATTGAACGTGCCAGTAACGTCCCAAAGGCCCTTTTTAGGTCTCGTGGCGATTACAGCGTGAAGCGCTGTCTCGCCAGAGACCTGTAGTCACCGGCTCTGCTTCCCAGGAGACAGGAGATGGGCACGCACAGCCTCAGGAATCTGATCAGGTCACGCGCTCGCTGTGCCCATCTCCTGTCTCCCTTGCAAACCACGGCCCATCAACTCGCATGCACCGAAGTCACAGCACACCAGCACTGGCCCGACCAAGTAACTCTCCCCTGTCAATTACTCGTGCCCACATACAAAATCCCTCCGTGATGGCTGATGCCCCCCCCCGTTCACCCCTCACCTGTGAAGCGATTCCGGCTGCCTCTCCTGTTCCACAGCTGCCGAGACAGGGCCTCCGCCTGTGCACAGCCCCTATTAGCTGGAGCTAGCTGCAGGGCGCACGGCCAAGCGTCACTGCGCGAACCATCTGACGGCACTGGCAGACATTGCTTGTTAAACGAGGAATTAAACGTGTCATGCATTGACGTACATTGCAGGCGGAAATATATATTTTTCCAAGCCAACTTCTGACAACTCTTGCTTTTGGGAAGAGTAGAATTGGAGTTTTATTCACGAATTTGTATCTCTTAGTATAAATGTATTGTAATGCGCTGCCGTTTTTGGTGAGGAGTAAATGGGGATGGAGCAGTCGTTAAATACCCATGCTGGAGGTACTTTCCAGTAACACATGTTCTTGGTGCTGGAAGTCCCTCTTGAGTCTTGACACACTCTTCCATGCCCCCATCCCCACTCTTACCTGTCATTTGCCGGTGCTTCATCTAACCGGGGTAGGGGCTGACTCCTAATACGGTCCTTTCCTCCATGCCAGATTCTCTCTTTCACACTTCCTTTTACTTGGTGTTGGGGATTCTTTGTGCTAACCCTTTTGTGTCCCCTGTCCTCAGTACAAGATACCCCTTCAGATAACTCTTCACAATCGACACGTTTCTCCCGGTGTTACTAATTCCAGGCATGTCATCTCTGCTGCTGTTCGCAGTATGGGTGTGGTGACTGGGAGCGCAGAATAGATAATAATATAACACAGCGGTGAGAATGAGCTGGGAGGGCACTGAGGCATGCGAAGAAGGAGGCGATTCCACTGAAGCACCTCTTGCTTTCCAGGTCCAGCCCCTGGTTTGTGTTCTGCACTCTGGGGTTCAACCTGTCGGCCCTTATGTCCCGCACGTGTCCATAGATACAGAGTGGGTAAACCCGTTCTTACATCCGGCCCTTCATCACTTTAGCTGTCTTTAGAGACAGTCCTTTGACGGATGGCTGTGGTCTCTGGGCATTGCCTGTCGGGATGGACCTCATCACTGACAAATGATGCATCTTGCTCCTGCTTGATGCCTAGCATGCATTTTCAAATTCACTCACATTTGTCAAGCAGTGAGTTACTGGGTGTCACTGTCAGAGGTAAGAGCGAGCTTTCATTCATCCCGGGAGCCCAGAGGGCGAGAGAGACATCGGTGACTGGAAAAAAGCTATCCGTCTCAAAAGTGATTAGTAGCGATTAAAGGACCATCTGTCAGTCCCCTCACACCCGGAGTGAGTGGCTGGAAGTGGTCGTAATCATTCAAGAAATCGCAGAAACATGTGTTTTATTTTGAATGATTGTTTTGTTCAATGCTTTTACCAGCTAGGGCTGCTTCCAAATGCCTTGAGGGAGAAGTGTAGTGGCGAGGGGAAACAGTAAGTAATAGGAAGGGAAGAGATTAGAGCAGTGCTTTAAATAGGGAAACAATAGTGCAGGTTTGAATATGGCGAGTGGGCGGGTCTAGGGGCGGGGCTAACGGCAAGACATGCGAAGCGTATTGACTTGTATACTAGTTGCAACACATACCAAAACACGAGAAATGTGATTCTATAAACAAAACAGGTTAATTCGTTATACAAAACGTAAGTCAAACACTGATCATTTTAACATTTCCTTATTTTGTAAAATTTCTCTAGTTTTTCTCTCACACAAAAACACACACACACACACACACACAAGCAGGTAAACAGACAAACATAAGCAGACAAAAGCCCTTTTATCCACCTTACCTCCCATGGCTTGTATCACCACTGGGCTGCCTCCACTCCTTGCAACACAGCATGAGGGCGAACACCCGGATATCATGCAAATGAGCCCACGCGGAATAGTTAAGCGGGGGCTCAGCTCAGGGCCATAAAAGTGTGTTGGCTGTCAAAGAGACAGGCTACCACTACTAGAGGCCATTGCGCCTACCCTTCATAAGTACTGGTACTCAGAGTGATAAAAATAAGAAGTGTCGGTACTCAGTACCTGTGAGTAGCAGCCCATTTAAAGCACTGGATCAGAATGTACATCACAGTTCTGCCTGTAGGAGTGCAGGTGTTGACAGTCTGTCAGGGGTGAGGGAATGTTCTGGTACAGTCAGGGTTCACCTTGTACCTGTTATGGGGACGAGAGGGCACTTTCTGTAGCAGTGCAGTGCAGCGCTCTGGGGCTCTGAAATACAGATCCTTGGAGAGAAAGGCATAGTGTGGTGATTCCTTTCCGTCGATGTGCCTATCGGTGCCCAGGGGCTTGCAGATGCATAACTCTGGAGTGGGAGGCACTGTGCCTAGGTCATTTTTGTGGTGTTGTGGCACCATGCTTGCCTTATTGGGCGATGGATCTCTTCGGAGACAGAGGCCACAGAGTTTGTCGCGGATAGCACATGACGGGGATACGAGGCCACATGGTCCCGCTGTCTGGGAATAACCTGATTGCCACGGGCCACCATGGATTAAACTGGGCCGAGGTCTGAAGTAAGTCATCAGAGACAAAAAAAACTGTTCTTTGTCCGAGGGATCAATTGCCATTTTTTAACTAAATAAACATTTCTGATGGCTTTGCTGCTGTACGTTTGTAAGATCTTTCTGTCCTATAAATTAATTAGGAGAACTGCACCAATGACGTCATAAGCAGAGATCTTATCATGATGTCATATGCAGATGCAGTGTACCTATGATGACAATGAGGGAGGGGCAGTCCCAACGAAGACATAAGATGGGGGACTATACCAATGTTATTATGATAGACTGTACCAGCGATGTTACAAAAGGTGAGCTCTGCCAATAAAGGCAATAGTTTTTCTCTGACTATGCACATAGAACAAGCATTTGCAATGCAATAAGTCTTGCAGTTACGAGAGTTTCAGCTATTAGCATTGTAAATAACAATGCCTATTATTTTTGTTTTTAAAACAAAAGCAACAAAAAAAGGCATTCTTATTTGCAATGTCAATAGCTCAAACTTGCGTGAATGCGAGACCTATTGCATTGCAAATGCTTGTTAATATAGTAAAAGACTTCGTATCTCTTCATGTCTGTAGACAATCGCCTATGGAAACCCAAGATTTTTGTAATTCGTTAGCAATCTATTTTCAAGAAAAGATCATTAATATTTATGCTAACTTTTCATCGATCACCTCTCAAGACCTTGAAGCCTCTACTAGAACAGAGGGCTTAGATAAAAATGGCAGCTAGCACCTTAGATTGTTTCGAGTTAACCACGCTTGAGGAAGTTTCCAATGCTCTCTCCTTCTCAAAATCTGGCTCACCCCAAGATCTTTGTCCTCCAAAGACAATGGCCCTATTAGCCACTCGTTGCGTGCCAGCAATTCTAAATATCAATAATTATTCAATACAATCAGGTACCATTCCAATAACATGGAAGGAAGCATTTGTACGTCCAATATTGAAGAAACCAACTGCGGATCCCCGAGAACTCAGCAACTACCGCCCTATTCCTTTGGTACCCTTATTGGGCGAGCTGATGGAAAGTATAATTAACAAGCAACTAAGTCTATACCTGGAGTCCAACGAAATTCTGGATCAATCACAATCCGGGTTTCAACCGAGCTTCAGTACCGAGACTGCCATGCTCGCTGTAACTTCCTCGCTCAGACAGAAAATAGACATTGGAGGATCGGTAGTACTGATCCTTCTAGATCTCTCGGCGGCTTTTAATACCATCTCACATTTAGTGCTCACGGAGAGACTAGCTTCCTGTGGCATTCAAGGGACAGCCTTGAAGTGGTTGCAGAACTTTGTCAGACAGAACGCAAACTATTATGCTAGATCCATATCTGTTAGAAAAAATTGTAGAACAGCTAGGTTTTGAGATAATTTCATATGCTGATGATACTCAGCTTATATTTACTATTGGCCCAAAGATAGAAGCAGAGAAATTGCGGTTCTCCAGCGGAATGCTTGTAATCTCTAGCTGGATGACACAGAACTGCCTCCAGTTGAATCCTGGTAAAACCGAGGTCATGCTAACGGGGAAAGCCTCAGCTAGCTGGTCTGATGAATGGTGGCCCTCACAATTGGGACTAGCTCCTGTTCCTAAACAATGTGTTAAAAATCTAGGCCTAAAATTAGATCAGTCATTAACCATGAAAGACCACATTACTGCCACTACTAGCTCCTGCTACTATAGTATGCGATTTCACAAGACGCCGAGCGAGGAGAGCTACAGGTTGCCCGTATTACAGGGACCTGAGGATCTAGGCGGAAGGATTGGTTCCGCATTTTCGTCATTTCTCTAATATATGGATAGAATCGGAGCAATGTCAATGTACTGTAGTGTAGTTCCTATATTCCCAATAGGCTCTGCGCATTGGAATAATAAATCCTGTAGATTAGACGTAGGAATGAAGTCAACTAGGTCTCTACCGAATCTATTAAACTTAATAGTGAGTGCCAGCTAGCTCAGAGGTCACTAGAAACTTTCTCGAATAAACAAGAAGGGATTCGTTTCTGACAACCGTATAACATGCCAACTTTGTTTCCCCAGAATGAAACGTATCTCCAGAGTTGCGGAAACAATAGATAGTTATTTCGCTCAGTCATTCGTGCATGGTTCGTTTCACCAGAGATGCTTAGAAAAGGAAAAGACGGGCGTTTTCAATAAAAAGTATTTATTGAACAGTCTTATCTCTCAAGCATAAGAAATGTACTGCTACAATCGTAATATTGGTTATAAAGTACAAGGCATATAATACGAACGGTATTATAAAGTAGTACTCTAATAGCATGATATGGTTTCTAAGCCATAGGTTGCTTAAAACATATAAAATACATACAATGATAAAAGATGGCTAAAAGTACTCAACTGGTGCTTCTAAAATACGCCTACCCCGGTGTACCTAACCTAAGTCTAGTACGAGGGAGGGAGTAAGTGAGGAGTAGCTTTAAGTTTAGTAATTCTCTGCCAAGAGTCTGATAAGGAATTCTCTAAGGGCCACATACATCAAGATTGTTTGCATTCGCAAACGGTGCGAATCGCAAAATTCGGCCGTTTGCGAATGCAAAAACCTTTTTTGGGATGCATCATTTTTCGCAATTTAAGAAATCGCAATTTTTTGCGATTTCTTAAATGGCAATAGCATTTAAGAAATCGCAAAGTTTGCAATTTCTTAAATGCTATGTATGATTTTTTTTAAATTGCGAATTCGCAATTAGGAAGGGGAAAATTAACATGAAGTAAACCTTCATGGTAATTTGCGAAAAGTTTTATAAATGCACAAAAGTGCATTTATGAAACTTATATTTTACACACACGCATGTGTGTGAGTAAAATGTACTTACGTGAAATTTCAGGGGTGCGGGGGGGGGTCCTTTGGACCCCCCCCTGCACCCTTGAAATTGCATTCTCATTTTGCGATTACTTAATTGTGAATTTGCAAAATGAGAATGCCTTCCCATTGATTCCTATGGGCCTCTAGGCTCATAGGAATCAATGTAAAGCGATTCCTTAATTGCGATTCACAATTAAGGAATCGCAAATGAGGAAAATTAAGAAATCGCAAAAACTTTTGCGATTTCTTGATGCATAGGAATTTGGGATTCCTAAATTGCAATTCCTTAATTTTCGCAATTTAGGAATCGCAAATTGCTACAATGGTACATGTGGCTGGATGAGTTTAATCAGCTCCGTACCTTGGTTTAGAATGAAGGCGGTCTTGTATCTCTCTCTCTGAACTCGATATCCCAGCAACCCGCAAAGGTAAACCGGAAACAGTGAAGCTGGATTTCTCGGCAGGAGAAAAGACAGCGCCTCTCAGTGCTTATAAGTGTTTATCCATGCAACAGTTGATGTTGTTGCACCAAGGATATTGTGCTGCATAACTTAATACTTATACGTTCCCAAAGGCGAGACCTATTGGCTATGTCAATGCTTGTTATTTGTTTTCTAGTACAATATATACTATATTGTACTAGAAAACTAATAAAATTGTCAATTTAAATAAATGTGGAAAAATACTAGCTGTAGCATCGTCTTTTGCTTGTGGCAAAATTAAATGTGGATAAATACAGAAAAAATGGCAAAAAAATAAATACCATAAAACCGGGAGCCCTAACTATGATATAGGGGCCTATGTGAAGGAGTAGAATATTTTCGAGTAGGGAAATGCCCCTCCCCTGTTCCTCAGAGCAGTAATACCCACTCATTTTTATGATACAATGCAAACTGTGTGAGAAATTTCTAGTTCATACTTGATATCTCTATCTTAGGAATTAGTTGTTACAAAGATAAATTGCTTTATTTTTTGTCAGTGAATCTTTGTTGAGAGAGGATGGTGGTTACTGTAAACAAAACAAAAAAGCCTGGAAGAGGCCGCTATCTTAATATTTTAGGAGACAGTTGTGCTCTTAAACCAGAAACTCAAAACCTAATTAGAACCTACAATTGAGTCTTGTTCGAGGATATAAAACAGTATTAAATATAAGGAATAAGCCACAAACACAGGAAATTAGAAATAAGCTGTTCCTTCAATTGTCGCTTTGACGCATGATCTATGCCGCATTGTCACTGATCTGGTGTTTAAAACTCCATGGTATTTACCTCTGTTTACTTTGCTATCTAGCACGTTGTGGTTTTGAAAAACTGCAAATAAATTATTTAAAAGGATAAATAAGCTGTCCAGTTTAATTGCAAACCTGACCGAAATACTCATATATTCATTAAAATACCGATATATTAATTGAAATACAGACATATTCATTGAAATTCAGATATATTCATTGAAATACAGACTGGCACTTCCAGTTGTCACCTTTCTGTAAACACTCTCAAGTCCTTTACGTCAGTGTTTGGAAGATGCTCATCTGAAGTGAAGCTATAAATACTTTTCCACAGAAGCAGCCAAGTGTGAGGCCCTGTACTTGAACTGTCTGATTCTTAAAAACATTCATGTCTGTGACATCTGAAATCCCAGGTCTTTACAGGTATAAATGCTTGTTTGTGTAAAATGTATTCCCTGCTGGAGCCTGGAGTCGGCTGTTCCATCAGCGGCCACCAGAGGGCGGTCCTCGCCTGCTGATGAAACCCACTGAGCTGCACTTTGTATGAAAGGGAGAAGGCTTTTCTCTTCCGGGTTAGTGGCGGCAGAGACAACACGAGCAGCGGTGGTGACATCCCTTCCGGCCTCTCCTGGTGTTCAGCCTGCTGCAGAGGAGGAAGGAGCCCTGTCTGGTGGGCAGTTACCTCCATCTTCAGATCCACACAGACCCCAGATTTGGCCCCTGCCCCCCCTCAGACCCCAGATCTGCACCCCAGGAGGAGAGAGCCTGGACAGGTTTCTGCTCAGGTAGGAGAGCTGCTAACTCACTTGGCTGCAATTTATGAATCCATGGATCAGATTCCAAGCCCCCCCCCCCCCCCCTCCCCTGGCATTCATGGTGAGGTCAGGAGAGCTCAGCTCTTCCTGCTGATGCGGCTGAGTGAGGAGAGGAGGAGGTGAGGCCTGTCCAGGGGTGCAGAGGAGGTGAGGCCTGTCCAGGGGGGCAGAGGAGGAGAGGCCTGTCCAGGGGTGCAGAGGAGGCGAGGCCTGTCCAGGGGTGCAGAGGAGGAGAGGCCTGTCCAGGGGTGCAGAGGAGGCGAGGCCTGTCCAGGGGTGCAGAGGAGGAGAGGCCTGTCCAGGGGTGCAGAGGAGGAGAGGCCTGTCCAGGGGTGCAGAGGAGGAGAGGCCTGTCCAGGAGTGCAGAGGACGTGAGGCTTGTCCAGGGGTGCAGAGGAGGTGAGTCCTGTCCAGGGGTGCAGAGGAGGAGAGGCCTGTCCAGGGGTGCAGAGGAGGAGAGGCCTGTCCAGGGGAGCAGAGGAGGTGAGGCCTGTCCAGGGGTGCAGAAGAGGTGAGGCCTGTCCAGGGGTGCAGAGGAGATGAGTGTGAGAAGTTGGCCTGGCATATGCTGTCCACTAGTTATAATGGGAACCATGCACCAGTCCAAACAACCCTTATTGATGATAGATTAAAGAAAACCTTTATTGAAAGCTGTCCTAGTGGTAGCTATGGAAAGCAGCCTTCAGGCTAAGTCTTGAAGGAATATAAAGCAGCTTGTTTTACCAGTCTATAATCTCTCGAATGACCAAATGAGAACTACACCAGGTATATATATAAAATACATGTATTTATTCTAAAACACACCCCTTAGTCTCTTTATGAGGCTAGAAGTCGAAGTACACAAGTTACAAGTCAAATATTCACAGTAAATAGCACCGTTTTCGATACGGGGGGGGGACCAAACCATATACTAAAACAGTGGTATAAGAACCACGGCATGACTGTACACAAGGCCTAGAGCCTGTAGAATCGCTGGGCCCCTTCAGAACCACCCAAGGTAGTGACACAGGGAACCCACGGGGAAAGCGTTCAGTGTGGGAACACAGCCGCAAGCGCCGTTAGCTTCTATTGGGAAAGTCGCTGTTGGAAATTTAAAGTTTAAGGACACTTAGAAGTTGACTAGGAACAAACCCTTTTGGACTTAGATGGTTCTAGGGCCAACACCCATGGGAGCACTGGAGTACTCGTGTTACCTAACCCAGGAAAGCCGGGAGCATGGGTGCCAAATGGTTTCGGGTCGCGTCGTCGTTTTCAATGGCGAGTTGCTGAAAAGTGCTGCTGACATAAAGAGGAGAAGTGTCCGAAGAGATCCAAGTCTGGGTCGAAGATAAGAAGAACCTAAAAGCAGAGGGGACAGAGTCTTGGTCACTATTCAGTGACCAGGGGCACGATAGTTGAATGCCCACCGATGTCGGGTACTTCAGGTGAGATGAGGGGAAGCTTGACTCTTCAGCCATGAGGACCAGGAGGCAACCAGATGCAGGATTCAAGCTTGCCCACAAAGGATGTCAAACTCTGCAGTGTCGGTGCCCGGATTGGACACAACAAGCCTTGGCTACAGCAACCGACGCAGAAAGAAAACAATGGCTTCAGAGTGCACCAGCAAGGTCCAGGCGACTCACAAAGCGATGGAGAGTCAGGGCACATCTGAAGATACCAGGGAAGCCCAAGGAAAATCCGAATTGCCTTCTCAAGTACCCACAAGTCAACGGACAAAGGATTGTGAAGGTACCTCGAGCTGATTCACAAAATGGCAGCCCTCGGTTCACTCGGAGTGGGAAGGCCAGCAATCTTCAGTGGATTCTCTGCTCGGGGCCGGGCTACAAATTATCCAATATTTACAACAAGGGGTGGTGAGGGACAGAGTCTCTGAATTAAGCAGAAAGCTCTCACCCAGTCAAGAGATCAGGGCTAGATCCAACATCGTTTTTTAGCTCACTGCACCATCCCAGTTTCAGAACCTGGCTGTATGCAAATTAGTCTGTTCCTGTCCCAGTGCATGATGGGAACAGGGCAAACCAAACTACAAAAGCCAATTCTTACACTGGGAAGGAAACAAGCTCCCGGGGACCGGTTTCTGGCATTACAGCCGTCTTCGGCCCGGTTTGCTTGAATCCTGATGGTGCAATGAGCAAGGGTCTCACATCTGAGAATACCCTTCCACGCTTAGGGTGGACAAAAATATTTACAACAAGGGGTGGTGAGGGACAGAGTCTCTGAATTAAGCAGAAAGCTCTCACCCAGTCAAGAGATCAGGGCTAGATCCAACACCGTTTTTTAGCTCACTGCACCATCCCAGTTTCAGAACCTGGCTGTATGCAAATTAGTCTGTTCCTGTCCCAGTGCATGATGGGAACAGGGCAAACCAAACTACAAAAGCCAATTCTTACACTGGGAAGGAAACAAGCTCCCGGGGACCGGTTTCTGGCATTACAGCCGTCTTCGGCCCGGTTTGCTTGAATCCTGATGGTGCAATGAGCAAGGGTCTCACATCTGAGAATACCCTTCCACGCTTAGGGTGGACAAAAATATTTACAACAAGGGGTGGTGAGGGACAGAGTCTCTGAATTAAGCAGAAAGCTCTCACCCAGTCAAGAGATCAGGGCTAGATCCAACACCGTTTTTTAGCTCACTGCACCATCCCAGTTTCAGAACCTGGCTGTATGCAAATTAGTCTGTTCCTGTCCCAGTGCATGATGGGAACAGGGCAAACCAAACTACAAAAGCCAATTCTTACACTGGGAAGGAAACAAGCTCCCGGGGACCGGTTTCTGGCATTACAGCCGTCTTCGGCCCGGTTTGCTTGAATCCTGATGGTGCAATGAGCAAGGGTCTCACATCTGAGAATACCCTTCCACGCTTAGGGTGGACAAAAATATTTACAACAAGGGGTGGTGAGGGACAGAGTCTCTGAATTAAGCAGAAAGCTCTCACCCAGTCAAGAGATCAGGGCTAGATCCAACACCGTTTTTTAGCTCACTGCACCATCCCAGTTTCAGAACCTGGCTGTATGCAAATTAGTCTGTTCCTGTCCCAGTGCATGATGGGAACAGGGCAAACCAAACTACAAAAGCCAATTCTTACACTGGGAAGGAAACAAGCTCCCGGGGACCGGTTTCTGGCATTACAGCCGTCTTCGGCCCGGTTTGCTTGAATCCTGATGGTGCAATGAGCAAGGGTCTCACATCTGAGAATACCCTTCCACGCTTAGGGTGGACAAAAATATTTACAACAAGGGGTGGTGAGGGACAGAGTCTCTGAATTAAGCAGAAAGCTCTCACCCAGTCAAGAGATCAGGGCTAGATCCAACACCGTTTTTTAGCTCACTGCACCATCCCAGTTTCAGAACCTGGCTGTATGCAAATTAGTCTGTTCCTGTCCCAGTGCATGATGGGAACAGGGCAAACCAAACTACAAAAGCCAATTCTTACACTGGGAAGGAAACAAGCTCCCGGGGACCGGTTTCTGGCATTACAGCCGTCTTCGGCCCGGTTTGCTTGAATCCTGATGGTGCAATGAGCAAGGGTCTCACATCTGAGAATACCCTTCCACGCTTAGGGTGGACAAAAATATTTACAACAAGGGGTGGTGAGGGACAGAGTCTCTGAATTAAGCAGAAAGCTCTCACCCAGTCAAGAGATCAGGGCTAGATCCAACACCGTTTTTTAGCTCACTGCACCATCCCAGTTTCAGAACCTGGCTGTATGCAAATTAGTCTGTTCCTGTCCCAGTGCATGATGGGAACAGGGCAAACCAAACAAATTATCCAAAGCACAGCTTTGAAGAACGTCGAGAAGCTGATGTACTTGCAAATGTGCATGGTGTCCTTGGGTTCCGGTTCCACATTACCGACGATGGCTAAAGGTCTCGTCTTTGCTGGGGACTCAGATCAGCCTCGGGGAAGTCTGGAAATCCACCTCTGGTGTTGCAAAGTCTTTGGCGTCTGGCGGGAGCTTCGGAGATGCAGACCGGTCAGATGCGTCTTTGGTGCCTGCCAAGCCGGGAGTAACTCCTTTACTCCAAGGGAGATTCTTCAGTCATCTGGCGTTGAACAGGAATCTATGACAAAATATCGAATACAAAAATATCTACATACAAAAATATCGCAACAAAAATATCGATTACAACAATATCGACATCCTATCTCAAACAAGGTAAGTACAACAATATCGACAAAAAAAAAAGACGTCAAAGATATCGAAAAAAATATATATTGTTTTTTATTTAAAATAATACTTATATATGTAATAAACATAGTTAAAAATATATTATAATATTTAAAATTAATAAATGATGTAATAAAAACAAATAATAATAAAGATATAATACATAGTATATACTTCATTAATAATAACTCTAAAAAAATATTTTAATAACTTATAAATAAATGAAAATATAATAAATTACAAATAAATTTATATACATAAAATAATAATATAAATTACAATTAATAAAAATTTAAAACAAATTTAAAAAAGTAAATAATTGTTGGATACCGTAGGGGTAAAAATTACTATTCCCACTCCAAAGAGTGCAACAGTAGGGAAAGTGTTGGATAGTTGCCCAGATTTGCCCAGAATCACGGGATGTTTTAGAGTCATTGCCAAGACTCGAACCCAGCTCCCCAGGTCCGAGGTCGAGCGCCCTAGCCCTTATGCCAACTCCAACTCCTCTCCTATATTTGAATATACATATAAACTAAGCCATAATAAACCAAAAAAATTACTATTCCTACTCCAAAACCAACTAAACTCACGGAAAGTGCTGGATAATATACCAAAATAAATTACTATTCCAACTCCAAAATGTACTAAACCCAGGGAAAGTGCTGGATAATAAACCCAAAAAAATACTATTCTAACTCCAAAACCAACTAAACTCAGGGAAAGTGTTGGATAAAAAACCCAGCACAAATTACTATTAATAATCCCAAACAAAAAAAAATTCAAAACTGAAAAAACCCCAAAAATGTATAATTTAAAAACAATAAAATTATACAAATTAAAAATATAACACAAAAAGTTAAAACATGTGTTCAAAATTTGTAAAAAGTGTTACATTAAAAAACATTATTATACAATATAATATAAAAAAAACATATTATTAAACATTTGAGATACCCCTTCTCACAGAAATAAAAATATGTAAAGTTTTCACCAGGGATCACTCAAGAAACACCTCCCATATTCACAAATGTTACGTTTAAAACGCATTGTGTCTGATGAGACCACATTCAAACTAAGAATTAAAGAAATGCATGACCAATTTGTGGAAAGAGGATACCCTGAAACCATACTTGAGGACGCTACCAGACGTGTTAAAGCAATCAACAGACAGGATGCCTTGAAACAAATAAGCACGCCTAAAGACCAACGCATGGTTTTAGTATCAACACTTTCTACGTCTAGTACTATCTTTAAGAAAATCATCCTCAAACACTGGCCCATTTTACAAATGGAACCCGATTTTAAAGACATCTTCAAAACACAACCCCTATTTGCCTACACGCGTAGCAACAATATTAAGGAAATCTTAACTACAAGGATGGAAACTGTCAAAGAAAACAAAGGGACTCGCCCATGTATGAACTGTAATAATTGTAATTGTATCATAAAAGGAAATAACATCACACACCCTATGAAAGGCAACACCATCAAACTTAATGTCAACGCAACCTGCGACACCTCAAACTTAATTTATGCCCTCAAATGCCCCTGCGGGAAAATCTATGTAGGCAAAACTGAAAGAAAAATCAAAGTGCGCATTAATGAGCATAAATCAAACATTCGTACTAAGAATGAAAAATCTAATGTTGCCACCCATTTCTTCGAATTCAAACACACCATTGCTCAACTGAAGTTCATTGTTCTGGAAACCATAACCAAAATTGAAGGAAGAGACAATCGCAAATTTCTTCTACAGCGCGAAATGGAATGGATCTATCGCCTTCAATCGATGAAGCCGTTTGGACTTAATGACCGTTCTGAATTTAGCTGTTATTTATAAATGTATTCCATTTCCACCTTTAGTGCGCCCTCATGTATTTATATGACAATGTAACTACTCCTTATTTTCTTTCTTCTTTTTTTTTACCCTAATTGAACATGACCCTACCCCTCACCCAGCGTGGCTCCCATCATAGTACTTCTTTTAGTTTTAGTCCCTTCCCCACTCCAGCACACACCATTGACGTCACACGTTACACACCGTCATCGCGTTTATACATGTAATTTCCCCTCGGGAACGTTGCATATCGGCGTTATTTTACTTAACCAGCGCTTGTACTTTCAAGTAAGTTCTTCACACTTCTTTGATCTTATTGACGGTTTATGCTGCTAGCGATACTTTCATAAATTTTTCACCTCAGTGATTCTCTCACCTCGTTTCTTTTAGCACTTAATGACACCCTGCACCCCTATTTTATATTAGGCTTACGCAACGAACCATGTCCCCTCACTCATTCTGTTTTACCCGTTCATCACAGTTAAACTCGCTACTCCTGCACCTCCCCGATATCGTCGGAATCCTCCACACCATCTTCATGCATGGGTATCTGTTTCTTTGATCTTTAAACACGAGCACGTTTCTTTAATCTTCAAACACTGGCACGTTGCACATCTTTTGTACTCTACTACCATGCCTTTTCTGATCAGCCTGATAGCTTGTTGCATCTTCTTCTTTCAGAACTCCTTGACAAAGGACTGTTCTTGTCCGAAATGCATTGGAGTCCTTTTCGAATGGAATTCAATATAAATTGAATCTGAAACCACCTACTTTTGATATGCTATGAATATCATGATCTCATTACAACAATATAAATAAAGAAAGAGATTTACAAACTAATTTTGGAGTCTTTTCATGAACCCCAAGGAGTGCCTCTTCTACAGGGATGCATTTGCAATCCATGCGTGCACAACCTACTATTACATAAGCGCCACCGGACGGAGACGTCACCTGTGAGAGCACCCAACCATTTGAACCATTTGAATATTCAACTTTATTGGCAAAACATTATAACTACCAGCAGTGCACCCTCCATCAACCAGATTAAGGACTGTGGCATCTTTTGTTTTAAAAATTTCTGACCCGTAGGATATGGAGGGGAGGAATTTAGCAGCGATTACTTTAAGGAGATGGCCTGTTGAGCAGCCTATTAGCTTCTTCTGAACAGTTTTAAAGGCAAAGAGGAGTTGTTTCGCTTTTGTTTTGCCTTGTTCCAGTTGTGGCTTAAAATTTAGATTATGATCAAGATTAAACCCCAGGTATTTATACAAATCCACCTGGGATATTGGGTTCGCATCTAAATTCCAAGTAAATTTACCTTTTTTCCTATTTTTTCAGTGTTTTGAAAAGCATAGCACCTTTGTTTTTTGATCATTAATTGAAAGTTGGGCGGAAGTACTGTAGGCACCTAATTGAGATATTGATCTCTGTAGGCCTATAGGTGTTTGGGCTAGGAGGACTATGTCATCCGCGTATTGGAGACTAGGTATCGATGTTTTGCCCAGTTTTGGGGGGTCGGCTTGTGTAAGTTAGAGGTACTTCTCAAGGTCTGCAGTATAGATGCTAAATAGGCAGGGAGCCAGAACTCACCCCTGTTTTAGTCCATTTCATGTATAAATATTTTTTGTTAGAGTACGCCCGTCCCCTATTTTTATTTGGACTCACGTGTGCGAGTACAAGTTGATTATGGCTTCTAGTAGTTTTCTGGGCACCCCCCAACTTTGCATTTTGGCCCATAATTTTGCCCTCGGAACGTTATCGAATGCTGCTTTGAGATCGATGAAGCATGCATACAAGGTGCAGGATTTTGCATAGGCTTGATTGGCTAGACGAGTTACCGCCGAGATGTTTGTGAGGGTGCCCATTCCTGCCCGAAATTCCCTTTGCGTGTTTGGCATCAAGTTTGTACGATCCACCCAATGCTCTAGATCTAGCAACAAGTTTGATGCGTATATCGTGGCCTCATAGTCGAATAATGCAATCATTCTATAATTGGAGGGGTCAGCGCGAGGGCCTGATTTGCTTCCTCGCCATGAATCCGGGATTAAGACAGTTACTAGAGCATGTGTAAAAAGTGGGGTCAGAATACCGCTCCAGAACGATGGGTCCTGCCGAAATAGGACGTTTGGCAGACCATTGGGTCCCGGGGCTCCCTCTGGGCTTAGATTTTTTATGATCTTATAGACCTGGTCTTGCGTGAACTGGCTAGCAAATTCCTGTGAGAGTGACCTAGGTGATTCAGCGACTATTCCTACTTGGGATCCCCCATTCTCAGGTTGTCTCCCGTGAGTTGTTAGAACTGGGGTGGAGGTTGCATTATATGTTTGATCGATACGGGCTCGCCAAGTATCCTCCATTACATCCGAGTTGAAGTGTCGGTTCTGGCCATTTAACAGCTGGTTGATTATACCCCAGAAGAGTCTGGCGTCTCCTTTCTTGCTGGCATGGAGGAGTTTCACCCATGCGAGTTCTCTATAATCTCGCTTGGCTACCTTGATGTTCATTTTGAATTCCTTTCTGGTTTTTTCTATTAAGCTTAGGGTCTCTTGGGTGGATTCTTGACTGCAGGTTCTTAGACGTCTTTAAATATATATTCAGTTGTTTTTTTTGTTTCCGTAGGCTGTTTGTGAACCATGCTGCCCCAAGTGAACCTCCTACTTTCTCGCTTTGCTCTGTCTTGGGAGTTCTTTGTCTAGTTTGAGAACAAAGGATTCCCATGCCTCTATGCGCGATATTTATATTCGATGCTCTCCAAGAGGGTGGTACATACGCCCATTATGTCACCAATAGTTTCCTTTTTCCAGGTAAGGCGCTTTAGGTTAAAACATTGAGATTGTGAAGACACCACCTTATTTGTTATTAGTCTTGGTGTATTTGTGAGTAGTTTGAAAGTTTGTGGTAAATTATCACTTTCTGCTCTATCTTTTATTTGAAAATTCGAAATGTATGGTAAAATATCATAGTCCGTAAAAGTGTAGTCAATGATTGAGACTTTTTTTTGTGTAACCCTTGTACAGGCTGGAGGGTGGTTGATCAGACCACGTGTGTTCAGCATGTGCATTGAGAGTTCTTCCAAAAGAGCTACACATCTAGTACCGTGGAAATCTTGTTGTTTGCTGATATATGGGCCGCCAATTTTACTTTTTTCCCCTCCATGAAGTTGGTTCATATTGAAGTCTCCCGACAGTATGATGTTAGAGTACGGGTGAGCGAGTTTGAGGGTGGCTAATGCGGCACATAATTTCTCCACTCTTGACCTCTTTAGTTTGGAAGCGGATGGATATAAACATTCAATATTAACAAGCTATAAGAGGGCAACGCAACTATTTTAATGCATAGCATCCAGGTTGAATCAAGATCTATGGCGATAACATGCCATGGGATGTTAGTCGAAACAAAGGTGGAGAGTCCTCCTTTTGCTCTTCCGTGTTTGGGGACTCTCTTAGCCGGATTTAGATATTCTTTGAAACCTACTATATGATTACAATTTGCCTGCCATGTTTCTTGGAGGAGAAGTAGATCATATTGGTTGATGAATTCCATAAAATCAGGGTCTTCCAGTTTTGCATTTAGGGCGTTCACATTCCAGGAACAGATGTCGCAACCTTGGTTCAAAATTGGGTATTTGGAAGATAGTGTTCATGCCATGGTATTGCTGTTCCCGGCTCTATTCATCTGCCTGGTGCCTAAAGTCCTAACTGCTTCTGGGTGGGAAAAAGTGATGGTGATTTTTCTCAGACTTTGGGTTATTACCTTCGTTGGGCTGTCCTGTTCTGGGCCTTTGGCTCCTCTGAGCAAGCCCTCTGACTGGTTGGGTGGTTGAAGTGGGGTTGGGTAGCAGTTGAAAGCTGGCTTTTTTTACCTCAATGCCCCATTTGGCGAGAGAGTCCTGTTGCAGCCAGATCTGCTCAATGATGGAGCTGTCAAGGAAGGTGACTGTGGTGATCTCTTGGCCAATTGGATTGAAGTTTGGTCTAATTTCTATGCTTTCTATGTTGCTGGTGTTAATATGACACAGAGATGGAAGGGCTTTAAATACTTTCAATAGTGTGCTTCTGTTGAGGATGTCATGAGGTCCCCTTGAAACATAATGGGGAATAAAATCCAACTTCTGATCGTGGTTGAAGTGGGTGTGTCCTATTTCGGTAACCGAGCTCTGATTGGATTGCAGATCCACAATGATTCGCTCTGGGTCTGATAAGAATCAAATCTGGTGATTACTTATGCGATTTTGTAATGAGTTATCAATGCTCATGATGGAGTTCGATACACTACCTCCCTGTCCTGGAGTGTTTGTTGTTTCTGTTTTCGGCCTCTCTTCACTTTCTGTTGTTTTTGGCCCGATGGCCTCCTTCAAGCTATTTATTGTAGGTTCTTTTGTGTTGTTGCTTAGCTTGAGCTTCTTGGTTTGTGTAGCCTGAGTTGTAAGATGTTGTTTTCCCTTCCGCTCAGCCGGGTTGAATATTCCATATACCTTTGCAGGTGGAATTTTTCCCGCTGTGTGCGATTTATGAGTGCTTCGAGCAGCAAACAATTCTGTTGGGGGAGTGAAGTGGTCCTCAGTAGTTCCGGCCTCCCCTAGGATTGAAGAGGTGATGTCTTCACTTTCGGTCCTTTCTAGCTCAGTCATTGTGCCAATTGCCTTTGTTGAATGCCTGAGTTGTTTGCGGTTTCTGGCCTTCCTCAGACATTTTCTCTCCCGCTTGGATAATGGAGCTAATGCTTTTGATTGATTTGCTGACGACTGATTGGTGTTAACCTTGGGTGAGATGGATGGGGCACTCATAGGCCCTGTCCGTTCAGTTGTTGAAATGTATCCGTAATTGCTTGAGTTTGTTCTGTGATAGACTCTGTTGCTTTATTGTTAGGGTCCCTCTGAGTACTGAGACATTCCTGGACAACTTCCCTCAATGGGTCTGTTGCTTTCTTGGGATTTCTCCTCCGGTGTTTATATTTATTAAGGAATTTGCGGTGTTGTAAGTTTCTGGGTAGTTGGGATTGCCTCTAGATTTCCAAATATGATTTGTTGTTGTTGCTGTAATTGTGTTTTTAAGGTGGACGGGTGACCATATACTTGTGCCTCAACTACTTGCAGGTTACTGCGCTGGTCGTAGTGCCATGAGTTTTGAAGTATGGTTATTGATGTCTGTAAATCTGTGGTTTCTTTTTTTGTAGTCAATTGAAGGTCTGAACACATGCCCGCTGTTTGTCTATTTTCTTCCCGCCCCTGGTAGGGCTACCTTTGTCGGAGGGATTTGTATTAGCTCTCCTCAGGGGGTCAGTGATGTTCATGCTGGTGTTCCTGGCCTTGGGAAGATGAAAATAAGTGGGTCATTACTATGATCGCGACTCCTGCTTTGCTCGGTAGATTTGATGGCTGCTTTTAGAAAATCGGTAATCAGTGCCCGTTTGCTGCTGTTTGGACATGAATGGTGCCTGGTGGGTGCTGATGGATTGACTATCTTGACACCTTTTTTGGTAACCCATGAGGTGGATTCTGTGACCTTTTTACTTGTTGCTGCCTTATTACTTTCCGTTCCTGTGGTGGGCGTAGTTGCTGTAGCTGTTGCTGCAAGAGTGGCTGTGACTGTGACTGTCACTGTGGCTTCAGCCCTCACTTTGGGCCGCAGTTCTCTGTTTTCGGACCTTGACCCTGCTTGGTTCACTCCCTCTGGTGTGGTTCCTGTTGTGGTTTATAGTTCTCCTGGCACTCCAGGCGAGCTGCTGTTATGCTCTTTAATTGGCGCTGGGGAACCCGCCTTTTCCTCCCCCTGTGTCGGGTGGAGTAGCGTTTTCTTTCCCCTTTTTCTCCTCCTCTCGTCCTCCCTGACCTCATTCTGGGATGTTTCCCTGCTACGGGACCGGGATAGAGATGAGTTTTGCAGTTGCAGTTGATCTATGTTTGGGACTGAAAGCTTGATGGAGAACAGCAGGACTGGGGTTGCCAGGAGTCGAGAGATTGGGAGATTGAGGGCTGGGCTCCCCTGGGCACTTCACTCCACTGCCTGCCACTTGGGGGCCACACTCCCTCTCTCACAATCCCGCTCACTCTCTTCCACACCGCCTTGCCTCCTTGCTTTCGCCACGTCTTGCTGTGTTGTTTTTTTTTGTCAAAGAAAACACTCCTCCTCTCTGTCTTCAGCTCGGTGTTTATCTCGTGCCCTGAATCACGTGAGTCAGGTGGGCTGTCCTGCACGATTCACTTATCTGACCCACGCAGGTAGTGCAGCTAGCCTACTTCCAACTCCTACCTTAGTCATAAGTGCCGGCTCAAAGTTGCTTTATCTGGCTTGGGGTTGTACTGTTGAGCCTCTTTGCCCTCTGCGATTCTCTGCCCTGCTGCTGTGGGGCTAGGGGGCTGTGCCTTTCAGCCTCTCTGCCGCTCTGCCGCACGCCCCCGCACCCCCCAACCGGCAGCTGTTCGATACATTGCGAGGGGAGCTGAGCAAAGCTTGCTCCCTGCTCAGCCCCCTCTCGGTCCGAATAGAAGTGATTAGGGATGCATTGCAGGCGATTTGCGGCTTGGAATGCAGGACCGGCGCGATCAGCCACGGGCCTCGGGCCGTGAACGGGATCCCCGGCTGAGGCCCGTTCAAGTGAAGTCCGTGGCACCTGGGGCTGAGGGGCTTTGGGGGCTGGCGGTAGGGCCGGCAGCGGGAGGCAGCGGGAGGCGTCCTTGTTCCTCGCTCCTCGCTTCTCACTCTCTTCTCCTCTGCAAAACGCAAAAACGTGTTGTAGTAGTTGTTCCATTTGTGACGTATGCATAGTTTGTTGCGGGATAAAATCATCTAGAGCAAGTTTGTTGACTTTTACCATATCTGCCAGTTTCTTGTGGTCCACTTGTAAGAGATTGAGGCTAGTAGAGAGTGACCCTATTTGCGTTTCAACCGCTGTACTTGAATTGATTTCTTTTAGTATTAAGTCTAGCTTATCAGTGTGTTGTTCAGCTCCTGTGGGCTGTACCACAGCAGTATCGAAGCCATGCGCCTGATCTCCGCTCATTGTAGTATGTGTGTCATCAGCTGTAGAGAGGTCGGCCTGTCTGACCCTGGTGCGACCCATGATGTAGAGGAGCGGTGACCCCTCACATCATCTCCCTCGGGAACCACAAGCGGGGAATCCTACCCTTGCTCCACTTACTATAGCTTGGAGTTGGACAGCAGCACTGACCATCCAAGCCTGACTGCACTGGAATGTATGCAGGCCAGGGGGTCACTATCACCAGCTATGTTCTAGGACACTACACCATGGAGGCATCAGATAACTGATGGCTGCACACACAGGAGCCGCACCAAGTCCCTGTAGATACATCCGTGTGTTGGAGACAGTCTTGCCGTACAGTGGTGGTGCGGTGGCGTACGCTCGCAGGGCAACAGCGCAGTCAGACCTCATCGATACAAACTGGTGTACCCGGGCCCCAGTACTGTTTGCTGTTGGCCACCTCGTCAGATCTTGAAGGGGATATTAGCAGCTAGTTGTTGCACAGTGGCGATGCAGGGACAGTTACTCTTTGTATCACCATCGCGGGGGCGCCTGCAGTGTGTTTCCGACAGTCACCTCACTGAATCTCTCGGCCACCAATGACACAGCCCTACTCTTTGCCGCCACTGCAGCGTGACCATCCAGCCACCATGTAGTGCCCCAGCGCAGCGGCAACACCTACATTTACCTCAATTTCGCGGTGTTAGTCTGCGGGGTAATCGAATGCCCTCCACACAGCGTGAGTGTCCGGTACCCAGGCAATACGTCCGCAAGGTATCACCGATAGGCCGCAGGTTTGGTGTTTCCATAGCAGGAGCACAAGGCTATGGTGCAGTAGGGTATCCCCAGCAGTAGTCTACCCTGGTCTACCTTGGGTGTGCTATATAGTTCAGTTAGCCTGGGCGAGGGTCTCTGCACAACACCAGCAGCTCCCCAGTGGCCTGTAGTGAATCGCCGCTCTCACTCGCTGCTGACCACCATTTTGTCTCTTCCTCACCCAGCGGACGGTTTTTATCGCCCTGCCGAGTTCTGGGTAGTGCGTACACAGGCAGCGTGGGCCATTCAATCCAGCCAGTGGTTAACTCCAACAGGTCATGGGTCACTCCCTGTCTTCCAATCATTCCCATATTCCCAGCACCAACCAGCACTCCATTCAAGTTCACACCGCCAGCTCGCTGCTTTCAAGAGAAGCGGCGCAGGAATGCCGAAAATCGGTGTCCTGATCCTCCGTGTCAGAGCTGCCGGTGCCTCAGGTGTTCCTCCGCACCATGCATTGATTTGTGACTCCAACGGCCCCCGATCTTACAGGATTATTGGCAAAGTGTTGGGGCTTGGCACGGAGCTCTTTCAGCTCCCGTCCTCCATACCCGGCAGTTGGCCATGCCCCGTGCTAATCCACTATAATCTTCGACTGTTGCAAACCCCTCAGGTCCTTTGACGTATGTACACAGCATGGTGTAAAGCCCTTGAAGACAACACAGATGGTGCCAATATCTGAGCCAATACTTGGAGGAGAACGTTGGCTCCATCTCCAATGCACAGGTGCTGTGAGAGGGCAGGATGGCCTTTGAGAGGTAATTCGATGAACAATTTGCCGCCTATAAGTGCCACTGTGAAGCATAACAGTGTTGGTTGACTGACCTCACGCTTCACCTGGCTCAGACGTATAACGCATTGCTGACACCTGCTCTTCTCAAGGAGCTGCCTGGAGCCAAGTGTGATTTGACGTCTCATTACACAGTGGAGGACCAGAGGGATACGCTCTGTGGACGATATAGTAGGGGACGGTGAGTGGGCCCACTTTGCTACTCTCATGCTTGATTATGGGCTGCCACAATCGCATCACTGACAGTACGGACAGCTCATGCAGAGCCTGCGACACATGCCAGGTGCTCCCCCTTACGATCATGAGACTGTCCCAATGTTGCATTATATCCTGATGTGGAAAGGATACACGGACACTATAGTGGGAGTGTATGTTACAGCTGCGGACAGCCTTTTTTCAAGCACCACTGCCCACAATTTATGCTGTTTATGGGAGCAGAGGCTGTGCCTCTCACTGTCTGAGCAGGACGGGCACAACCTTTGGAAAGACCATGGCAGTTTCCTCCAGGAGGTCAGGTTGAAATTCAATTATTTCAAGTTCCTACACCACTGGCACTGGATGTTGGAGTGGATCTATAAAGCACATACAGCTGAGGATTCCACGTGCTGGAGGTGCTGACGATGTGGCGCAGTCGCCTGTGACATTTTGCATTTCTTGCGGACTATACAGTACTTTGGGCTACTACGGCTCCATTTGGGATACCGTGATGACCAACCTAGAGGTGGCACCGCAATTCATGGCCCGTCTGACCTTGCTTCACAAAATGTCAATATTCCAGGATTTAACACACCATGGTAAGAGTTTTCTGGCTACGGCCTTCGTAGTGGGAGTTGGCTTTTTGGGGGGAGACCATGGGGCCTGGCACCGTGACTTTTCTTCCTGTTCCCATGTCCCTTTCCCTCGTGTTCCCTCTCATCCTCCTTCTTGCTAATCTGCAGGATCTTCTGGGCCACATCACCTCTATCTGGACGGGTTATCTTATTTATTGTTTTTTCTGTTATCAATGTCTTCTCACAAATTCTAGTTTATACAGTATATTGGACTCTGCTGAATCGTTAAACTTTCATACACGTTAAATGCTCATTGTATATGAAAAATCAATAGAGAATTGAGGTATTACAAAAATACACAGGGAGCGGTGTCACTTAACATTTGACTTTGACAATACCAAAGGAAGAGACATTACTGAATTTGTAGATACCATCAGAACAAATGTAAAGTGATAAAACTAACAACCAAGTCTTACTAAAACAGACATTCAATTTAACATTCTACTGAACTGTGTGCAGTACTCAAGGTGAAAAATGAGAAAGGTTTTGCCAACAAAATTTGGAACTATGCCCAATATTCATGTGTGAAGTATTAGTTAATCCCCATAGTTTTGAAGAATGGGCCAGGTTTGAGTGAGACGTCAGACCGACCTCCAAATGTGTTAGTGTCACTCGTGATGAGTGAGGCTTGAGGGCTCTGATGTATACATGTCCAAACTAATGTTGCTGTCGAGGCACTCAAGGCTCTTGCATGACAATGCTACAAAGAGTTGACGCACTCACTAATCAATGGTGTACTGATGACGAGCGTACTGTGATATAGGGGCCTATGTGAAGGAGTAAAATATTTTAGAGTAATGAAATGCCCCTCCCCTGTTCTTCAGACCAGTAACACCCAGTCATTTTTATGAAACAATGCGAACTGTGTGAGAAATTTCTGGTTCATACTTGATATCACTATCTTAGGAATTCATTGTTACAAAGATAAATTGCTTTCTTTTTTGTCAGTGAATCTTTGTTGAGAGAGGGAGGGAGTTACTGTTAACAAAACAACAAAACCTCGAAGACGCCTGTATCTTAATAATTTAGGAGACAGTTGTGCTCTTAAATAAGAAACTCAAAACCTAACTAGGGTCTAAATTTCAGTCTTGTTCGAGGATATAAATCTGTATCAAATATAAGGAATGAGCCTCAGACGCAGGAAAATTAGAAATAAGCGGTTCCTTTAATTGTCGCATTGACACATGATTTATGACACATTCTATTTGATCCGGTGTTTAAAACTCCATGGTATTTTCCTCTGTTTACTTTCCTGTGTGCCACACTGTGGATTTGAAAAACCTGCAAATAAATGATTATAAAAAATAAATAAGCTGCCCAGTTTAATTGCACAACTGACCAAAATACTCATATATTCATTGAAATACAGACATATTCATTGAAATACAGATATATTCTTTGAAATACAGATATATTCTTTGAAATACAGACTGTCGCTTCCAGTTGTCACCTTTCTGTAAATACTCTTAAGTCCTTTACATCAGTGTTTTGAAGATGCTCATCTGAAGTGAAGCTATAAATACTTTTTTACAGCAGCAGCCAAGTGTGAGGCCCTGTACTTGAACTGTCTGACCTTTAAAAACATTCATGTCTGTGACATCTGAAAACCCAGGTCTTTACAGGTATAAATGCTTGTTTGTGTGAAATGTATTCACTGCTGGAGCTTGGAGTCGGCGGTTCCGTCAGCGGCCACCAGAGGGTGCTCCTCGTCTGCTGATGAAACCCACTGAGCTGCACATTGGATGAAAGGGAGAAGCGTTTCCTCTTCCCAGTCAGCTGCGGCAGAGACAGCACAAGTAGCAGTGGTGACATCACTTCCTCCCAGTGCTCTGTGTCCAGCCTGCTGCAGAGGAGGAAGGAGCCCTGTCTGTCTGTGTTTGCAGTTACCTCCATCTTCAGACCCACACAGACCCCAGACCCCAGACCCCAGATCTGCTCCCCCCCCAGCCCCAGGAGGAGGAGAGAGCCTGGACAGGTTTCTGATCAGGTAGGAGAGCTGCCAACTCACTTGGCTGCAATTTATTAATCCTGGAATTCATGGTGATGTCAGAGGAGGTGAGGCCTGTCCTGGGGTGCAGAGGAGGTGAGGCCTCTCCAAGGATGCAAAGGAGGTGAGGCCTGTCCAAGGGGGTGCAGAGGAGGAGAGGCCTGTCCAGGGGTGCAGAGGAGGAGAGGCCTGTCAAGAGGGGTGCAGAGGAGGTGAGGCCTGTCCAAGGGTGCAAAGTAGGTGAGGCCGGTCCAAGGGTGCAGAAGAGGTGAGACCTGTCCAGGGGTGCTGAGAAGGTGAGGCCTGTCCAGGGGTGCAGAGGAGGAGAGGCCTGTCCAGAGGGGTGCAGAGGAGGTGAGGCCTGTCCAAGGGTGCAAAGTAGGTGAGGCCGGTCCAAGGGTGCAGAGGAGGTGAGACCTGTCCAGGGGTGCTGAGAAGGTGAGGCCTGTCCAGGGGTGCAGAGGAGGTGAGGCCTGTCCAGGAGTAAGACGAGGTGATGCCTGTCCAGGGGTGCAGAGGAGGTGAGGCCTGTCCAGGGGTGCAGAGGAGGCGAGGCCTGTCCAGGGGTGCAGGGGAGGAGAGGCCTGTCCAGAGGGGTGCAGAGGAGGTGAGGCCTATCCAGGGGTGCAGAGGAGGCGAGGCCTGTCCAGGGGTGCAGGGGAGGAGAGGCCTGTCCAGAGGGGTGCAGAGGAGGAGAAGCCTGTCCAAGGATGCAAAGGAGGTGAGGCCTGTCCAAGGGGGTGCAGAGGAGGAGAGGCCTGTCCAGGGGTGCAGAGGAGGAGAGGCCTGTCAAGAGGGGTGCAGAGGAGGTGAGGCCTGTCCAAGGGTGCAAAGTAGGTGAGGCCGGTCCAAGGGTGCAGAAGAGGTGAGACCTGTCCAGGGGTGCTGAGAAGGTGAGGCCTGTCCAGGGGTGCAGAGGAGGAGAGGCCTGTCCAGAGGGGTGCAGAGGAGGTGAGGCCTGTCCAAGGGTGCAAAGTAGGTGAGGCCGGTCCAAGGGTGCAGAGGAGGTGAGGCCTGTCCAGGGGTGCTGAGGGGGTGAGGTCTGTCCAGGGGTGCAGAGGAGGTGAGGCTTGTCCAAGGGGCTGGGCAGAGGAGGTGAGGCCATCCCGGGGGTGAGAGTAGGTGAGGCCTGTCCAGGGGTACAGAGGAGGAGAGGCCTGTCCAGGGGTGCAGAGGAGATGAGGCCTGTCCAGGGGTGCAGAGGAGGAGAGGCCTGTCTAGAGGGGTGCAGAGGAGGTGAGGCCTGTCCAGGGGTGCAGAGGAGGAGAGGCCTGTCCAGGGGTGCAGAGGAGATGAGGCCTGTCCAGGGGTGCAGAGGAGGAGAGGCCTGTCCACAGGAGGGACAGAGGAGGAGAGGCCTCTCCAAAGGAGGGGCAGAGGAGGTGAGGCCTGTCCAGGGGGGCAGAGGAGGAGAGGCCTGTCCAGAGGAGGGGCAGAGGAGGTGAGGCCTGTCCAGGGGTGCAGAGGAGGAGAGGCCTGTCCAGGGTTGCAGAGGAGGAGAGGCCTGTCCAGGGATGCAGAGGAGGAGAGGCCTGTCCAGGGGTACAGAGGAGGAGAGGCCTGTCCAGGGATGCAGTGGAGGAAATGCCTGTCCAGGGGTGCAGAGGAGGTGAGGCCTGTCCAGGGGTGCAGAGGAGGTAAGGCCTATCCAGGGATGCAGAGGAGGTGAGGCCTGTCTAGAGGGGTGCAGAGGAGGTGAGGCCTGTCCAGGGTTGCAGAGGAGGTGATGCCTGGCCAGAGTGGTGCAGAGGAGGAGAGGCCTGTCCAGGGGTGCAAAGGAGGTGAGGCCTGTCCAGGGGTGCAGAGGAGGAGAGGCCTGTCCAGGGGTGCTGAGGAGGCAAGGCCTGTCCAGGGGCTCAGAGGAGGAGAGGACTGTCCAGGGGGTGCACAGGAGTTGAAGCATGTCCAGGGGTGCAGAGGAGGAGAGTCCTGTGAGGCCAGTCCAGGGGTGCAGAGGAGGTGAGGCCTGTCCAGGGGTGCAGAGGAGGTGAGGCTTGTCCAGGGATGCAGAGGAGGTGAGGCCTGCCCAGGGGTGCAGGGGAGGTGAGGCTTGCCCAGGGGTGCAGAGGAGGTGAGGCCTGCCCAGGGATGCAGAGGAGGTGAGGCCTGTCCAAGGGGGTGGGCAGAGGACATGAGGCCTGCCCAGGGGTGCAGACGAGGTGAGGCCTGCCCAGGGGTGCAGAGGAGGTGAGGCCTGTCTAGAGGGGTGCAGAGGAGGTGAGGCCTGTCCAGGGGTGCAGAGGAGGAGAGGCCTGTCCAGGGATGTAGAGGAGGTGAGGCCTGTCCAGGGTTGCAGAGGAAGAGAGGCCTGTCCAGGGATGCAGAGGAGGTGAGGCCTGTTCAGGGGTGCAGAGGAGGATAGTCCTGTCCAGGGATGCAGAGGAGGTGAGGCCTGTTCAGGGGTGCAGAGGAGGATAGTCCTGTCCAGGGGTGTAGAGGAGGTGAGGCCTGTCCAAGAGTGCAGAGAAGGTGAGGCCTGTCCAGGGGTGCTGAGGGGGTGAGGTCTGTCCAGGGGTGCAGAGGAGGTGAGGCTTGTCCAAGGGGCTGGGCAGAGGAGGTGAGGCCATCCCGGGGGTGAGAGTAGGTGAGGCCTGTCCAGGGGTACAGAGGAGGAGAGGCCTGTCCAGGGGTGCAGAGGAGATGAGGCCTGTCCAGGGGTGCAGAGGAGGAGAGGCCTGTCTAGAGGGGTGCAGAGGAGGTGAGGCCTGTCCAGGGGTGCAGAGGAGGAGAGGCCTGTCCAGGGGTGCAGAGGAGATGAGGCCTGTCCAGGGGTGCAGAGGAGGAGAGGCCTGTCCACAGGAGGGACAGAGGAGGAGAGGCCTCTCCAAAGGAGGGGCAGAGGAGGTGAGGCCTGTCCAGGGGGGCAGAGGAGGAGAGGCCTGTCCAGAGGAGGGGCAGAGGAGGTGAGGCCTGTCCAGGGGTGCAGAGGAGGAGAGGCCTGTCCAGGGTTGCAGAGGAGGAGAGGCCTGTCCAGGGATGCAGAGGAGGAGAGGCCTGTCCAGGGGTACAGAGGAGGAGAGGCCTGTCCAGGGATGCAGTGGAGGAAATGCCTGTCCAGGGGTGCAGAGGAGGTGAGGCCTGTCCAGGGGTGCAGAGGAGGTAAGGCCTATCCAGGGATGCAGAGGAGGTGAGGCCTGTCTAGAGGGGTGCAGAGGAGGTGAGGCCTGTCCAGGGTTGCAGAGGAGGTGATGCCTGGCCAGAGTGGTGCAGAGGAGGAGAGGCCTGTCCAGGGGTGCAAAGGAGGTGAGGCCTGTCCAGGGGTGCAGAGGAGGAGAGGCCTGTCCAGGGGTGCTGAGGAGGCAAGGCCTGTCCAGGGGCTCAGAGGAGGAGAGGACTGTCCAGGGGGTGCACAGGAGTTGAAGCATGTCCAGGGGTGCAGAGGAGGAGAGTCCTGTGAGGCCAGTCCAGGGGTGCAGAGGAGGTGAGGCCTGTCCAGGGGTGCAGAGGAGGTGAGGCTTGTCCAGGGATGCAGAGGAGGTGAGGCCTGCCCAGGGGTGCAGGGGAGGTGAGGCTTGCCCAGGGGTGCAGAGGAGGTGAGGCCTGCCCAGGGATGCAGAGGAGGTGAGGCCTGTCCAAGGGGGTGGGCAGAGGACATGAGGCCTGCCCAGGGGTGCAGACGAGGTGAGGCCTGCCCAGGGGTGCAGAGGAGGTGAGGCCTGTCTAGAGGGGTGCAGAGGAGGTGAGGCCTGTCCAGGGGTGCAGAGGAGGAGAGGCCTGTCCAGGGATGTAGAGGAGGTGAGGCCTGTCCAGGGTTGCAGAGGAAGAGAGGCCTGTCCAGGGATGCAGAGGAGGTGAGGCCTGTTCAGGGGTGCAGAGGAGGATAGTCCTGTCCAGGGGTGTAGAGGAGGTGAGGCCTGTCCAAGAGTGCAGAGAAGGTGAGGCCTGTCCAGGGGTGCAGAGGAGGTGAGGCCTGTCCAGGGGTGCAGAGGAGGTAAGGCCTATCAAGGGATGCAGAGGAGGTGAGGCCTGTCTAGAGGGGTGTAGAGGAGGTGATGCCTGTCCAGGGGTGCAGAGGAGGTGATGCCTGTCCAGAGTGGTGCAGAGGAGGAGAGTCCTGTCCAGTGTTGCAGAAGAGGTGAGGCCTGTCCAGGGTTGCAGAGGAGGAGAGGCCTCTCCAGGGGTGCAGAGGAGGCAAGGCCTGTCCCGGGGCGCAGAGGAGGAGAGGTCTGTCCAGAGGTACAGAGGAGGTGAGGCCTGGCCAGAGGTGCAGAGGAGGAGAGGCCGGTCCAGGGGCGCAGAGGGGGAGAGGTCTGTCCAGGGGTGCAGAGGAGGTGAGGCCTGTCCAGGGGTGCAGAGGAGATGAGGCCTGTCCAGGGGAGCAGTGTCTTTCTTCGGGGCCTGTGCATAGCGCCCCGAGGCTCAGGGCGGAGTCTGAGACCCCTGACCTTCTGGTAGGTCGCTCCCCCTCCGCTGCAGCACCACCAGTGACTCTGCCTTCCTGCTGCCGCCTCCTTCCTGCTGACTTGTGCTTGCTGCCCCCATGCCTGACGCTCTCCCCTCTGCTGTGTGCCTGCACCCCTGCCTTCTCTTATCTTTGTACCGTGTATGTCTGTGCCCCTTCCCTTCTTTTTTGTACCCCGTGTGCCTGTGCCCCAACCCTTCTTTTTTGTACCCTGTGTGCCTGTGCCCCTGCCCTTTATTTTTGGGTCTGCTTCGTGCCCTTTTCCCACCGAGTTTTCCCGCCGCTGTCCCCCCTGCGGCCCCGCCCACCCATGCCCATTCGCTTTCCGTATTCCTGCCTCCCGCCTCCTAGCTGGTACTCCCTCCCCTCCTCCCCTTAATTGGCGGCCGTAGGCAGCGGGCTTGCCGCTGGCGCGCCCGAGGGCCACCTAAGGCAAGCCCGTCTTCGCTCGTCCGCGCCTGCACCCCTTCCAGGGCCATAACCCCTGTCCCTCACAACACCCTCAATGCACACCACCGCTACGATGCCAGCACCCTAATCGCACTCACTCACGGACGCACCCCCAACTGCTACAAGGTCACCCCCAAGCGCACCCATGGCCCCTTCACCTGCCGGAACTGCAACTTCTCCTGCAACAACAACACCGAGACCACCACAGCAGCGGAACCCAACCAACTACGATGCATCCTGCTCTACCCCCGCTCCGCACGCAAGCACACCGTCGAGCTCTGGGACCTACTCACCACCACTTCACCAGACGTTGCCTTCTTGACCGAGACCTGGATGAACGATGCCTCCATCCCAGACATCGCAGTGCCCATCCCCGACGGATACAAGATCTCGCGCAGAGACCGCACCAATGGAGCCGGGGGAGGCATCGCCATAATCCACAAGAACACCATCAAAGTCTCCACAAACACCGACGCCACCCTCGCCACCGCCGAACACATGCACTTCAGGATCCACACCGACACCAAGACCACCCTCAGAGGCACCCTCATCTACAGACCACCAGGCCCACGTCCCCAATTCTGCGACTCCATCGCCAACTTCATCAGCACGCACGCACTGACCTCCACCAACTACATCCTGATCGGTGACCTGAACTACCACTTAGAAAACAACAACGACAGCAATTCCTCCACCCTGATCGACAACCTCGCCACCCTCGGACTGAGACAGATCGTCACTACCCCGACCCACATCGCCGGTCACAAGCTCAACGCCATCCTCACCGCCAGCCCCAACGTTGCCTTCAACCACACTTCCGAGCTCACCTGGACCGACCACCACTGCGTCCACTTCACCTTCCAGAAACCCATCTCCCACCACCGCAGTCTACAGATCCCCGCCGACGCTGGGGAAAAGTCACCAAGGAACGACTAGAAACACACCTCGCACTCCACCCACCGACCAGCCCCACCGACCCCGAGGAGGGGGCCCGCACCCTCAGACTCTGGATGGAGGACTGCGCCAACACCGTAGCACCCATGAAACAACCCACCGACAGAGACACCAGCCAGAGAGCCAGCTGGTTCACCCCGGAGCTCCTAGCCTCCAAGCGCACCTGCCGGAAACTGGAGAACATCTGGCTCAATGACAGAACACCCACCAACCGCACAGCCCACAAAGACGCCATTCGCAAACATCACCAACTCATCAGGACCACCAAAAAAGCTTCATTCAAAGACTGCCTCGACAACAACGCACACAACAGCAAAAAGCTATTCAACATCGTGAAAGAGCTCTTCACTCTCAGCTCCTGCACCAACGACATTCTGCCATCACAAGCCAGTGCGACACCCTCGCTGCCTTCTTCCACCGCAAGATCACCGACATCCACAACAGCTTCACCCCCCGGATGCACCCCACGGACCCCACCACGACGAACACCCCGAGCCCCACCAAACACGACCCCCTGACCACTTGGACCAACGTGAGCACCGAAGACATGACTAGGACCATGAGCACCATCCACTCAGGCTCACCGTCTGACCCGCTTCCCCACCACATCGCCAACAAAGCCGTCAGCATCATCGCATCCCACCTGCATAACATCATCAACCTCTCCTTTTAGACCGCTACCTTCCCGAAGAGCTTGAAACACGCCGAGATCAACGCCCTCCTGAAGAAACCCAAGGCTGACCCGAGCGACCTCAAGAACTTCCGGCCCATCTCCCTGTTTCCGCTCCCTGCGAAAGTCATGGAAATGATCATCAACACCCAGCTCACCCACTACCTAGAAGACAACAGCATCCTGGACCCCTCCCAGTCAGGCTTCCGCAGCAACTACAGCACCGAGACCGCCTTCATCGCCGCCACAGATGACATCAGAATCCTACTCGACAACGGCGAGACAGC
Organism: Lissotriton vulgaris; assembly: GCF_964263255.1. NCBI lineage: Eukaryota > Metazoa > Chordata > Amphibia > Caudata > Salamandridae > Lissotriton > Lissotriton vulgaris. The sequence continues at coordinate 87,954,651 of NC_141685.1, read as the reverse complement.
GGCCCTCATCCTCCTGGACCTCTCTGCCGCCTTTGACACCGTCTGCGGCCACACACTGCGCACACGCCTCTACGATGCAGGGATCCGAGAAAAGGCCCTGAACTGGACCACCTCCTTCCTCACCGACCGAACCCAGAGAGTCCACCACCCCCGTTCCACTCCGGAAACACCACTACCATCTGCGGCGTCCCCCCGGAATCCTCACTCATCCCGACTCTGTTCAACGTCTATATGGCCCCCCTCGCTCGCATCGCCAGACTACACGACTTCAACATAATCTCCTACGCCGACGACACCCAACTGATCCTCTCCCTTACCAAAGACCCCCTCACCGCCAAATCCAACTTACGCCAGGGCATGAAGGCCGTCGCCGAGTGGATGGAGGCAAGCCAACTCAAACTGTACACGGACAAGCCGAAGGTCCTCATCCTCGGGCCCAATCCTCAGCGTGGGACGACTCCTGGTGGCCAGCATCACTGGGAACCCCTCAGCACCAACCAACCACGCACGCAACCTAGGGGTCATCCTCGACTCCAAGCTCAGCATGACCAACCAAGTCAACGCAGTCTCTTCCTCCTGCTTCCACACCCTCTGCATGCTCCGCAAGATCTACAGATGGATCCCGACGGACACTCGGAAAACCGTCACCCACGCCCTCGTCAGCAGCCGACTCGACTACGGAAACGCCCTCTACGCCGGAGCCCCGTCCAAACTCATCAACAGACTCCAAAGAATCCAGAATGCCTCCGCACGCCTGATCCTCAACGTCCCACGCCGGGACCACATCACCCCGCACCTGAGAGAACTGCACTGGCTCCCCGTCGACAAAAGAATCACATTCAAACTCATGATCCACGCACACAAGGCACTCCACAACACCGGCCCAGCCTACCTCAACGACAGACTCTCCTTCTACGTACCCAACAGGAAACTCCGCTCCGCCGACCTGTCCCTGGCCGCCGTAACGCGCATCCACAGAACCACCTCCGGGGGCAGATAGTTCTCCCACCGCGCCGCCAAGTCCTGGAACGCCCTCCCCCTCCTCCTACGACAGACCGCAGACCTCCCGGCATTCAGAAGACTGCTCAAGACCTGGCTCTTCGACCACTAGCTGCAGCCCCCCTCCCCCGCCCCCCAGCACCTTGAGACCCTAGCGGGTAAGCAATGCGCTTTACAAATTCCCTGATTGATTGATTGATTGATTGAGATGTGCTGTATGGGGTCGAATGCACTCTGGGTTCCCATCTCCTTAATGAGAATCCTTCACCGACAGGCCTGTCCAGATGAGGGGCAGAGGAGGAGAGGCCTGTCCAGGGGAGGAGAGGAGGAGAGGCCTGTCCAGGGGTGCAAAGGAGGTGAGGCCGGTCCAGGGGTGCAGAGGAGCTGATGCCTGTCCAGGGGTGCAGAGGAGGTGAGGCCTGTCCAGGGGTCCACAGGAGAAGAGGCCTGTTCAGAGGTGCAGAGTAGGTGAGGCCTTTCCAGGGGTGCAGAGGAGGTGAGGCCTGTCCAGGGGTGCAGAGGATGAGAGGCCTGTCCAGGGATGCAGAGGAGGTGAGGCCTGTCCAGGGGTACACAGGAGAAGAGGCCTGTTCAGAGGTGCAGAGTAGGTGAGGCCTTTCCAGGGGTGCAGAGGAGGTGAGGCCTGTCAAGGGGTGCAGAGGATGAGAGGCCTGTCCAGGGATGCAGAGGAGGTGAGGCCTGTCCAGGGGTCGGGAGGAGATGAGGCCTGTCCAGGGGTGCAGAGGAGGTGAGGCCTGTCCAAGGGGGTGGGCAGAGGACATGAGGCCTGCCCAGGGGTGCAGACGAGGTGAGGCCTGCCCAGGGGTGCAGAGGAGGTGAGGCCTGTCTAGAGGGGTGCAGAGGAGGTGAGGCCTGTCCAGGGGTGCAGAGGAGGAGAGGCCTGTCCAGGGATGTAGAGGAGGTGAGGCCTGTCCAGGGTTGCAGAGGAAGAGAGGCCTGTCCAGGGATGCAGAGGAGGTGAGGCCCGTTCAGGGGTGCAGAGGAGGATAGTCCTGTCCAGGGGTGTAGAGGAGGTGAGGCCTGTCCAAGAGTGCAGAGAAGGTGAGGCCTGTCCAGGGGTGCAGAGGAGGTGAGGCCTGTCCAGGGGTGCAGAGGAGGTAAGGCCTATCAAGGGATGCAGAGGAGGTGAGGCCTGTCTAGAGGGGTGTAGAGGAGGTGATGCCTGTCCAGGGGTGCAGAGGAGGTGATGCCTGTCCAGAGTGGTGCAGAGGAGGAGAGTCCTGTCCAGTGTTGCAGAAGAGGTGAGGCCTGTCCAGGGTTGCAGAGGAGGAGAGGCCTGTCCAGGGGTGCAGAGGAGGCAAGGCCTGTCCAGGGGCGCAGAGGAGGAGAGGTCTGTCCAGAGGTACAGAGGAGGTGAGGCCTGGCCAGAGGTGCAGAGGAGGAGAGGCCTGTCCAGGGGCGCAGAGGGGGAGAGGTCTGTCCAGGGGTGCAGAGGAGGTGAGGCCTGTCCAGGGGTGCAGAGGAGATGAGGCCTGTCCAGGGGAGCAGTGTCTTTCTTCGGGGCCTGTGCATAGCGCCCCGAGGCTCAGGGCGGAGTCTGAGACCCCTGACCTTCTGGTAGGTCGCTCCCCCTCCGCTGCAGCACCACCAGTGACTCTGCCTTCCTGCTGCCGCCTCCTTCCTGCTGACTTGTGCTTGCTGCCCCCATGCCTGACGCTCTCCCCTCTGCTGTGTGCCTGCACCCCTGCCTTCTCTTATCTTTGTACCGTGTATGTCTGTGCCCCTTCCCTTCTTTTTTGTACCCCGTGTGCCTGTGCCCCAACCCTTCTTTTTTGTACCCTGTGTGTCTGTGCCCCTGCCCTTTATTTTTGGGTCTGCTTCGTGCCCTTTTCCCACCGAGTTTTCCCGCCGCTGTCCCCCCTGCGGCCCCGCCCACCCATGCCCATTCGCTTTCCGTATTCCTGCCTCCCGCCTCCTAGCTGGTACTCCCTCCCCTCCTCCCCTTAATTGGCGGCCGTAGGCAGCGGGCTTGCCGCTGGCGCGCCCGAGGGCCACCTAAGGCAAGCCCGTCTTCGCTCGTCTGCGCCTGCACCCCTTCCAGGGCCATAACCCCTGTCCCTCACAACACCCTCAATGCACACCACCGCTACGATGCCAGCACCCTAATCGCACTCACTCACGGACGCACCCCCAACTGCTACAAGGTCACCCCCAAGCGCACCCATGGCCCCTTCACCTGCCGGAACTGCAACTTCTCCTGCAACAACAACACCGAGACCACCACAGCAGCGGAACCCAACCAACTACGATGCATCCTGCTCTTCCCCCGCTCCGCACGCAAGCACACCGTCGAGCTCTGGGACCTACTCACCACCACTTCACCAGACGTTGCCTTCTTGACCGAGACCTGGATGAACGATGCCTCCATCCCAGACATCGCAGTGCCCATCCCCGACGGATACAAGATCTCGCGCAGAGACCGCACCAATGGAGCCGGGGGAGGCATCGCCATAATCCACAAGAACACCATCAAAGTCTCCACAAACACCGACGCCACCCTCGCCACCGCCGAACACATGCACTTCAGGATCCACACCGACACCAAGACCACCCTCAGAGGCACCCTCATCTACAGACCACCAGGCCCACGTCCCCAATTCTGCGACTCCATCGCCAACTTCATCAGCACGCACGCACTGACCTCCACCAACTACATCCTGATCGGTGACCTGAACTACCACTTAGAAAACAACAACGACAGCAATTCCTCCACCCTGATCGACAACCTCGCCACCCTCGGACTGAGACAGATCGTCACTACCCCGACCCACATCGCCGGTCACAAGCTCAACGCCATCTTCACCGCCAGCCCCCACGTTGCCTTCAACCACACTTCCGAGCTCACCTGGACCGACCACCACTGCGTCCACTTCACCTTCCAGAAACCCATCTCCCACCACCGCAGTCTACAGATCCCCGCCGACGCTGGGGAAAAGTCACCAAGGAACGACTAGAAACACACCTCGCACTCCACCCACCGACCAGCCCCACCGACCCCGAGGAGGGGGCCCGCACCCTCAGACTCTGGATGGAGGACTGCGCCAACACCGTAGCACCCATGAAACAACCCACCGACAGAGACACCAGCCAGAGAGCCAGCTGGTTCACCCCGGAGCTCCTAGCCTCCAAGCGCACCTGCCAGAAACTGGAGAACATCTGGCTCAATGACAGAACACCCACCAACCGCACAGCCCACAAAGACGCCATTCGCAAACATCACCAACTCATCAGGACCACCAAAAAAGCTTCATTCAAAGACTGCCTCGACAACAACGCACACAACAGCAAAAAGCTATTCAACATCGTGAAAGAGCTCTTCACTCTCAGCTCCTGCACCAACGACATTCTGCCATCACAAGCCAGTGCGACACCCTCGCTGCCTTCTTCCACCGCAAGATCACCGACATCCACAACAGCTTCACCCCCCGGATGCACCCCACGGACCCCACCACGACGAACACCCCGAGCCCCACCAAACACGACCCCCTGACCACTTGGACCAACGTGAGCACCGAAGACATGACTAGGACCATGAGCACCATCCACTCAGGCTCACTGTCTGACCCGCTTCCGCACCACATCGCCAACAAAGCCGTCAGCATCATCGCATCCCACCTGCATAACATCATCAACCTCTCCTTTTAGACCGCTACCTTCCCGAAGAGCTTGAAACACGCCGAGATCAACGCCCTCCTGAAGAAACCCAAGGCTGACCCGAGCGACCTCAAGAACTTCCGGCCCATCTCCCTGTTTCCGCTCCCTGCGAAAGTCATGGAAATGATCATCAACACCCAGCTCACCCACTACCTAGAAGACAACAGCATCCTGGACCCCTCCCAGTCAGGCTTCCGCAGCAACTACAGCACCGAGACCGCCTTCATCGCCGCCACAGATGACATCAGAATCCTACTCGACAACGGCGAGACAGCGGCCCTCATCCTCCTGGACCTCTCTGCCGCCTTTGACACCGTCTGCGGCCACACACTGCGCACACGCCTCTACGATGCAGGGATCCGAGAAAAGGCCCTGAACTGGACCACCTCCTTCCTCACCGACCGAACCCAGAGAGTCCACCACCCCCGTTCCACTCCGGAAACACCACTACCATCTGCGGCGTCCCCCCGGAATCCTCACTCATCCCGACTCTGTTCAACGTCTATATGGCCCCCCTCGCTCGCATCGCCAGACTACACGACTTCAACATAATCTCCTACGCCGACGACACCCAACTGATCCTCTCCCTTACCAAAGACCCCCTCACCGCCAAATCCAACTTACGCCAGGGCATGAAGGCCGTCGCCGAGTGGATGGAGGCAAGCCAACTCAAACTGTACACGGACAAGCCGAAGGTCCTCATCCTCGGGCCCAATCCTCAGCGTGGGACGACTCCTGGTGGCCAGCATCACTGGGAACCCCTCAGCACCAACCAACCACGCACGCAACCTAGGGGTCATCCTCGACTCCAAGCTCAGCATGACCAACCAAGTCAACGCAGTCTCTTCCTCCTGCTTCCACACCCTCTGCATGCTCCGCAAGATCTACAGATGGATCCCGACGGACACTCGGAAAACCGTCACCCACGCCCTCGTCAGCAGCCGACTCGACTACGGAAACGCCCTCTACGCCGGAGCCCCGTCCAAACTCATCAACAGACTCCAAAGAATTCAAATGCCTCCGCACGCCTGATCCTCAATGTCCCACGCTGGGACCACATCACCCCGCACCTGAGAGAACTGCACTGGCTCCCCGTCGACAAAAGAATCACATTCAAACTCATGATCCACGCACACAAGGCACTCCACAACACCGGCCCAGCCTACCTCAACGACAGACTCTCCTTCTACGTACCCAACAGGAAACTCCGCTCCGCCGACCTGTCCCTGGCCGCCGTAACGCGCATCCACAGAACCACCTCCGGGGGCAGATAGTTCTCCCACCGCGCCGCCAAGTCCTGGAACGCCCTCCCCCTCCTCCTACGACAGACCGCAGACCTCCCGGCATTCAGAAGACTGCTCAAGACCTGGCTCTTCGACCACTAGCTGCAGCCCCCCTCCCCCGCCCCCCAGCACCTTGAGACCCTAGCGGGTAAGCAATGCGCTTTACAAATTCCCTGATTGATTGATTGGTTGATTGAGATGTGCTGTATGGGGTCGAATGCACTCTGGGTTCCCATCTCCTTAATGAGAATCCTTCACCGACAGGCCTGTCCAGATGAGGGGCAGAGGAGGAGAGGCCTGTCCAGGGGAGGAGAGGAGGAGAGGCCTGTCCAGGGGTGCAAAGGAGGTGAGGCCGGTCCAGGGGGGCAGAGGAGCTGATGCCTGTCCAGGGGTGCAGAGGAGGTGAGGCCTGTCCAGGGGTCCACAGGAGAAGAGGCCTGTTCAGAGGTGCAGAGTAGGTGAGGCCTTTCCAGGGGTGCAGAGGAGGTGAGGCCTGTCCAGGGGTGCAGAGGATGAGAGGCCTGTCCAGGGATGCAGAGGAGGTGAGGCCTGTCCAGGGGTACACAGGAGAAGAGGCCTGTTCAGAGGTGCAGAGTAGGTGAGGCCTTTCCAGGGGTGCAGAGGAGGTGAGGCCTGTCAAGGGGTGCAGAGGATGAGAGGCCTGTCCAGGGATGCAGAGGAGGTGAGGCCTGTCCAGGGGTCGGGAGGAGATGAGGCCTGTCCAGGGGTGCAGAGGAGGTGAGGCCTGTCCAGGGATGCAGAGGAGGAAAGGCCTGTCCAGGAGTGCGGAGGAGATGAGGCCTGTTCAGAGGTGCAGAGGAGGTGGGACCTTTCCAGGGGTGCAGAGGAGGTGAGGCCTGTCCAGGGGTGCAGAGGAGGAGAGGCCTGTCCAGGGATGCAGAGGAGGTGAGGCCTGTCCAGGGGTGGGAGGAGAGGAGGCCTGTCCAGGGGTGCAGAGGAGGAGGAGAGGACTGTCCAGGGGTGCAGAGGAGGTGAGGCCTGTCCAGGGGTGCAGAGGAGATGAGGCCTGTTCAGAGGTGCAGAAGAGGTGAGACCGTTCCAGGGGTGCAGAGGAGGTGAGGCCTGTCCAGGGGTACAGAGGAGGAGAGGCCTGTCCAGGGATGCAGAGGAGGTGAGGCCTGTCCAGGGGTCGGGAGATGAGGCTTGTCCAGGGGTGCAGAGGAGGAGAGGACTGTCCAGGGGTGCAGAGGAGGTGAGGCCGGTCTAAGGTAGCAGTATCTTTCTTCGGGCCTGTGCATAGCGCCCCGAGGCTCAGGGCGGAGTCAGAGGCGCTGTATGGGGTGGAAAGAACTCTGGACTTCTCTGTCCTTAATGAGAATCCTTCACCGAGAGGCCTGTTCAGGGGTGCTGAGGCAGTGAGGCCTGTCCAGGGGTACAGAGGAGGTGAGGCCTGTCCAGGGGTGCAGAGGAGGAGAGGCCTGTCCAGGGGTGCAGAGGAGGTGAGGCCTGTCCAGGGGTGCAGAGGAGGAGAGGCCTGTCCAGGGGTGCAGAGGAGGCGAGGCCTGTCCAGGGGAGCAGTGTCTCTCTTCTAGGCCTGTGCATAGCGCCCGAGGCTCAGGGTGGAGTCAAAGGCGCTGTATGGGGTGGAATAAACTCTGGGCTCCTCTTTCCTAAATGATAATCCTTCACCGAGAGGCCTGTTCAGGGGTGCAGAGGCAGTGAGGCCTGTCCAGGGGTGCAGAGGAGTTGAGGCCTGTCCAGGGGAGCAGTGTCTCTCTTTGCAACCCATACATAGCACCCCGAGGCTCAGGGAGGAGTCAGAGGCGTTGTATGGGGTGCAATGAACTCTGGGCTCCTCTGTCCTTGATGAGAATCCTTCACAAAGAGTTCCTGTGAAAAGCACCGAGAGACCTGTCCAAGGGTGCAGAGGAGGTGAGGCCTGTCCAGGAGTGCAGAGGAGGAGAGGCCTGTCCAGGGGTGCAGAGGAGGAGAGGCCTGTCCAGGGGTGCAGAGGAGGAGAGGCCTGTCCAGGGGCGCCGAGGAGGAGAGGCCAGTCCAGGGGCACAGAGGATGTGAGGCCTATCCAGTGGTTCAGAGGAGGAGAGGCCTGTCCAGGGGTGCAGTGGAGGTGAGGCCTGTCCAGGGGTGCAGAGGAGGTGAGGCCTGTCCAGGGGTCAGAGGAGGTGAGGCCTATCCAGTGGTTCAGAGGAGGAGAGGCCTGTCCAGGACTGCAGAGGAGGTGAGGCCTGTCCAGGAGTGCAGAGTAGGAGAGGCCTGTTCAGGGAGATGGCGGAGGTGAGGACTGTCCAGGGGTGCAGAGGAGGTGAGACCTGTCCAGGGGTGCAGAGGAGGTGAGGCCTGTCCCGGGGTGCAGGGGAGGTGAGGCCTGTCCAGGGGTGCAGAAGAGGTGAGGCCTGTCAAAGGGTGCAGAGGAGGTGAGGCCTGTCCAGGGGAGCAGTGTCTCTCTTCGGGGCCTGTGCATAGCTCCACGAGCCCAGGGCGGAGTCAGAGGCGCTGGATGGGGTGGAATTAACTCTGGGCTCCTCTGACCTTAATGAGAATCCCTTACCGAGAGCTCCTGTCAGAAGCACCAAGAGGCCTGTCCAGGGTTGCAGAGGAGGTGAGGCCTGTCCAGTGGGTGCAGAGGAGGTGAGGCCTTTCCAGGGGTGCAGAGGAGCTGAGGCCTGTCCAGGGGTGCAGAGGAGGTGAGGCCTGTCCAGGGGTGCAGAGGAAGAGAGGCCTGTCCAGGGGTGCAGTGGAGGTGAGGCCTGTCCAGGGGTGCAGTAGAGGTGAGAGGAGGTGAGACCTGTCCAGGGGGTTGGAGAGGAGGTCAGGTCTGTCCAGGGGAACAGTGTCTCTCTTCGGGCCCTGTTCATAGCGCCCGAGGCTCAGGGCGGAGTCAGAGGTGCTGTATGGGGGGAAATGAACTCTGGGCTCCTCTGTCCTTAATATGAATCCTTCACTGAGAGCTCCTGTCAGAAGCACCAAGAGGCCTCTCCCGGGGTGCAGAGGAGGTGAGGCTTGTCCATTGGTGCAGAGGAGTTGAGGCCTGTCCAGTGGTGCAGAGGAGTTGAGGCCTGTCCAGGGGTGCAGAGGAGGTGATGCCTGTCCAGGGGCAGAGGAGGAGAGGCCTGCCCAGGGGTGCAGAAGAGGAGAGGCCTGTCCAGGGAGCAGAGGAGGTGAGGCCCCTCCAGCGGTGCAGAGGAGGAGAGTCCTGTCCAGGGGCAGAGGAGCAGAGGCCTGTCCAGGGGTCAGAGGATTAGAGGCCTGTCCAGGGGGCAGAGGAGGTGAGGAATGTCCTGGGGGCAGAAGAGAAGAGGCCTGTCCAGGAGTGCAGAGGAGGTGAGGCCTGTCCAGGGGGCAGAGGAGAGGAGGCCTGTCCAGGGGGTGCAGAGGAGGTGAGGCCTGTCCAGGGGTGCAGAGGAGGTGAGGCCTGTCCAGGGGGCAGAGGAGGTGAAGCATGTCCAGGGGTGAAGAGGAGGTGAGTGTGAGAAGTTGGCCTGGCATATGCTGTCCACTAGTTATAGTGGGAACCATGCACCAGTCCAAACAACCATTATTGATGATAGATTAAAGAAAACCTTTATTGAAAGCTGTCCTAGTGGTGGCTATGGAAAGCAGCCTTTAGGCTAAGTCTTGAAGGAATATAAAGCAGCTTGTTTTACCAGTCTATAATCTCTTGAATGACCAAATGAGAACTACACCAGGTATATATATAAAATACATGTATTTATTCTAAAACACACCCCTTAGTCTCTTTATGAGGCTAGAAGTCGAAGTACACAAGTTACAAGTCAAATTTTCACAGTAAATAGCACAGTTTTCGATAGGCCCCGGGGGGGACCAAGCCGTATACTAAAATAGTGGTACAAGAACCACGACTTGACTGTACACAAGGCCTAGAGCCTATAGAATCGCTGGGCCCCTTCAGAACCACCCAAGGTAGTGACACAGGGGACCCACGGGGAACGCGTTCAGTGTGGGAACACAGCCGCAAGCGCCGTTAGCTTCTAATGGGAAAATAGCTGTTGGAAATTTAAAGTTTAAGGACACTTAGAAGTTGACTAGGAACAAACCCTTTTGGACTTAGATGGTTCTAGGGCTAATACCCACGGGAGCACCGGAGTACTCGAGTTACCTAACCCAGGAAAGCCAGGAGCATAGGTGCCAAATGGTGTCGGGTCGCATCGTTGTTTTCAATGGCGAGTTGCTGCAAAGTGCTGCTGCCGGGAAGAGGAGAAGTGTCGGAGAGATCCAAGCCTGAATCGAAGATGATAAGAACCTGAAAGCAGAGGGGACAGAGTCTGGGTCACTTGCCAGTGACCAGGGGCACGATAGTCGAATGTCCGCCGATGTCGGATGGTTTAGGTGAGATGGAGGGAAGTTTGACTCTTCAGCTACGAGGACCAGGAGGTGTCGACGACAAACAGGAGCTGGATTGGAGCTGTCCAACAAGGTATTGGTGCCCGGATTGGACACAACAAGCCTTGGCAACAGCAACCCATGCAGGAAGAGAAGAATGGCTTCGGAGTGGACCAGCAAGGTCCAGGGGACTCACCAAGCTATGGAGAGTAAGGGCACGTCTGGAGCAACCAGGGAAGCCCAAAGAAAGTTACAACTGCCTTCTCAGGGACCCACAAGTCAACGGACAGGGGATCGCGAAGGTACCTCGAGAGGAACCAAAAAATAGTCTTAGTTTACCGTCGTATTGCAACCATAAGTTGGTGGTTGTGAAGCGCCGGTTTAGTTAGAATGTTAAACACTCGGAGAGTTACATCTTGTTAATGTTAGAACAAGAGGTGACACGTAAAATTACACATTCTTCCTAATGTACTTATGTATGCGGCTCAAAAACACCAACTGGCTATAGTATGTCCCCTTAAAAAAACAAAATATTTAAAAGTTGTCATGAAGATATATAACGATGTTAATGTTATCGCAAACTCAACATTAGAAGAATCTAGAATTCCTGAGTCGTGCTACCACCTCAGCATTAGCATTATTTTTTACCTTGTTCCACTCTTAAAAGAATCCTCCGCGATGCCACCATGTATCTTCGATGCCGAGTATGCTTGTACGAAGAAGTTTCCCAAACTAGTTTAAATACCGGAAGTGTAAACAGCGTGTTCACGTGGTTTGTGAATTCACTCCCTACTCTCATGGTGTAAACAGAGAGGAAGGACGTAGCATTCTATTCTAACTTGGCGGCCATTCTAACTACACCGGCTCTTCACATCCACCAACTTATGGTTGCGATACGACGGTAAACTAAGACTATTACGCTCACAATATGCTTCTTTACACGTAGCATAAGAAGGAAGATTTTGGTAACTATGGCCCAAATATGCAGGTATTCATTACAAACAGTATACTGCATGGGTTTTCGTTGGCATGGCTTTTGGTTTAGGATACTTCATTTCGATTGAGTTGTCAATCTGCATGTTCATTAAGCAAACTATAATATTTATACAACACGTAAGTTGCTCTGAAGCCTTTTTAATAAAGAATAGCAAAGACTTTGTTGCTATTAATGATCAGTGACTTAAGTAGGAAATACGGTTCCAAATAAGCATTATTTAGTGATTTCACATTTTTGCAGCACTAAGAAGATTGTTACTGGAAGAAATAGAAACCAGTGAAATTCGTTCGGAATCATAGACGCTACCACACCTGAACCCCATTGCGGTTTGGAATTATCACCGCATAATAAGTAGGTCAATTTTAAAGGCACTAGTCTTAAAGCTAATCTCAAACATTGAATTTCAAATTATGGATTGATATATACAAATCTTTCTGCTTGTTTTACAGAATCAGTTCTCATACAGGCGATAGGTATTTATATAACCTCAAATAAGACTTGCTTTTAGTGTCTAAGTTTCACTTACTTACATCACTATTTTATTTAACTATTCAGTGCACACTTCAGATTTCTTTTAATATGACCCTTAGCCCTCGTAATGATTCACACTTCTCACGATCACTCTAACAGCGGAAAGTTCTCACTTAGTTTAGTGTGGGAGAGTTTTAGCTGGCTTTTACTATCCTAAGTGCACTTACTTGGTCTCTTCATCGCTATTAGGTTCAGAGATCTACTGTTTCACAGAGGTATATTCTGTGTTATTGTGTTGTTGGATTTTTGTATTGATTTCTTATTCCACCACAAGCATGAGTTACACTTGATTGGTGACTTTCCCAATACTGATATAGTATGGTTTGTTTGTTATCAATGGGACTGTTTTTCCCAATATATATACTGGTCTTTTTGTGTCTTTTTTCTAAATCACACAGCCTTCAGAAAGTCGCGGGACGACCTCCCGTTTACGACGAAACACGTGTTGGCTGTAGAGAATTTCTGGGAAGACTTGCACATAATAAAGTGACCAACAAAAAAGAAGGAAGACTAATCTTTTGTGCATTATTTAATTTTGAATTTGTGGAAACGTGTTACATACTTATGTTACTTTATTAGTGAGACGTGTGCTAAGGAGTGTCATTTGTTCTAGAAGCCAGAGGCCTATCCTGAGGAGTGGGGTGGTTCTCCTCACCTTTTAGCACCGTCAAATACTGGGTTCCTTAAAATAATGTGTGTAATTATTCTATGTGGTGCTTTGTTACCTAAATCAAATACCACTGCCTGGCTTTATCTACTCTTAAGTGCATTATAACCTTGCGGTAAATGCTGACTTTGGACTGGCTGCATTGAAACATGTCATGTTTGGTGTCAAACACCTTGGAATCATACCCCCACACCAGCAACTGGTGTGGGAGTTTGATCCCACCCTTCTAGAGGGAGAGACATGATAGCACAGGTATACCCTGTGCCAGCTTAAAAGAGCCCTGGTATCACAAAATGGATGCTGCAGCCACAGACACAAGTCTGCCTCCTGCTGCTGACCGAAACTCCGGCACGGGAGGCCTTGACAATAGTTTTCCTGTCACAGGGAGGTGTAACCACCTCCCAGACAGGCTTTTGTGTATTGGAGCTGGGTGGGAGCACTCCAAGAGTGCTTTGAAGTCTGCACTGGGGGCACATTTGGTATCCCTGTGCATAGTCCAGTTCAAACCAGCCCCTGTTCTGGTGCAAAACTGAACAAAGGAAATGGGTGTAGCCCCTCCTCTTTCCAAACCCTCCCATAGGTGGTCCCTAGAGCTAGTCCAACCCATTCCTTGGGTATAATGAAGGAACCTCTGTAACCAGAACTTTAGATATCCCTGGACGAAACTCTGAAACTGAATCCTGGACCTTCGATGATCTGTTCAACGCCAGATGACTGAAGAATCTCCCTTGGAGTAAAGAAGTTACTCCCCTGCTTGGCAGGCACCAAAAACGCATCTGACCGGTCTGCATCTCCGAAGCTCCAGCAAGACGCCAAAGACTTTGCAACACCAGAGGTGGATTTCCAGACTTCCCCTAGGCTGATCTGAGTCCCCAGCAAAGCCGAGACCTGTAGCCATCGTGGGTAATGTGGAACCGGAACCCCTGGACACCATTCACATTTGCAAGTACATCAGCTTCCTGACATTCTTCGAAGCTGTGCTTTGGATTAGTTGTAGCCCGACCCTGAGCAGAGAATCCACTGAATATTGCTGGCCTACCCACTCCGTGTGAACCGAGGGCTGCCATTTTGTGATTCAGCTCGAGATACCTTCACGATCCCTTGTCCGTTGACTTGTGGGTACCTGAGAAGGCAATTCTGATTTTCCTTGGGCTTCCTTGGTTGCTTCCGACATGCCCTGACTCTCCATCGCTTGGTGAGTCGCCTGGACCTTGCTGGTCCACTCCGAAGCCATTGATTTCTTTCTGCGTCGGTTGCTGTTGCCAAGGCTTGTTGTGTCCAATCCAGGCACCGACGCTTCAGCGTTTGACATCCTTTGTGGGCGAGCTTGAATCCTGCTTCTGGTTGTCTTCAACGCCTCCTGGTCCTCGTGGCTGAAGAGTCAAGCTTCCCCTCATCTCACCTGAAGTACCCGACATCGGTGGGCATTCGACTATCGTGCCCCTGGTCATTGACTAGTGGCCGAGACTCAGTCCCTTCTGATTTCAGGTTCTTCTCATCTTCGATCCAGACTTAGATCTCCTCGGACACTTCTCCACTTCATGTCAGCAGCACTTTGCAGCACCTCGCCATTGAAAAGGACGACGCGACCCAACACCATTTGGCACCTATGCTCCCGACTTTCCTGGGTTAGGTAACACGAGTACTCCAGGTCTCCCATCGGTGTTGGACCTAGAACCATCTAAGTCCGAAAGGGTTTGTTCCTAGTCCTCTGCTAAGTGTCCTGAAACTTTAAATTTCCAACCGCGACTTTCCCCATAGAAGCTAACGGCACTTGCGGCTGTGTTCCCACACTGCACGCATTCCAGTGGGTCCCCTGTGTCACTACCTTGGGTGGTTCCGAAGGGGCCCAGTGATTCTACAGGCTCTAGGCCTTGTGTGCAGTCAAGTTGTGGTTCTTATATAGAGGGTGGGCTTCTCTGTGGGGATAGAGATAGAGATACTTGGTACTCTTAACTATTACTAGCCGTATCATAGCGCGGGGACACACTGGCCTTAGTGTAACCAGGGGTTTTAACCCCTTCCATGCGGCAGCGATTCTGCGCCTGTGCGGCAGAATTGCGAACGGGCGGGGTTATGACGGCCCCCAGCCGTCATCAGCATGCGAGCCCCGTAGTGCATGACAGCTGGGGGCCGTCATCAGCATGGAAGGGGTTAAAAATGTCTTATTATTATTATTATTATTATTATTATTATTACCCTTCGATATTTTTTATAGATGCACTGACTCACCCAACCCTGCGTGCCATAATAATATCCTTTATTTCGGATACATGGAAGCTTCTATGCCTTGATAGCCAGTCCGCACATTTATTGCGTAGCTGGTCCCATCACTCATACTGATCCCTCTTTAAAGTAGGTACTCCTGCCAGTACCAACAAATAAGGGCAATCAGCGGGCGGCAGACTCAGGACATCCTGATTAGCCATTCATACTTGGGACGGCAGGAACATTAATGCAAAAGGTACTAGACAACCTGTTCTGATTCGAGCCCCTGGACCTGTTTAACTTATTAGCACCATCCCTTGGTATTTGAAATGGTTATTGGTATAGGGGTGTGGGGGGACCCTTTCCTATCTATGGGCAATTGAGGCAACCCCTGGATTGATCGTATATCGGGTGAAGGGTGATTGCGGGAGCAGTAACTCTGGCGGTTTGCAACACAATTTCGACATCAAAAATACTCATACCAACACCTACACTATCGATGGCCCTGCTCCCATCAACCTCTTTGATTTCGGCCACCTTTTCACCCACTGTCCCCTTAAAACGTTTGGCTACTAAAATAGCCACCGGCCCTCTTATCCAGGGTAGATGAAAAGAACAGCTGGGGAAAGAGTTGTGACCTCATTCTATGCCAATCTTTGGAGAGGAGCTGTTTCTCCCGGAGGAGGCACACATCTGCCTCTATGTTATCCAGGTAGGAAAGGATGGATCTCCTTTTTTTGGGATTGTTGAGACCTCTCGCATTGAGATTGAGAATTTTCAGTGTGGGCTGGGAAATAGCGTGTCATAGTGTGTGCACCAGCATTGGCCTGTATTTGGGTCACTGTGATCCCTCTCCCCCCTGAGCTCCCAACGTCTGCCCGGCCTCCATTGCCCTTTTATCCTCTCTTCAACGCCTTTAACCTGCATACCAGTTCTCCTCCCTCCCCTCCCTAACCCCAACTTAGAAATCCATTAACCTCAAATTGTCCAGGGCCCGCCATTCGTGCATGCGCGTCCTTGGAAGTCGGAATAGTTGGGAACGTGTGTGGCCTGTTCCCTGTGTCTCTACACTCCCCGTGTCTCTACGCTCCCCGCACACTTCTTCGCCGCCCACCCAGCCTTGCAAATATCACTTGTCTGTCCCTCAGTCGTTCACTGTGTCATCATGGGGGAATGTCTCCTTCGACAATGTCTCCTGCACTGCCAGTCTTTCTTGTGCCATGGTCTTGGGGTCCGGTCTCGTTGCTCGCTCTGTGCTACTCCTCCCGTAGACCTTATGTAATCTTTCTCGAGGAGTTTTGGTCTGTGGGCCCTCTGTCTCCTCCTGGATTGGATTCTCGATGCCTAGCACCTGGCAAGTGTCCTGCATGGATCTGAGCTGGAGGAGTTTGCCCTGCCATATGAAAATCAGCCGGAAAGGGTGACCCAAAGAATACGGTATTCCTTGATTTCGAAGACGCAGGGTTGCCACTCGGAACTCCTTACACTTTTGAAGGTGTATTAGAGCCAGGTCCTGGTACAAAGCTATAGAGTGGTCCTGATATCTTAGTGGTTGCTTGTCCCTGGCAGCACGTAGCATACACTCTTTCAGTTGAAAGTCTGGAATGTAAGCCAAAATATCCGGTGGGGGCGCCCAGTATGCTCCTGAAGAGACTCTGCAGGTATTGTGTGATGTCTGGCCCTTCTTCTTTAGGTGGAACTCCCTTAACGCGGATGTTGTTTCGCCGAGACCGATTCTCCAGGTCTTTTGTGTGTGCATGGAGATCGATCTGTTGAGCCTTGAGCCAGACTATCTCTTGCTGTAGATGCTCCACCTCCTCCTCCCAGGCTTGCTTCTGATCCTAAATGGAGGCCATACGGTCCCCAACGGCATCAACATCCCGCCTTATCAAAAGGCGGGACGTTGATGCTGTTTGGGTCATGTGGCCTCCATTGGTTATCTCCTTCATCTCCCCCGCTATTTCCCTTTTCAGCGTCTGCAAGTCGCCTTGTAATGCACCAAATAGCGACTCTAAAAAGGCGTGGGTAACTGGGGCTTCGGAGGTATCTACATCTTGACCGATTTGTATCGTTGGGGAGAGCCTCCCTTCTCCGCTGCCGGTCATCGGGAGCTTGGTCAGCATCTTTTTTAGATTCGGATCCTTCTTGCTTCTCGCTGAGGACATGGCTGCTATATCTCTTACCACGTCACCAGACCAGCCTGCCTTGTCGTGGGGGTCCCAGCCCCAGTGGGTGGCCTTGTCGTGGGGGTCCCAGCCCCAGTGGGTGGCAGTCACCGGGTTGTCCTCCCGCTGAGTTCCACTACGCTGTTGCTTGATGGTGAGGGCCCGAGGTGTCACTCCTTTCAGTCTCGTCCGGGCCTTGCTGTCTTCCACCGTCTGCTATTGCCCTGCTGGGCATCTGCTGCTTGTTCTCAATACTCTAAGCACTTTGCGCCGGTACCTGCTGTGAATCCCCTGTAGGCCAGCAGCCCTATCTTAGCCTAGAGCACTAGATGTCTTCTAGGACCACTGCGGCTAATTCCTGCACCATGTGCTTGCAGGCTGTGGCCTCCGGTTTCCTCTGACTTGGCAGTCAGCTCCAGAGAGACTAATCCATGCCCGGGCCCCTCATCCATTGGCACCTTGTAATTCTTACAGCGTTACAGTTTATATCTCATTCTCCTTATTGGATTTTGTCATTTTAGTGTCATTTTGTTCAATACATTTTACTTCATTTTTCTACTTCGGTTTGGGTTTTTTAATGTTTTGTATTTTGACTTTTAATTTTTTGGTTAAATATTTTACATATTACCTTAAGTTAAGCCTGCCTGTTCGGTGCTTAAGTACCAGGGGGTTGATCCTAGGTTAATTGAATGGCTTTGAAAGTTCACTCTGACAACGGTTGTGATTGTTCCTCATCTACAACAGATAATAATTCAGTTTTCTTACAGAAACTATCTAAAATCATCTGCAAAACAGGCCGTTGATAACCTACCAGGGTTGAAGCACCATGTGGACAAATTGGAATATGGGACGAGTATTGTGTGGCAATAGAACCTCTAAAAAACTTCAGCTTACAGACGAACCAAGAATCGCTCTTGAATCTCACAACTTTTTAAAACAAGGTAGTCAGGAAAGTGTGGCGAATATATTGCAGCTCTTTGTATTTTGACAGCCACAAGCAAATTTGAAAACAGAGTAGATGTATGTAGCAGAGATGAGTCTGTTCACCCAATGTGAGTGGTGATATCCGCTTTGCTGATCTGCCTGAAGTTATGATGCTGCTGACAGTAGCGTGTCTGCTAAAATCGATGGCGTGACTTGTGGAACTATAAAGCCAAATAAGAGAAATTTATCTTCCGACATCGCAGTCTTCGTGACTGAGACCAGTAATACTGAAGACACTGAGACTCATAGCAGTAATTTCTCCTTTCAGAGCGTTATTGCTGCAGATGGAGTGAAGCCAGAAGCAAGCACATTGCTAAGGTACCAACAAAGTTTAATATTGTTCATTTGTATTAACTGTTTCTCTTTTGCAGCATTTGGAAATGCATTTTCTAGTTTTGTTGCTTTTTGGTTAGTTTTTTATTGTAGGCGGTTATCTTCGGTTTAAAGGGAAAGATGTTGTAGTGTGTGACCTTAATGCTGCAGTTTGCATTTCATTACCATCATTTGCTTATCCTGGAAAATCTCCAGGGTGTAGGAGGTTTGCTGTTTCAGAGTTCTTTCTTCAACTTCTGGGCAGTTGTTGCTCTCTGGCAAACTGTGATCCTGTTTCTCTGCTCTTCTTGTAGTAGCTCCTATCAGAGCTTCATCCTCCCGCCAACGATAATATTATGCCAAGCATCACCCAGCACACAACACAGCCTATGTTGGGCTAAGTCCATCTGCTCGGCGCAGTTAGAGTGAGGATAAAGTTCTACGGACCCATCAGGCTGTGAATGTAACCTAAGGGCTTAAGATGAAATGCAGAGCTTACCTCCTTCCTGAGTGGCTCCAGACTGCTGTGTGCAGACCTGATAGCTGGCAGCACCCTGCAGTATGTATGTATAAATCAGATTATGTTGGAAGTAACCTGCAATATAGTGGCAGGCAACACCCTGCCAACAAGTAGGATTTCTCATAGTATTTTATTTCCTGACACATTAATGGTGATAGTCTTTTAACTGGCAGAAGAACAACACTTGACCATATATTTTCCTGGGGTTGTCTTTAAAATGACTTACCCATTAGGAATGGCATTTCATTCTGCTGGAATAATAACACAAATTATCTTACACTCTGCTATGATGTTGCACAGATCTTTGGCTGCAATACTTCCATGTTTCATTCAAACATGCTTTCTACAGGGCACATACATGATTTGCTGCTGTAGAGAAATAATGCTCCTGTGTACTGTGGCAGACGCAGAAATATTGAAAAACTTCATGATTTCTCTTCCAGCACTTCCTAGTAACACCTTTCACTTTTTGACTCAGTCATTTGGCAGAAACATAACTTAGTACCATTAAAATAGTTTTAATGGGGAACATTTGTGTGGGGTTAGGACTGGCTCGACCAGAGTGCTTGCTGATTCGGAGGAGTATGGAGTTGACCACACCTGCCAGTGTGGAATCAAGCCAGCGATGCTTTGCTGCATGCTCATTTGCCCTGATAGCTGGTCAACAGTTTGAAGAGGAGGAGGCGAAGAGCTGGCTAAGTGTGCCATGAGGCTGGCATTTCAGTACATCCCTGAGAAGTGAGCTTTGAGTCGATGTGGTGTTCCTCTTATACCATGTGCAATTCATCCTCTCCAAAGCCTCAAGAATTCCTGGATGTGAAGGGTGGCTGATTCTGATTGGATTCTTGATGATTTACCAGAAACTCATGTTTTTGATTGTTCATGTTTGTCAGTAGTTAATTAAACATGCCCAGGGGTTTTATCTCTTTAGTGACACAAGCTGCAATAAACGTTTCTTTGTTGTTGCAAAAAAATATGAATGAGCCTCTGTAGGTCAAAGAATGTTGTGTTCTGAAGTTGCCAAAAACTAATCTCTCTGATAAAAAGAGATTCCAGTGGCACTGTGAGCAAGCTAATGCAAAAATAGGCTAACATACTCGGCTGGGGTGTACAGAGGCAGTCTGCCGCCAGGTCCACAGTATATGTTATCTAAAAACAGCGCAGGTCCTGCATGAAGGGTACTATAGGAGCTACACTACATGGCGCCACCAACGTCTGGTACCTATTTCACAGTAGAATCTGAGTAGCTCAGTTGGGGTTATTCCCAGAGACCCCTACTTACAAAAACTAGAGTCGGGAGTGGGTGGGCACAAAACTCCGCCACAGCTGAGTAGGCAAGATATCCTGTGTATTGGTTGTTGTTTAATCCAGCTTGAAGGAATTTACCTAAAATGTGCATAAAACCGTACCTTAAAATTCCTTCGACAGTTATTCTGTGTCTTAAACACGATGTGTAAGAAGGAGCCTTAACCCCAATAACCCAGGCACTTAATCAGTCTGAAGAAGACGATGTCAATGCAATACGGATTGCTCCCAATGTAAAGCATACTCTGACAGTTAAATACTCAAAAATGGGTTACCACCCAGAGGAGGTGTAGTAATATTCGTGATAGAGGCATTCTAGACAGAGGTATTCTACTCATAGGTTATATTCCCAGCAGCGAATTCCGTAACAGAAACGTTTCATTATTACGCACATGAAGAAGTTTCAGCGGTCTACACTCCGTTTGCGGTTATTGAGATTCCGCTTACCTACCAGGATCATTTTTTCTGGTTTAATGGCGCCGTACCCCACGTTACTACAAGAGCAAGCCTTGGTCCTTTAGGAAGACCAGGAGCAACATGGCCGATATTAGTGGCCTATGCACCACATCCTGACATTGACACAATGCCACGTGATAAACTGCTTGTTCAACTCAAACTTTACAGAAACATGACACACTTCGTCCTGAGGACACTACCGGTCCAACCTACCGTAATTACACCTAATGCAGCTCCTACACAGAGCACAGGTACTAAAATTAGTCCACAAACATTACACACGGTAATGGGCAAAGTACCCACAAAACCTGAACAAATTCCTTTCTGGGTAGCTCAGAAAACAACCCAGTTAAAAGCAGTATTCCCAAATACAACACCATTTGAAAAACACAGAATGTTAACAATCTGCTTGCCCATGGGGATAACACCACAGATAGAGGATTGCGCCTCTAGGGGTACAGTCTTTGATGCCATATACACCAGAACTCATGGTATTCCTTCATTAGCAATAATACCATATGTATTAAGACAAATACAAAATGAGTACGGAGCAGAACTTGCCCTAAACTTAGGGATGAAGTTAATAAATAACTACAACCAGGTCTCCACCATAATACTAACTAACATTAATGTGGAAGCAGCATCAGTGTCAATCCGCCAACGCCTACAGGAGTTCTCTCCATTTGAACTACCCAAAATAATTGAAACTGCGTATGCAGAATTTGACTGGAAGTGCACAGGTTCACTGTCAACCAGGTCCCCTGAGCCAGATCTCCTTCCCTAAAGTGTACCTGTCATTTCCACAATTGGCACTCCATAAGTCCCTGGTAAAAGATACCTCTGGTACCAAGGGCCTTGTTGTTAAAGAGGGTCTCTAAAGGCTGCAGCACACATTATGCCACCCTAAGGGACCCCTCACCAAGCACATACATACATACATACTGCCACTGCAGCTGTGTGTCTTGGTGCAGACAAAACTGAAGAGTCGACATGGCACTCATCCCTGTATGCGATGCCCATTGGGACTGTCTGAGATATCGGTAAGACACCCCTCTAGCAGGCCTTATAGTGCACGCTGCTTTAGGGATATCTCCTGTGAGGGCATATCTACATGAGCAGATATGCCCCAGCAATATCCTTGTCGATTCCTGGATATTGCAAGTGACCAGGGAAGCTCTATAGTAAGTGCATTGGCTGGACGCTTGTCATTACAAGTGCCACAGCTCCATGAAGGATGCACTGAAATATGGGATATTTGGTACCAAAAATCTCAGCATAATATACCTGCACTGATGCAGTGTCCGATTTATTAAACATTGCCCACAGAGTGCCCCTTAGAGGGGTCCCCTAAAATCTACCAATCCTTAGGGGGGTCACCAACTGGCCTGAGCCTACCACCGGACAGTGTTCTGTCCTCATGGGGAGAGTGCCTGTGCACTTTGAGGTCGATAATGCCTTTGTTGGGTGGAGGTGTTCACACCTCCCCCCGATCAGGAAGAGCCATCTGTGGCAGGTGGTACAGGAGCGACAAAACTCTTTTTGTCCTCTGACTTGTGAGGCCAATAAAAGTGAGGGACATGCCTGTCCCAAGTCTTACTTTGGCCTAGGTGTCCTGCTAAAGGGATGTCATGTGCCAGTGTCAGTAGGAAGCCCCTAGACTTCAGAGGTAGAAAGGGCCAACCTTCTGGTGACACCAGGCTTGGGGTCTCCATCCTCTGAGTAAAGGAGTCCTTCATCCCAGTAGATCCTGTGGGACCCACTGGCACTCCCATCAGCCTCAGCAGCAGCTTTCTGTCTGAGGGGTTCAAGAGAGGGGCAGGTTTGCTACTCCCGGCTCAGGCCTGCCCTGGAAGGGCCCCCTGCCCCCAAGAATTCAACCTGATCAGATACAAGTTCCTCTGAGACAGTACCTTCACAGGGACCGTGATCATCTCCCTCAGGAGACTGGTCCTCCTTCTAAGCCTGGGGGGGAAGACACAGCCTTACCCCTCCTGGTCCATTCTTCCAGGATCCAGGGCCTGTTCAGTGGATGTCTGTTTGGCCTGTGACCTAGTCGCAGCAAACACATCTGCAGAGATGCCCAGCATTGCTGCATGAGTCCTTAGTTCTACTTCAGCCCATGCTGAAGATTCTAAATCATTGCCCAATAAGCATTCCACCGGAAGGTCTGAACTAACCACAACTTTCTTAGGGCCTGTGAACCCTTCCCAGCTGAAATTAACAACTGGCAAGGAATGATCAGCCCTGGCATTGTTAGCTTTGGTCACTTCCTACATCTCACCAAGTATGATTTGATCAGGGTCCACTAGATCTTTTGTCACCTAAGTGACACTGGCACCTGTGTCCCGGTATTCTATGGCCTCCTTACCATTAATCGACGGCTGCTACCTGCATTTTCCCAAGTTACTTGGACTGACAAATAAGGTGGCCATATTTTTATATACATATATATATATATATATATATATATATATATATATATATATATATATATATATATATATTTATATTTATAAAGCGCAACATTTATCCTAGGGGATGTCACGGCGCTAAGGGTTACGGTAGTGAGTAGGTGGGTGAGGGCCAGATATCAGTCTTTAGGGAATAGGTGTATTTTGAGTTTTCTCCTGAAGGCGTTGTACTGTTTAGTCAACCTAAGTTCGACTGGGAGCTCGTTCCAATGTGAAAAGGTACGGCCTCCTGTTCTAGACTTATTTATCTTTTTGTTTCGGCCAGAGCAAGGTGTTGCGATCTTAGTGGTCTAGTGGGAATATAAAAGTGTATTTTGTTCTGAAGGATCATGGGGCCTGTGTCATGGAGTGTCCTGTGAGCATGACCAAGGAGCTTGAAGCAGGCTCCCTGACGCATGGGCAGCCAGTGGAGTTGTTTTAGGCAGTCCTTTGCTGAGCTGTGTTTGCCTTCTTTGCACACTAGTTTTGCTGCAGCATTCTGCACCACCTGTAAGCGTTTAAATAGGTAGTCTGGCATGCCCACAAAAAGGGCATTGCCATAGTCAAACCTGCTGACTAGCAGGGCCTGTGTGACTGTTTTCCTGCTTTCCAGGGGGATCCACAGGAATAACCTTTTTAGGAGTTTCAGGGTGGCAAAGCTTTTCTCACATAGAGTTCGTATGTGGGCCTGCATAGATAGTGTGTCGTCAATAGTTACACCCAGGTTTTTGGCACAGTGCTTGGGTGTGGGGGCGTCTCCTAAAGAGGAGGGGTCCCAGATGTGTTTGACTTCTCCGAGGAGCAGGATCTCAATTTTGTCTGCATTTAGCTTTAGGCAGTGTTCTGCCATCCAGTCAGCCATTTCGGTAAGGCAGCTAGTAAGTTTAGTTTTGGTGTCTTCATGCCCCTTCCCTATGGTGATTGTAAGTTGTGTGTCATCCGCATAGGAGCAAACCCCAAAGCCCAATTTTGTCCCAATTTGTGCCAGGGGTGAGACATAGGCATTGAACAGCGAGGGGCTGAGGGATGCTCCCTGTGGGAGACCACATTTCAGTTGTTTCGGTTCAGATGAGAAGGCTCCTAGCTGGACCGTTTGGGTTCTGTTGCACAGAAAAGAACTGAGCCATTCAAGGGCTTTTCCATTTATCCCATTTTCCGGTAAGTTTTCGAGCAGAAGATGATGAGAGACCGCGGCGAACGCTGCAGACAGGTCTAACATGATCAGGGCCACAGCTTTGCCTTGGTCCAGAGAGTTTCTAATATTGTCTGTGATGGCCAGCAATGTGGCCTCTGTGCTATTGGTAGCCCTGAAGCCTGTTTGGGAGGGGTCCAGTATGTTGTTGTCTTCTAGGTACTTGGATAGCTGTCTATTAATCAGCTCCGCCAACACTTTGGAGAGATACGGGAGTTGAGATATGGGTCTGTAGTTGACCGGGTTTGTCACATCTTTACTTCCTTTTTTTTAGCAGCAGGGTCACAATCGCTTGTTTCCATGTTTCTGGGAAAGTTGCTGCTTCTAGGGAGTTGTTTAAAAGCTGCGTGATAGCAAGGGGGAGGGAGGGTATGATCTGTCTTAAAATAAAATGTGGGCAGGGGTCAAGGGGGGTTCCAGATTTGATATCTTCATGGTTCTGGCAACATCTGCTTCTGAAATTGAGGCGAAGCTATTTAGTTGGGTGTGATTATTCAAGGGGGGGTCTGAATCTCCCCTGCTAGTGGGGGCCACTGGGGTGTTTAGGTCCAATTTTGAGTAGATTTTTTTCTACTATATCTGTGAAAAAATTACTGATCATTTCACAGTTTTCTGTTGAAGGGTGCAATGTTTGGGACGTGCAGGCGGGTTTACACAGTTCTTTTACGATTTTATATAGCTCTTTGGTTGAGTTGCTATTTTCATTGATTCTTTGTGCTTAGTGTGTCCTTTTTACCTTTTTTATGGCATGATTGTAAGTTTTGAGAACAGTTTTGTAGATTAACTTCAGCATCTAGTCGGGACATTCTCCAGGTGTGTTCCTTGATTTTGCATTTCCTTTTAAGTGTTTTGATTTCTGGGGTTTACCATTTTTTAGAGGTGGTTCTTTTTATGGATTTAGATTTGATTAAGGGGGCACATAAGTTCAAAGTGTGGGTGATCTCCGTGTCAAGATTCAGAGCGTCTTTGTTGGTGAGGCGAGTACCTAGGTGTTCTAGGTTGTTGTTTGTTGGCCAGTGGAGTTTAAATGATTCTGTAGTTACCAGTTTCCAAGGTCTGTAATAATCGGGCGCAGGTAGAGAAGGTCCTGCGGGTAACGCAGGCTGAGCAAATGAAAAGGAGGCAAGGGAGTGGCCCGTCCATGTCACGGGTTGAATCTCCTCAATCGAGGTAGTTTCAATGTTGGAGAACAGTAGGGTCAATGTGTGGCCTGCATTATGAGTGAGACCTTGGATCCATTGTTTAAATTGGAGAATTTGCATGTCATTGTATAGATGGGTGGCAGCTAAGTTGTCTGGTTTGTCGAAGTGAATGTTAAAATCTCCGATCACCAGGAAGTTTTTGTATTTGAGACAGACCGGGAATAGTTGTGTGAGCAGCTTCGCGCTGAAGTCTCCATGATATCCGGGGGAATAGATATCAGTGCTCCTCCTAATAGGGAGTGATTACCCTCAGCTACTTGGAATGCTAGTAATTCGTGCTCTTCAAGCTGCGCTACTGAAATTGGGAGGCAGTTGAGGTTGTCCCTTAATATTATTGCAAGTCCTCCTCCTCTTTTCCCTTGTCTATCTTGACGTATGATTTTATATTTTTGGGGGGAGTGCGTTGGGTATATCAGGGCAGTTGTTCTCATCTAGCCAGGTTTCAGTTATAAACACTAAGTCGGGGTTCATTTAGTTAATAATGTCCCAGATCTCCAAGGAGTGTTTGGGGAGGGATCTAGCATTGAGCTATAGGCATTTGGTTCTTAGGCCGTTATTCACCGTTTCGGGTGTGGATTCTATGTGTGCTAGGCTGCACCATTTGCATTTTAAGCATGTGAATGGTCCTTTGATGTTTCCAGGATAAGCTTTAAAGCATTCTGCGTGGTTGCTTGGGGTATGCCTGTTGAGTTCAGTGAGTACCTCTCTGGAATAGGTTAGTGAGTCTCGGAGGTCCGTGCTGCGAGTAGCAGCGGTCCTGGCCCCGGTCAGGCGCGGATGGGCGCAGTCGGGCTTGCCACCATCACAGACAAGTACAGCCCGAGCTGGAGTTCTGGCTAAGCAAGAACCCACCTCGGAGCCCAAGGTTAACCCTACTATTGCCTTGTTCCCTGTACCACCACTTGTACCTGTGCTAGGTGGTGAAGTTACCTTAGGGGCAGTGGTAGTAGGTGGAGTTGAATCCTTGGCTTTTGGACAATTTACATATTTTGTGCAATGGGTCTTTCCTTTACATAAATATCACCAAGGTTTCTTTTTGCCTTTACCTTTGTTAGACTGTGACACCCCCGCCCAGATTTAGGTTTATGGGGCCCCAATGAAGACTTTTGATCTGTACCCTTCCCCATACCTCCATCTGGAGTCTTAGGGCCAGATGTAGGTAATCCCATTTTACCGACTCTAAAATACAGAATCATACCGATTCGTTATTACAGAATCGGAAAACGGGATGTAGGACAAAATTCGGTAAAAAATACTGAGTCGGTAACAGTCGGATTTCTGAATCGGTAAATACCGAATCGGTGATACAAAAAAACACCCAATTGAGTCTGTCAACCAATCCGGAGCATCCACCACACCCCACAACATAGCAACAGAGGGACCAACCAATCAGATGCAACTACCCCTCCCCAGTACCTGGGAGTGGCCACACCCATGCAGGTGCAAAGCAATTGAACAGTTTGGAGAGCTAGAGGAAACCGAGAGGAACAGGCTGCCCTGAGCTTAGCTGGACTGCAGAACGAAGTCCCAGGATGGCCAGAAGGATGGAGCGGAGCACAAGAGGAAAATTAAATTCAGCCCAGCAGAATTGCAGGTGCTGGTGGAGGAGGTCGTGAAACACCACACCCAGCTCTTTGGGAAGCAGTCTCTGCATGTTGCAGAGTCTGTTAAAAGGAACACCTGGCTGGGGATCCAGTCCAAGGTCAATGCTATTGGGGTCATCACCAGAGACATTGATGACCTTAAAAAAAGGTGGTATGATCTGCGGATCATAACAAAAAAACCCTTGCAGCCCAGAGAAAAGAAGCAGGAGCCACAGGTGGAGGGTGGAACCGTGCACCAAGACTGACAGACCTGGAGCAGCTGGTGGAATCCACCCTGGAGCCAGAGAGTGTCCATGGGATCGGGGATGCTGAAAGCTCAGCCAGAGCTGCAAAAAAACAAGGTAAGCTGCATGGACATGAATCCCCACCCCTTTCCCTGCCCCCCTTCCCCAATGTGGGTGTCTGCATCACACTCCAGTACAGATTTTAGGAATTTCCAGCAATGCATCATGGGAGACGTAGTCTTAGGAACATCAATACAGTCATCATAGGAATCAGCAAGGCATGCCACACACTACATCCAGAAGCTGTTGAGGACCAGGCAATTGTGTGATAGGAATGTGATTTAATAATGACACACATCGCTGAGCCAATGTTCATATCTGTCCACAGGAGAGTCATCGCGCAGTACAGCGCAGGAATGGGAGGAGAGGGCACCAGCAACGGAGAGGAGTGAGGAAACACCCAGAAGTGCAGGTCAAAGCACTGTTCTGCCACTCACACTCACAGCGCAGGCAGCAACTACACCGGAGCGAGCTACCACACCACAGCCTCTGTCACCTCTGCTGTTTGGGTCACAACAGTTGGAACCACCTGCACTTTCCCCCACACCAACCTCAGAGTCATCTGTGCTGGTACGGCCAAGGAGGCATGATATTCCCCCTCTCAGGATTCTGGAGTCGTCCGATGAGGATGATGGGGAGGCAGACAACGCAGGACAGCAGAGTGCATCTGGAGCTGTGCGTACCGGTACAAGAGGCCGGAGGGTATGGGAGAGAGGCAATGGCGAGGATGGAGAGGGGGTATTCTGTGGTCTTGAGGAAACCATGGTCAAAGTCCAGCGCCTGCAAGCAAAGGGCATATTAGCTGTACATAGACGGGTGCGCAACTTGAATCACAGGATGGGCAACATCGAGCAGGGAATTGGCTCCATGGCACAGATCATGCAGTCCATGGCAAATGGAATGAGGGACATGACACAGTGCGTGATGGATCTCTGTGAGAGACTAGACTATGACCACTCAGAGAGGCGCCAGGATAGACAGTGCATGCGCCAACAAAGGCCATGAACCGGCTTGCCACAGCAACCTCCCTGCTATGTCGGCGCTCTGTTGCCATGCAAGATGGCATTGTGCACTGCTGCACGGATTTGACGAGGGGGATGGGGAGAGTTACCTCGGCCATGGAGATACTACTCACCAACCAGGCAGCCACTGCTGGGGACACAGGTTTCGGGGACACAGAAGACTCTATCAGCAGGGGTAGCTGTAGCACTCCTGTTCCTGACATTCGATGGAGCAGCAGACGCCAACCTGCTGAGCCAGTCTCCACTGCCACTGTTGCCACCCAGCCTCGTGCATCCCGCACTGTAGTGCGTGGGCGCAAACAATGATGATGCCCACAACTCACAGGACATGTCACTGTGAGGTAACCTGTGACCACCCAGTGTGGTATTCAGACATTGAAGTACCATGGTCTGCTATCCGTCCACTGCCGTAGTGACAATTTAACTACGTAATTGAAATACAAAGCCTGGCTGTGTCTCCTTACTTACTTAGAAATAGCTGCGTGTGATCTCTGCCCGTCTCAGTCTCCCATCTGTGGCTTGCGCTGCTCCTGCTGCATAGGGCTCTGCCTGTTCAGTTCCATCATCAATGTCCTCATGATGTGTAATCTCCACCTCTGTGCCTTCCTTGGTGGCAAGGTTGTGCAGCATGGCACAGGTCACAATGATTTTGCAGCAGATGATTGGAGTACTGCTGTGCATGTCCGCTCTTGTGGAGGCAGCGGAACCTGCTATTTAGGAGTGCAAATGTGCGTTCTACAACGCTGCGAGTTGCTCTGTGTGCCATATTGTAACGCTGCTCACTCCTGGTAGATGGATTGAGGTAGGGGGTGAGCACAGAGGACCGCACAGCATAAGCGCTATCGCCTAGGTAGAAAAGAGCGCCATTAGTTACATACTCATGATACATTCAACAGCATTAACTATCAGAGTGTGTCACAGTTATTTACTGTTAGACGGACCGGGAGGGTCGGCCGAGAATAAGGGGAGAGGTCTCCGGGGAGAGCCGTCTCCAGCGATCGTACAGACGAGTAACTTCCCCCCCACAGATGTACACCACACAAGGATAAGGTTTAACGTTCTTTATAAGCAATTCTTTAAGTACGGTGAAATGGTACAAGGAGGTCTGGACTCAGGGGTCCCCTCGGTTCTAGTCTCTTGGTTGGGAAAAGGGGTAGCGGGACAGTCTTGTTACCAATCTGGTAGATGCGGTGATAGATGGATAGCTCACAATCCTCGAGCTCGGCGTTCTAGATGATCGGGCCGCGGCGGAGCCAGCAGGTCCCGAGATGGTTGAAGGTAGCTACGGTCCGCGGCGGAGCCAGCAGGTCCCGATGAAGGTGGTAGTTCCAAACGGTCCGCGGCCACGCCAGCAGGTCCCGACGACGATGAAGGTTTCAGAAGTTTGCGGCAGCGCCAGCAGGCAGGACGATAGTTCGCAAGGCAGGGCTACGGCAGCGCCAGTAGTCCGTCAAGGATGAGTTCTTCACTGCGTCTCTCGACTCCAGGATACAACTGCCTTCCTGCTCTGGAGCTGTCCCAGTTATAGGTCTGTCCCCCTTTGATGTCCGGACCCTCGCACTTGGAGGTCGGGAGGTCCGGGATGAGGGAGTCCAGACACCCAGCAGGGGGGTGGAGCCAGCGCCCGGGGGAGCCGGGGGTGATCGGCACCTGGCGGGGGAGAGCCATCGACACCTCTTTCTCCCATTGACCTGCCAAGTAGTCCGCTCACCTCCTGGGTGGATGGTGGTGCCGGGATGTCGGGGCCTGGCCAGGCCCAGGGTTAGGGTCGATCGGAGGCCACGCGGCCTCGTGGTGCTGTGTCCAAGATGGCGCCCAAGCCGGGCGAGGGGGCCGGTAGTGATTCGGGTCCATGAGGTGGAGATGTCTAGGGGCATGGGTCCCATATGAGACGGGAAACGGGTGGTTGTTGCGTGTCACTCCTGAAGAGCCGGGCTCGGGCCCGGTCGTGCGGGGAGGGAGCAAGCCCTTCACGTGGCCTGTCCAACATGCGTCCCCCCCAGCTGAAGGCGGGGAGAGTCACCCATCCTCTTGGGGACTCTCCTCGTCGAGGCGGAAAAAGCGTGACAGGCCATCCGCGTTGGCGTGGTCTTGTCCGGGCCGATGTTCCACAGTGAAGTCCATCCCCTGCAGGGAGATGGACCAACGCAATAGTTTCGGGTTTTCCCCCCGCATCTGCATTAGCCATTGCAGGGGCCGATGATCGGTCTGTACCCGGAAGTGGGTACCGAAGAGATAAGGCCGGAGGTTTTTGAGGGCCCACACCACTGCGAAGGCCTCCCTCTCGATGGTGCTCCAGCGTTGCTCTCGGGCCAGGAGACGTCTGCTGATGAAGGCCACTGGTTGGTCAAGTCCTTCGAGGTTCAGCTGGGAAAGGACTGCCCCAATGCCATGGTCGGAGGCGTCCGTTTGGACGATAAATTCCCGACTGTAGTCGGGGGCCTGGAGCACAGGGGCGGAGCACATGGCGGCCTTCAGCTTCTCGAAGGCCGCTTGACAGTCTGGGGTCCAGTTGACCTTCTTTGGTTGGTTTTTGGATGTGAGTTCCGTGAGGGGCCCCACAATGCTGCCATAGTCCCTCACGAACCGCCGGTAGTAGCCTGTGAGTCCCAAGAAGGCGCGGACCTCGGTCTGGGTGATGGGGGGCTGCCAAGACTGGATGGCAGCGATCTTGAGTTGCAGCGGGGCCACCAGACCGCTTCCCACCTGGTGCCCGAGATAGGTCACGGACCCCTGGCCAATTTGGCATTTGCTGGCCTTGATCGTGAGGCCGGCTTGTTGGAGGGCCTGCAGAACCTCTCGGAGGTGGTTGAGGTGGTCGGACCAGTGGCGGCTGTACACTGCGATATCGTCCAGATAGGCGGCGCTGAATTCTTCAAGTCCCGCCAGGACCTGATTTACTAGCCGCTGGAATGTTGCTGGAGCATTCTTCATGCCGAATGGCATGACCTTGAAGTGGTAATGGCCATCAGGGGTGGAGAAGGCAGATCGTTCTTGGGCCCGGGGTGTGAGACCGATCTGCCAGTAGCCCGCTGTCAGGTCGAAGATGCTGAGGTAGCGGGCAGCTCCCATGCGGTCGATTAGTTCATCTGCTCGGGGAATGGGGTGTGCGTCGGTTCGGGTGACCGCATTCAAGCCCCGGTAGTCGACGCAGAACCGGAGCTCAGGAGTGGTGCCGGGGGCGGCCGCTTTGGGGACCAGTACCACTGGGCTGGCCCAGGGGCTGTCTGAGGGCTCGATGACCCCGAGCGTGAGCATCTTGGACACCTCCTCTTGGATGCAGGCCCGTACCCGATCTGGTACGCGGTAGGCCCGATGTCGGATAGGGGGACTGTCTCCAGTGTCCACATCGTGTAAGCACCAGGGGGTGACCCCTGGGGTGAGGGAGAACAGGGTGGCGAACTGCAGTAGGAGGTCTCGGCAGCCTTGGCGCTGTGACAGGTTGAGGGCCTCCGAGAGTCGGACCCCGTCCACGGAGCCGTCCTTCTCCTGAGTCCGTAGGAGGTCAGGGAGTGGTTCGGAGTCCTCCTCGGCCCCGTTGTCTGTTGCCATTAGGAGGCTGAGCTCCGAGCGCACAAAGTGGGGCTTTAGTCTATTGGCGTGGAGGACCCGAAGGGGGTTCCGTGAAGATTCCATATCGATGAGATAGGTGACAGGGCTCTTGCGCTCGACCACTTTGAAGGGCCCTGTCCATTTGTCTTGCAGGGCACATGGCTCGGTGGGAGACATCACCCATACTTGTTGGCCGGGTTCAAATTCGATGGAGGAGGCATTTTGATCGTACCACCTTTTCATGTCTTCCTGACTGGCCTCCAAGTTTGCTTTAGCCATTTCTCTGAACCGTCTGGTCTGGTTGCGTAGGGTCAGGAGGTACTTGAAAACATCTGGAGGGTTCTTCAGAGGGGGCATTTCCCAACCTTCTTTGACTAGGCTGAGCGGCCCTCGCACAGGGTGTCCATATAAGAGTTCGAACGGGCTGAAGCCGAGGGACTTCTGGGGGACTTCTCGATAGGCAAAGAGGAGGCACGGCAGTAGCACATCCCACTGGCGACGGAGGGGCTCTTCCAACCCCCCAATCATCCCTTTGAGCGTGCGGTTGAACCGCTCAACTAGTCCGTTTCCTTGAGGGTGATAGGGGGTCGTGAATCGGTAGGTGACCCCACACTGTTGCCAGAGGGATTTCATGTATTTTGAAATAAAGTTTGTGCCTCTGTCGCTGACGACTTCTCGGGGGAAGCCCACCCGGGAGAAGATCCCCATCAAGGCCCGGCCGACCACCGGGGCTGTCACAGTTCGCAGGGGAACAGCCTCGGGGTAGCGGGTGGCGTGGTCCACCAGTACCAGGATGAACCGATGTCCTTGTGCTGTACGGGGGTCCAGGGGCCCCACAATGTCTATCCCCACCCTCTCGAACGGGGTGGTGACCACTGGGAAAGGTTGCAGAGGTGCTTTAAGCTTGCGGCCGCTCTTCCCGCTGGCCTGGCACGTGGGGCAAGACCGGCAGTGCTGGAGTACGTCGTTCCTCATCTTGGGCCGGAAAAAGTGGGTCACCAGGCGACTGTAGGTTTTGTCCTGACCCAGGTGACCAGCCAGGGGGACATCGTGGGCCAGGTTTAGCAAGAAGTCTCTATAGCGGAGGGGCACCACTAGCACTCGACTGGCCCCTAACTCCGCGATTCTCTGTTCGCTGTACAACAGGTCGTTGTCCCAATAGACCCAATGGGTTCCGGAGGTATCCCCTGCGCTCTGGGCGAGGGCTTGTTGGCGGAGTCCCTCGAGGGAGGGACAGGTCTTCTGCTCTTGGCGAAACTGTTCCTGGGTGGGCCCCCCCTCCTGACGCCACTGAGCCAGGTCGGGAAGGTCCTGAGGCTGAGCGAGCCCCTCGGGAGTTTGCTCTGGGGGGTCGGTACGGTCGGTGTCTTCTACTGGAGCGACCGGGGGAGGAGGTGCCGGCCATTCAGGTTCTTCGGGTCGGGGGATGGTACGGGCAGCCATGGACCGGGTGGTTACGCATGCCCAGTCCGGGAGGCCCAACATCCCCAGGTGCTCTCTTCTCTCTACGGCGGCCCACGGGGAACTCTCCAGATCATTTCCCAGGAGACAGTCTACGGGGGCATCATCTCGGACCGTCACCTTCAACATGCCAGAGACTCCTCCCCACTCGAAGGGGACGCAGGCCATCCGACATAGACTCTCCGAATTGTCGGCTGAACGGACAGGGCAGAGAACGTTCGGCAGGATCTGTTCTGGGGTCACCAGGTGACAGCGGACGGCTGTCACACTGGCCCCGGTGTCACGTAGGGCTTCGGCCCTGCGTCCATTAATGTTCACCCACTGACTGTACTTCCGGGTGTTGGCGGGTAGGGGGGCCCGCGGGACCATGTCTTTTCCCCCTAGGCACGCTAGAACCATGGCGGCGGGTTCCCATTCTTGGTGTTCTTGCTCACGTTCCTCGTGTTCTTCGGAGATTTGTTCTTCCCCCAGGGCGGCGGCAGCCATCTGGCGGGGTCTCGGAGTCTGGCTCTGTGGACAATTCGGGTCGTTTGCGTAGTGGCCGACTCGCTGGCATCGGTGACACGTGACATTGGCTCTGTACCCCGGGCGCGCCGGGGTGTTGCCCCGGTTGGCCGGGGGTGGGGTGCTGGCAGCGGGAGCGGCCGGGGCATTGTCTCTTCCTCGTCCCTGGCCCCCTCCTCCTCCTCAGGGACGGTGCTGACCTGGGTGGTTCCGGTTCTGTTCATGTGACCCATTTCGGCCCACTCGGGTGATTTCCCACCGGTCAGCCTCGGCGGCGAGCTGCCGTGGATCAGTCAATTTACTGTCGAGGAGGTGCTGCCTGAGCTCGACGAAGCAGTTGTTAGATAGATGCTCCCATACCATGAGATTGAAGAGTTGCTCGTAGGTCGTTACATTGCTTCCCTTGATCCAACCCTCGAAGGCTCGGCTGAAATAGTTCACGTACTCCACCCAAGTTGTACCCGGGATCCGGGTGCAGTCTCGGAACCTCTGGCGGTACATTTCGGGTGTGAGCCCATAGCGGGTGAGGAGGGTAGCTTTCATGTGGTCATAGGAGGTCATCAGATGGTCTGGGAGCTGTAACAGGGCATCGCGGCCCTCATTGACGAACCTCCCCCATAGACCGGCTCCCCAGTCGCTTCGATCGATCCGGTGGGAGGTCATAGCGATCTCGTAGGCCTTGAACCATTGCTGTATGTCGTCATCTCGGAAATATTCTCGAACGACATCCTTGGGGATGTGTACTTTCTTTTCTGTTGCTCCCGGGGTGCGTGGTTGCTCGGGCACCCCTAATTCTTTGTTCTGCTTACGTAATTCTATCTCGGCTAGTTTGTGCTCGTGTTCATACGCCAATCTCTTCTCTTCGAGCTCTCTTTGTCTCTGTTTCTCTTCCCGTTCTTCTCGGAGCCGTAGATGTTCTAGGTTCAGTTTTTGTTCGGCTAATTTGAGTTCGCCATCCATTTTGAGCCGGGCCATTTCTAGTTCATGTAGTCTGTTTCTCTCTCGTTCTTGGATCTCGTTTTGCGAGAGACCCGTTCTTTGCTCCTCGGGAGCCGTGGTGTTTTTCTCTGCTGCTGCGACATTTTGGTCCGGGGGTCTGACGGCCCCGGTTTCCGCCCATGACTCAATGGCGTGCTTGAAATCGTCCTTAGTACTCAGACCGGTGGTAGCGATACCTAGTTCAATGCAGAATTGTTTCAACTCACGATGGCTGTACTCTTCCAATTTCTCCATCTGGAATTTCTCGGTGGATCCGCTCTCTTTGGTTGTCATTGTGGTTTCGTCGTGGGGTGAGCTACTCTCTGTACGATTACGCGTTGATTCGGATTGCGCCGCTGGCCACCAATGTTAGACGGACCGGGAGGGTCGGCCGAGAATAAGGGGAGAGGTCTCCGGGGAGAGCCGTCTCCAGCGATCGTACAGACGAGTAACTTCCCCCCCACAGATGTACACCACACAAGGATAAGGTTTAACGTTCTTTATAAGCAATTCTTTAAGTACGGTGAAATGGTACAAGGAGGTCTGGACTCAGGGGTCCCCTCGGTTCTAGTCTCTTGGTTGGGAAAAGGGGTAGCGGGACAGTCTTGTTACCAATCTGGTAGATGCGGTGATAGATGGATAGCTCACAATCCTCGAGCTCGGCGTTCTAGATGATCGGGCCGCGGCGGAGCCAGCAGGTCCCGAGATGGTTGAAGGTAGCGACGGTCCGCGGCGGAGCCAGCAGGTCCCGATGAAGGTGGTAGTTCCAAACGGTCCGCGGCCACGCCAGCAGGTCCCGACGACGATGAAGGTTTCAGAAGGTTGCGGCAGCGCCAGCAGGCAGGACGATAGTTCGCAAGGCAGGGCTACGGCAGCGCCAGTAGTCCGTCAAGGATGAGTTCTTCACTGCGTCTCTCGACTCCAGGATACAACTGCCTTCCTGCTCTGGAGCTGCCCCAGTTATAGGTCTGTCCCCCTTTGATGTCCGGACCCTCGCACTTGGAGGTCGGGAGGTCCGGGATGAGGGAGTCCAGACACCCAGCAGGGGGGTGGAGCCAGCGCCCGGGGGAGCCGGGGGTGATCGGCACCTGGCGGGGGAGAGCCATCGACACCTCTTTCTCCCATTGACCTGCCAAGTAGTCCGCTCACCTCCTGGGTGGATGGTGGTGTCGGGATGTCGGGGCCTGGCCAGGCCCAGGGTTAGGGTCGATCGGAGGCCACCCGGCCTCGTGGTGCTGTGTCCAAGATGGCGCCCAAGCCGGGCGAGGGGGCCGGTAGTGATTCGGGTCCATGAGGTGGAGATGTCTAGGGGCAGGGGTCCCATATGAGACGGGAAACGGGTGGTTGTTGCGTGTCACTCCTGAAGAGCCGGGCTCGGGACCGGTCGTGCGGGGAGGGAGCAAGCCCTTCACGTGGCCTGTCCAACATTTACCTAGCAGGTATCCGTCACGGAAATCTCCAGCAACAAGGCGTGTGTATATCCCACTGTTCTGGAAGATGTACGAGTCGTGGGTACTCCCAGGGAATTTGGTCACAATGTCTGTTATGATGTTGCCAGCATTGCATATCACCTGCACATTGCTTGAGTGCGTTGACTTCCGGTTCCTGTAAATGTGTTCTGTGGCTGCAGGTGGGCAGAGTGGAATGAGGGTGCCATCTATGCAGCCTATGACGTGAGGGAAGTGTGCCAGTTGATAGAAATCTGTTTTGGTCTTCGCAAGTTCCGCAGGTGTGTCAGGGAACCTAATATAATGATGCATTCTCTGCATCATGGCCTCCAGGAACTTCCTGAAGAAACGGGACAGGCAGCTCTGGGACACCCCACCTACTGCAGCAATCACACTCTGGTAACTCCCAGAGGCAAGCAGGTGTAGGCTACACAGCACCTGCACATGGGGTGGGATGGCGTGCACCCTTGGTGTTGGGTGTTCAAGGAGTGGGTGCAGGTCCCTGATCAAGTCCAGGATGGTGTGGGGGCGTGGCCTGTACCTTTGCAGTATCTCTGGCTCAGTCATTTGGAAGAGCGTTATCCTCTGCCTGTAGACTTGCTCCTCCCTTCTCCATACCCTCTCTCCTGCTGCCTGTAGCCGTAGCCGCCTTGCTATGACGTAGAATGACGCCATTCTGGTGAAACTGTTGCATTTTGGGGCCTCATTTTATAGCCTGCACCTGGTTACCACCTGCCTTCAATCCATGGTAAATACCGACTCTTTATACCGAATTTCATGAAATTCTGTATTTTTGAGCTTTCCTACATCTCAAGGGTAATTTTTTACCATTTCTTATTTATCGATTCGGTAAATAAGAATTCGGTAAATGAGGATTCGGTAAATTCCGGATCGGTAGAATACAGACTCGTATTTACCGAATCGGTACATTTTTGACTCCTACATCCCAATACCGGTCGGTAACGGCTGAAATTACCGAATTTCGGCCGTTACCGACCGGTATTGGGCTACCTACATCTGGCCCTTAGAATCTTGCTTCTTTTGGTCACCACCATTGTTCTGGGTTTTCTGCTTCACCCTGGTTCTGGCCCACTTATATGCCTTCTATCCCAATTCTTGGGGAGAGATCAAATCTGAGTCAACCAGGTACTGATGCAATAACGGACTTTGGCAAATATTAAGTATCTGCTTCTTCATAATTTATTATACAATCCTACAAAATCATGCTGCAAAACAACCAGCCTTACAGAGCCTTAATAGCACTGTTCACAAAGTCTACCCAGGCCTGAGTCTGAGCCTTCTGGGTGTCTCTGAACTTAATCTTGTATTGCTCAGTGGTTAAGCCAAACCCATCAATGAGAGCACTCTTCAGAACTGAATAATTGTCAGCATCTTCTTCTCTAACAGTGAGGAGCTTATCTCTATTATCAGCAAAGGAGAGCCTCAAGATAGCTGCCCACTGCTCTAGAGGGACCCTCTGTACTTTACATGCCCTCTCTAAAGCAGGTCTCCATTTGTGGATGTCCTCCCCAACATGGTAGAGAGGGACAATCTTGCTCAGGTTCCTATTGTCAAATGAATGTTTCTTAACTCTAGGGACACTGTTGCTGTCACCATGGGACTCTAGTCCCAACTTTTTTTCTAGCTCTCTGGACTTCCGGGGACTTTTTGTCAAGGGGCAGTTGCTCTTGCCTGACTCTAAACCTAGCTTTCTCAAGCTCAAGTAACTGGTATTCCCTATCTAAAGAGTGGAGTGGTCCCTTTAGCTGGATACAGAGGTCTGTACTGAATGCCCGGAGCGGTCTGATTCTGCCGATGGAGATCTAGATATCCTTGGTAAACTCTTCACTCTTCCTGGAGGGGTGACGATTGGCTCCCCTGAGCCATCTCCCAGATCCTCTGGAATATCTGAATAGTCCAGGTGGGAACCTTCAGGTTCCTCCTGCCGGGTTTGAGTCTAAGTCATAAAAGGTGTCACCTCCTGACATGTCCTCATTCCTTGACCCACCCACTCTCTCCAGCTCTTCTGACCCAGGGGTCTTCCTAAGGTCATTTATGAGTAACACCTCAGTCAGGCGTTGAGTGTTGGCTGCTCGCCCTGTCTTCAGCTTTCTAGAGGCACACGGGGCTTTCAATTCCTGTATCTAGAGGGCAGAGAGCCACTGGTTTCTTCTTTAGTAAACATACTAAGTGTGGTGTGGTGTGTGCACCTACCTAACCTAATGGGAAACTAAACTCTCTTAGGTTGGGGAAGTGTGTGCTAAACCCTTGACTACTCAACCCCAAGTTCAGTAGGACTTACTTATCCAAGCTAGTATTATATGCACCTAGTACTTGTGGTTTTCCAGTTAATCAATACAAAGATTTATGTAGCAAAATAATGCAGGGTTGAATCCCAACGGCTGCACACCAATTATGAGAAGTTGGCCTGGTATATGCTGTCCACTAGGGCACCTTGCACCAGTCCAAACATCCCTTATGGTGATTAGGTTAAAGATAACCTGA
The DNA here is from genome assembly GCF_964263255.1 of Lissotriton vulgaris. Classification (NCBI taxonomy): domain Eukaryota; kingdom Metazoa; phylum Chordata; class Amphibia; order Caudata; family Salamandridae; genus Lissotriton; species Lissotriton vulgaris. Next base: position 87,916,024 of record NC_141685.1, on the reverse strand, counting down.
AAAAGCTATCCAAGTGGTATCTGTGGAGAGCACCCGTTAGGCTTAGTCTTGAAGGAATGCTTGTTTTACCAGAATGCAACCCTATAGTATTGGTTGAATTAAAGGTAAACCACACAGTAGTTATAAAAATATGTATTTATTAATATAACACTCTCTAGTATCCTCTATTTGAGGATATAACACACAACACACAATACTTTAGCAATTAAACAATCATAAGTAGCACAATACGCAGTGGGCTCCAGGGGAAGACCAAACCATATACTAAAATAGTGGTATAAGAACCACGACTTGAGTCAAGACAATGTCTAGGACGTGTAGAATCGCACAACCCCAAGGAACCACCCAAGTTGAGTACGTAGGGACCCCACGGAGGACGCGTGCTCCAGACAACTCTATGGGAGAGTTGCGGTTGAAGTTTTAAAGATTAAGGACCCTTACCAGTGGATTACGAAGAACCCTTTGGAACTTAGAATGTTGGAGAGCCGTGGATACTGTAGTACCAGTGTTACCTATCCCAGGGAAGCTGGGTGCATAGGGCTGAAGTGGTGTCGGAAACCGATGTCGTTCTCAATGGGAGACTTCAAGGAAATGCCACTGCTGGAAGGAAGAAGAATGTCCACTGGAATCCACAAGTGGATTCTTGATGGAAGGAACCTGAAAGCAGAGGGGACAGAGTTTGGGTCATTCAGGAGTGACCAGGGGCTCTGGAGACGAATGCCCACCGATGTCGGGTGCTTCTGGTGAGATGAGGGGGTTCTTGATTCTTCAGCTGCAGGGACAAGGAAACGTCGAGGACGACCAGGAGCCAGATGTGAGCTGTCCCGGATGTCGAGTGCTGAGGGGTCAGTGTCCGGCGGGAACACCAACAAGCCTTGGCAATGACAACCCACGAAGATGGTCAAGATTGGTTAGGTCTGGCCCAACATGGACCAGGAGACTCACCACAGCAAGGGAAGTCAGGGCAAGCCTGGAGCAACCAGGGGAGCCCAAATAAAGCACTGTTGACCCTCAAGAGGACCCACATCCGGGAGGCACAGGAGTCGCAAGGGGACCTCAGGCAATTTCACAAAACCTCAGTTCCCAGGGCACAGAGTGCGAGGAGGCCGAAGTCCTTGGTAGGAAATGTGCACAGAGGTTGGGGCTGACACCCCAATGCACAAATTTGGGGAATGCCAAGAAGCATATGCACTTGCAAATGAACGCGGTGCACAGGGGTATGGGTTATGCGGTCCCCACGAGGGATACTGGCCTCAAACTCGGTGAGAGGGCAGCTCGACCTCAGGGAACTTGGGAACCCACCTCCTGTGTTGTTGGAGCCTTCGGAATCCGCAGGAGCTCAGGATCAGCAGACCGGTTAATTGTGTTACATGCCTGTGAATGCAGGGGAGTGACTCCTTCACTCCAAGGAAAATACTTCCGTAGTCTTTGATGCTCCACAGGGTCCTACACTGAACCTGTATGGTGCATGGGCACAGACGATGCTTTGGACAGAGAGGGAGACTAAGTCGGGGTCAGTGAAGTCCAGCAAAGTCCAGAGTGTCCCGACGGTCGAAGTTCAGTGGTTTCTGGTTCAGAATCTTGTCCACGTCGAATCTAGGGTCCTATAGCCAGGTAAGCCCTTCGTTACCCACATGAGAGGGTTGGACAGATTCAGGGGACCCTCCCAGGAGAGGGTCTGGACAGTGGGGAGGATACTCCCATGTCCTTGTCCAGTTTCGTGCCAGAGCCTGTGCCAACGACTCAAAGAACTGGTTTGAACTGGACTAGGCACAGGGACACCAAATGTGCTTCTCGTGCAGACTTTCTGGCACTGAGGCAGTGCACCCACCCAGCCCCAATACAGTATCTATTGCAAATCAGGGTTGCCCAGGAGATGCACAAACAACTAGGCCCAGAAATCTTTAGGGCGTGAAGACTCGGGCAGTTCCTCTGCATATATTTCAAGTTGTATTTTACAGTAGAGTAAGTTCCCGATCCACTTTTTCAGAGTAGCAGTAGTTTTAGACCCCCCAGCATTGTGCCACCACCCGTTTAGCAAGCAAGGTCGAGACAGCGATTAAACTATGGTTGCAGGGTTTGAGGTTCTTTACCCAGCCCAGCAGGCAGACATCAGGAGTACACATCACGGATTCAGAGACCACATTAGTAAGCAGAGTTGTGACCTTGGTCCAGAATTGATAGATTCCTGTACAATGCCATGCAAGATGCAGAAACTCTGCATCCCCCTGCCCTCACCGAACAAAGCAGGCATTCTCCCGCAGACCAAAGCGCTTCAATTGCAGCGGTGTATAGTACAACTGGTGCAAGTATTTAAAATGGATGATGCGGAGGTTGCAATTTGCAGTTAAGCGGCCTGTTCGGGCACAGCAGAACCTCCACATATCTGGTGAGAATGAAGTTCCTTGTATCGCCACCAATTTATTATTTATAGGGGCCCTGCTTATGCAGGGGCGCCCTCTAACGTAAAACCCAGCACCCTGCCTTCAGGATTGATAAGGCCTGAAATAGGGGTGACTGATAGGTTTTAAGTGTAGTAACTTATAGATATAGTAAACCTATATCTTTCATAAGTGGTGAAGCATCAGCTTACATAGGCTGCAATGTCAGACCTGTAGTTGCATTTTGCATGGACTCTCATGGGTGGCATAATACATGCTGCAGCCCGTGGGAGGCCTCTGGGGTACCTATGCAATGCACTGGGTACATGTGTACCATATACTAGGGACTGATAAGGGTACCCCAGTGTCCAATCTGGAGTGTACCTAGTACGTGTTTTACAGTTTAGGAGGAAAAAGCAGATAGGCTGGGGTCCTGATTAGCAGGATCCCAGCCAGACTAGTCAAAAACAGTGGTTGCAATCAGCAAAAAGTGGGGGTAACCATAAGAAGCAGTTCCTACTTTCCTACAGTTAGTGATGAGTGGATTGGTTAGTTGTGTAGGATAGAGTTATGTACTGTTCGCAGGTGATGGTAGAAATGTGTGGTAGCTGGGATAGAACGGTATAAAGACGTGGTTTAGTAGTGTGTGCTGAGAAATTGGATTGTGCATAGGGTTAGTTTGTAGTCCATGAGTGGAGTACATTTGGTGTGTGTGTGTTACTCTGGTCGTGGATGGGGTTGGGTGTTTGAGTTTGAGTTTAAAAATATTTATATAGCGCACTTTCACCAGCGGTTTCAAGGCACTGCAACAGACAGATCCCCAGAGTAGGAGTAACAGAAAATAATAGGAAAAAAACAGAAACAGCAAGTGATCTAGTTAAAAGATTTAGCAAATAAATGGGCTTTGAGTTTTTTCCGGAATTGAGGGTAAAGAGTTAGAGATCTAAGCTCTAAAGGCAGGGAATTCCCCAGGACTGGGGCAAGGGTCACAAACTTCGATCCTCCCCATTTCTTCCTCCAGAAACGGGAGACTGACAACAGGGATTGCGTGGATGAGCGTAGTTCCCTAGTTGGAACATAGGGAACGATCTCAGATGTAATAAAGGCCGGGGCCGCGACCAGTCATGCTTGAAAGATGATAGAAGCAAGCTTAAACTGGACGCGTTCACGGACAGGGAGCCAGTGTAAGGATTTGAGAAGGGGTGTTACGTGGTGGGATTTTGGAAGATTGAACACCAACTGTGCCGCCTGGTTCTGGATCAGCTGCAAGCGCCTTAAACTATATGCAGGTATACCTGCATATAGGGCGTTGCCATAATCCAGGCGGGAAATAACCATCGCCAAGATGATCAATTTCAAGGCATCGAAGGAAAAAAAGTGGGATACCTTGCGGATGGTGCGTAGTGACAGGAAAGAAGAGGACACCACAGAACTAACCTGGGAGTGAAGAGTGAGCTGAGAATTAAGTTTGATACCTAAAGTTTTAACTGAGGTAGAAGGGACCGGGGGAGAGCCTAGGGAAGGGGGCCAAAAAAGTGAATACCAGGGACTGGAGCAACCACCCGTCAACACCAGCTCGGTCTTATCCGGGTTAAGTTTCAAGTGGTTGTAGTTCATCCAGTCCCGGATGAAAATCATAATAGACTGGAAGTTTGAGATGGAAGCAGAGGAAGAAGACAGATTGAAAACAAGTTGGAGGTCATCTGCATAATTGTATACGCTGACCTCCATTTGCTGCAACGAAAAAATAAGGGGGGCAATATAAAGGTTAAACAAAAGAGGTAAAAGGGAGGAACCTTGGGGGACCCCGCACTGAACTTTCCGGAAGTCCGCAGAAAAATCACCCAGGTGAACAGCCTGGGTGCGGTCCCTCAGGAAGGAGGATAACCATACCAGGGCGGTACCCCCGATCCCCGCCGCCCCGACACGGGAAAGCAAGATGGTATGGTCAACCGTGTCAAAGGCGGCTGAGAGATCGAGGAGGACCAAAGCCTGGGCCTGGTTGGTATCCATTCCCTCCCTGAGGTTGTCAAGGACCGAGAGTACTACGGACTCCGTAGAGTGTGCGGGGCGGAAGCCGGCCTGGCGGGGAGCCAAAACCCCGTACTCCTCCACAAAAGTGCTCAAAGACCTGGTAACATGGCGTTCGAGCACCTTAGCCAAAAATGGTAGGAGGTAGATGGGGTGATAATTGGCGGGGACCGAAGGGTCTGCGCCAGGCTTCTTTAAGATGGGAACAATAACAGCTGTTTTCAGTGGATTGGCTACAACCCCCTGGGAAAGAGAACTGTTGAGGAAGTGAAGAGGGGAATCTGGAAAAGTTGTATAAATGTGGCGAAGGATGTGCGCGGGGCAAGTGTCCAATGGGGAGCCGGATTTAACAAGGGGAATTATCGAGGTCAAGGATTCCTTAGTCAGGGGGGGAAGGGCATCGAGTTGTCCCTTAGGTGGAGGACACTGAGGGTCAACAAAAGTCGGGGGGTGAAGGGAATGTTGGCTTTGAAAATAGCAATCTTCTCGATAAAGAAATTATTTAAGGAGTGACAAAGGTCCTGGGAAGGGGAGGGCTTAAGAGATGTCCTATCGGAAAATGCCAAATTGTGGACAATCGAGAAAATTTCCCTCCGTTTATACTCAGCTGCAAGAATCTTTGAGGAGAAGTAGGCCGTTTTTGCAGCCAAGATGGCCTTCCTATATTGAGCCAGGAGAGTGGTGAACTCAGATCTGAGTAAGGGACAAATATCCCTCTCGAACAGGCACGCTCGGCTCGGCGTACCGCTAGTTTGATGGTCTTAAGATCCTCGTTAAACCACAAGTTGGCATCCTTCTCCCGCTTTGAAGTCACCCGCTTCAGCGGGGCAATGGAATCACAGCCTGAGGAGAGCCAATGTTCAATGGCAACGGCCTGAGAAAGAGTGGATAGGCCTTGTAGGGTAGGGTAGGAAGAGGTTAATAATGCGGATAGATTCCCCGGATCCACTCGGCTCCATGAGCGGACCCAAACATTCCTTGGGAGCGGGGGCCTAAAGGTAGGGTTAATGGGAAGGGTAAACCAAATCAAGTGATGATCAGACCAGGTGCAAGGTAAGATGGACAGGGAGTCTACCGGACAGTTCAAGGACCAAATCTGATCTAAGATATGTCCTTTGACGTGAGTGGGAGAATGAACATGTGACACAAAATTGAGGGATTGAAGTGTATCTGAGAACTCTCTTGAGGACGGACATTCCGCTGGATCTGAAGGCCAAAAGTTAAAGTCTCCCAATAATAAGATGGAAGAGTTATTGACCGTAAGTGTGGCCAATACCTCCTGAAAATCAGAGAGAAAGAGTAAGGGTGACTGTGGGGGACGGTAAGTGAGAACACAAGTAAGAGGGGGGTGGTAGATGTAGTACGAATGGCAAGATACTCTGTTGTGGCGATATCTGGCAAAGATAGAAGTTGGAAGGGGAGGTCAGCCCGAGTAATGACCGCTACGCCACCCCCGGTCCTACCAGCAGAACGGTCTGCTCGTAGAGCATAGTATGGAGCAGGGAGAGTGGCCAATAAGGCAGGGAGAGAATCCTCACTAAACCAAGTCTCTGTTAGGAAGAGGAGATCAGGTGCTTAAAGGTCCAGCAGCACCGACAGTTCGTGTGAGTGGGCCACTGCTGACCGGGTGTTAAGATAATAGGCCGAGAGAGTCCTAAGTGATACTAGGCTGGCATCCTCTCTGGGAAAATGAGAGGGAGTGGGGGGAGCAAGAGGGCGGGAAGATAAAGAGGCGGGGGACAGATCAAGTGAAGATATGCGAGAGCAAGGGGAGGCGGGCAAAGGCCACGGGCCATGAAGACTGCGGAGTTGGGAGGAAGTGTAAGTGATGATTTGAGCAGAGTGACGTGCCCCTAGCCCCGGACGGCCGCGGACGGGCACAGATGGGCTTAACTAAGGCGCAACTTCGGCGCACCTTCGGCGCGCCCGCTGCGCCCGTCCGCTGCGCCGCCGGAAAGGAGGAGCCATTATGTAGGGACACATGAGGGAAGAGGGTCACGGGGGCGTGGCAGGGGGTGGAGGAGCCAGAGAACTGCCGCGCCGAGCCCAGACCCGCCCAAGGTGGTGGAGCCGTCCGTCCCACTCCGAGAGCCAGGCAAGGAGGGGGCGATCAGCGGAGGCGGTCTGGCGGTCTGGGTCGCGTGCAGGAGAGAGGGCAGCCAGGGAGGAACTGAGCGCTGGGTCCTGAGCGCTTATGTCAGTGCAGATGAGCAGGTGAGCAAAGTCTAAAAGTCACAAGTAAAAAGAAACGTTGCTCCCGGAGAAGCCTCGGGAGGTCTGCAGGTTAAGGCGAGCAGACAGGAATGAGCCTTTAACTGATTGCCAGGGGGGAGGAGCCAGAGAACTGCCGCACCGAGCCCAGGCCCGCCCAAGATGGAGGAGCCGCCCGTCCCACTCCGAGAGCCAGGCAAGGAGGGGGCGATCAGCGGAGGCGGTCTGACGGTCTGGGTCGCGTGCAGGAGAGAGGGCAGCCAGGGAGGAACTGAGCGCTGGGTCCTGAGCGCTTATGGCAGTGCAGATGAGCAGGTGAGCAAAGTCTAAAAGTCACAAGTAAAAAGAAACGTTGCTCCCGGAGAAGCCTCGGGAGGTCTGCAGGTTAAGGCGAGCAGACAAGAATGAGCCTTTAACTGATTGCCAGGGGGGGAGGAGCCAGAGAACTGCCGCGCCGAGCCCAGACCCGCCCAAGATGGAGGAGCCGCCCGTCCCACTCCGAGAGCCAGGCAAGGAGGGGGCGATCAGCGGAGGCGGTCTGGCGGTCTGGGTCGCGTGCAGGAGAGAGGGCAGCCAGGGAGGAACTGAGCGCTGGGTCCTGAGCGCTTATGGCAGTGCAGATGAGCAGGTGAGCAAAGTCTAAAAGTCACAAGTAAAAAGAAACGTTGCTCCCGGAGAAGCCTCGGGAGGTCTGCAGGTTAAGGCGAGCAGACAGGAATGAGCCTTTAACTGATTGCCAGGGGGGGGGGGAGCCAGAGAACTGCCGCGCCGAGCCCAGACCCGCCCAAGATGAAGGAGCCGCCCGTCCCACTCCGAGAGCCAGGCAAGGAGGGGGCGATCAGTGGATGCGGTCTGGCGGTCTGGGTCGCGTGCAGGAGAGAGGGCAGCCGGGGAGGAACTGAGCGCTGGGTCCTGAGTGCTTATGGCAGTGCAGATGAGCAGGTGAGCAAAGTCTAAAAGTCACAAGTAAAAAGAAACGTTGCTCCCGGAGAAGCCTCGGGAGGTCTGCAGGTTAAGGCGAGCAGACAGGAATGAGCCTTTAACTGATTGCCAGGGGGGGAGGAGCCAGAGAACTGCCGCGCCGAGCCCAGACCCGCCCAAGATGGAGGAGCCGCCCGTCCCACTCCGAGAGCCAGGCAAGGAGGGGGCGATCAGCGGAGGCGGTCTGGGTCGCGTGCAGGAGAGAGGGCAGCCAGGGAGTAACTGAGCGCTGGGTCCTGAGTGCTTATGGCAGTGCAGATGAGCAGGTGAGCAAAGTCTAAAAGTCACAAGTAAAAAGAAACGTTGCTCCCGGAGAAGCCTCGGGAGGTCTGCAGGGTGTGTGCTGATGAATGGGGAAATGGGCAGCATTTCTGACCCTAGTCCCGACCAGCTTCAAACAGGCACTCACCCTTGTCCTCCCCACCCTCAGCCTCGATGCACAGGTGAGACACCCTAAGCTTTTTTTTTTATGTAGCCCGAACTAGACCCGAAGATGTCAGGTATCAGAGTGCTTTACATGAGCACCAGTTTCGTTACACAAGGACACATTCATTTTGCTAGGCAAGGGGAGATTAAGTGATTTGCCCAGAATCACAGGATTTTGTGCGTTGTTGTCGAGACTCAAACCTGGTTCTCCAGCTTTGAGGTCAACCGCTCTTACCGTAAGGCTACATCCCCTCCCGTACCCTTGGCCTTTTACATCCATAGTAGTCAGGTGACCCCTTCAGCCAATGGAAACCCTAGCCCTATCCAATCGCAACACTAAACCTGAACCTTAGGGCCAATAGGAGGCCAAGGACTCAATCAGGCACAAAACTCTAAACCCTACGTCCAATAGAAAGCCTAACCCCAAACCCAGTCCCAACCCAGTTCCCTGTCAATCATACAGGAAACCCTAAACCTTTCTCCAATGGAAAACCTAACCCTAGGCCTAGTCCCAACCCTATATTAAGTAACCAATCACACAGGAAACCCTGAGCCCTATTTCCAATAGAAAGCCTAACATTAGCCCTAGTCCTAACCCTAGACTACACAACAATCACACAAAAAACTCTAAGCCCTACGTCCAATAAAAAGCCTAGCCCCAGGAACCAATCCAAAACCCTAAACCTATCCACCAATCAGATCACTAACCCTAATCCCTACACCAATAGAATCACTGATCCAGGACCCAATCAGAACCCTCAAATAACCAACCAATGAGAACACTAACCATAAACCAATAGAAACACCAGATGCAACCACCAATCAATGCCCCCAATAGTAGTCTATATAGGAATTCACCAAACACCTAGCAAAACCACGGGCATCACCTCCTCCTACGACCTCTGCGACAAGCTTGAATCCTACTTCCATCTGAAAATCATGGGCCTCTACGACCACTTCAATGACCAGACACCTGACGCCGGAACCACCCCCTCCCCAACAATGCCAGACAGCCTACCGTCTCCTCATGGACCCCAGTGACCACCGAAGTCACCACTTCGACCATGAAAGGCATCCACTCAGGAGCCCCCACAAACCCCTGCCTACCACACATCTACCACAGTGCCGCCATCACCCCAGATCTACGACGCACCATCAACACCGCCTTTAAGACCAGCACCTTCCCCAACAACTGGAAACGTGCAGAAGTCAGACCCCTGCTCAAGAAGCCCTCTGCGGACACCACTGACCTCAAGAACTACCGACCCATCTTCCTCCTCCCCTTTGCGGCCAAAGTCACTTAGAAGATCGTCAATGCCCAGCTAACAAAATTCATTGAAGAAAACTCCATCCTCGCCCCCTCCCAATCCGTATTCTGCAGCAACCACAGCACTGAGACAGCTCTACTCGCCGTCACAGACAACATCCGCATCCTCCTCGACCAAGGGCACACCGCGGCTCTGATCCTACTTGATCTCTCTGCTGCATTTGACACCGTCTCCCACCGCACACTAACCACCAGACTCCACAACACCGGCATACACGGAACCGCCCTCGACTGGATCCGCTCCTTCCTCTCTGCAGAACCCAAAGAATCAGACTGACACCCTTCCTCTCCAAACCTACGGAAATCAACTGCTGAATACCCCAAGGATTGTTGCTTAGCCCCATGCTCTTCAACATCTTCATGGCCCCCCTCGCCGCCATCGTCAAACAGCATGGACTCACCACCAGACTCCATTTCCAGGAAGGAATGATGGATGTTGCATCCTCAATGAGCAGCAGCTGGCTGAAGCTCAACTCGGAGAAGACAGAGGTCCTCGTCCTTGGACCCTCCCCCTCTGCATGGGACAGTACCTGGTGGCTCACCGCCCTCGGCAGCCCTCCAACCCCCATGGACCACGCCCGAAACCTTGGCATCGTCCTCGACTCCTCCCTCTCCAAGACCCGACAGGTCTACGCCGTCACCTCTAGCTGCTTCAACACCCCTGCATCCTCCGAAAGACCTTCAAACTGATCCCCGCCGAAAAAAAGAAGACGGTCACCCACACACTCATAACCAGCAGACTGGACAATGGAAACGCCCTGTCCGCCGGGATCAACAGGTCTCTGCTCCACAAACTCCTGACCATACAGAACACCGCAGCCAGACTCGTCCTCTGCATCCCTCGACATGAACACATCACCCAACACCTGCGTAACCGCCACTGGCTCCCCATGGAGAAGAGCGTTACTTTCAAGAAACTCACCCATGCCTACTAATGCCTTCACAACACCGGCCCCCAATACCTCAACGAAAGGATCTCCTTCTACGTACCCAAGAGAAACCCCTGATCCGCCGACCTCGCCGAAACCCCATGCAGCAGAAAAGCCAGAACAGGTGGAAGAGCCTTCTCATCGGGGCCAAGACCTGGAACAAGCTTGCAATCGACATCAGACGTTCCCCCTCCGTGAACATCTTCGGGAAGACGCTCAAGACCTGGCTCTTCTACTGAAAAGAGCTGCTTCTCCCCTCCCCACCCCCGCGCCTTAAAACCTTCATGGGAGAGTAGCACGCTTACTAGTCCCCTAATTGATTGATTAGATCTAAAAGACGCCTACTTTCATATTCCAATTCATCCCGCTCATCTCAAATATCTCAGGTTTATGATAGCAGGCGAACATTACCATTACAAGGTACTTTCATGTGGCGTCATCACGGCCTCCAGAGTGTTCACCAAATGTCTTGCAGTAGTAGCTGCTCATCTCAGAAAACAATGTTTACATGTCTTCCCTTACCTGGACCACTGGCTTATCGAAGCGAGCACTTACCAAAACTGTATACTACACACTCAGACAACAGTACACCTACTTCACCAGTTGGGTTTTACAATAAATGCACAGAAATCTCACCTGTATCCGGCACAAGTGCAATCTTATCTGGGAGCTTCCATCAACACTCTCAAAGCTCTAGCCACTCCAAATATAGCCAGGATTCACAATATCCAGGTCACACTATTACAATTTCAACCCAACCAATCATTACCAGCCAGAGTCTTTATACTGCTGCTGGGAATGATAAAACACACAAGATGATGGACGGAATGTTGCACAATGGCAAAACATTCACCCCCAGTCACAGATCTGGGTTTAATCCATCGTTATTTTGCTCACCAAGCCACCCCAGTTCAGAAATGGCTATATGCAAACCAGTCTTGACCCTGTGCCTCATGGGAACAGTCCAGACCGAACTGCCAAGCCATGTCTTCCCTGGACCGGAATCAAGCATCCTAGGACCGGTTTCTGGCTATCAGACTTCATCAGCCAGGATAGCTTGACTCCAGTGGCGTAGTGAGCAAGGGACCCACGTATGGGCATACCCTTCCCACATAGAGGGAACAGCAAAACACACAAGATGATGGACGGAATGTTGCACAATGGCAAAATATTCACCCCCAGTCACAGATCTGGGTTTAGGCCATCGTTACTTTGCTCACCAAGCCACCCCAGTTCAGAAATGGCCATATGCAAATCAGTCTAGACCCTGTGCCTCATGGGAACAGTCCAGACCGAACTGCTAAGCCATGTCTTCCCTGGACCGGAATCAAGCATCCTAGGACCGGTTTCTGGCTATCAGCCTTCATCAGCCAGGATAGCTTGACTCCAGTGGCGTTGTGAGCAAGGGACTTTTGTCTGGGCATACCCTTCCCACATAGAGGGAACAGCAAAACACACAAGATGATGGACGGAATGTTGCACAATGGCAAAACATTCACCCCCAGTCACAGATCTGGGTTTAATCCATCGTTATTTTTCTCACCAAGCCACCCCAGTTCAGAAATGGCCATATGCAAATCAGTCTTGACCCTGTGCCTCATGGGAACAGTCCAGACCGAACTGCCAAGCCATGTCTTCCCTGGACCGGAATCAAGCATCCTAGGACCGGTTTCTGGCTATCAGCCTTCATCAGCCAGGATAGCTTGACTCCAGTGGCGTTGTGAGCAAGGGACCCTCGTCTGGGCATACCCTTCCCACATAGAGGGAACAGCAAAACACACAAGATGATGGACGGAATGTTGCACAATGGCAAAAGATTCACCCCCAGTCACAGATCTGGGTTTAATCCATCGTTATTTTGCTGACCAAGCCACCCCAGTTCAGACATAGCCTTATGCAAATCAGTCTTGACCCTGTGCCTCATGGGAACAGTCCAGACCGAACTGCCAAGCCATGTCTTCCCTGGACCGGAATCAAGCATCCTAGGACCGGTTTCTGGCTATCAGCCTTCATCACAATAAAACAAGAAAGCTCCACCTGTATTAAATCATTAAGTGCTTATAAAGTCACTTGATATAGAAGGCCTCCCTCCCAGGAGAAAGAAGATCAGCAAAGCAATAAAAAAGTTGAGTACATAGGTATGTTTTAATCAAAATTCAAAATTCATAAAGAGATAATTTATAAATTTGCAAGACATTTGATAACTAAACACAAAAACGGTTAATGATCCCCCACACAAGAATAAAACATTCTCACTCATTCATTCACAGACGTCCAGAGACTCACAAAGATCCACTCATTTAGGGAAACTAAAATTCTCAAACTAATCAAACAGGGGCGAAAACCTATGAGTTAGGGTAATGAAGAAAGATAATAAATGGAGATACTCCTACTGAATACGGTGTAGTATCAAATCATTAGTGGATCAAAGTCCAACCAAATCAGAATTTGTAAATACAATAAATGTTGCACAAAATAACAAAGTATAAACAGTAAGGAATACCTTTCTCCACAAATAATGACAATGGAAAAATATGGAGATACAATAGTAAACATAGGTATCGCCAGGTGAAATTCGCGGTGCCGACGTATGTTTCGGTGAGCGACCTCAGCGAGGTCTCACGTTCATCAGGGCACAAGTCAATAAAAGAATACTGGTGGGGGTATCTGGGAGGTCAAATGGAAAGGCGCACAAGTCGGCAGGTAACAGGGGAGCAAATCAGTGCACCGGGGAAGGTTGAACAAGGTCGGGATACACGCTGGCCAAATGCTGAGCGAGGCGTCAAAAAGGAGTAGAAAGATAACCGAGTGGAGAACTCCAAATGAGGAGTCCCAGGCTCAAAACTGGAACGATGGGCTGCAGTGGATGGTGATTGAAAATGCGGGCTGTCCGGGGGGCTGATGCTTGAAGGGGCAGAGAGGAAGCAGCAGCCCTTCAAGGGGCCCGGGTGGGGTCCTCCTGGGATCACGGAGCGCAGGATCTCAGTCTGAGTGGGGCGTGGAGTAGGCCTGATACAGGAATCGTGGTATCTACGGGCTGGAGGAAGTCTGGTTTCTGGCTATCAGCCTTCATCAACCTGGCTGAAGAGGATTATGAATCCGAAACCGGTCCCAGGATGCTTGTTTCCGGTCCAGGGAAGACATCGCTTGGCAGTTCGGGCTGGACTGTTCCCATGAGGCACAGGGTCAGGCTGATTTGCATATGGCCATGTCTGAACTGGAGTGGCGGAGTGAGCTAAAGAATGGTGATGGATTAAACCCAGATCAGTTGACTGGGGGTGAGTGTTTGATTTGCTCAATCGCTCCGTCCATCATCCCCTTTGGTATCGCGCTGCTGGGAATGATGGCATCCTGCGTTGCAATCGTACCTCATGCAAGGCTTCACATGTGTCCTCTGCAGCACTGTCCAGCGAGTAAGTGCAATCAATCACAGGGTCTATTAACCGATCTAGTGTCGGTAGACAGTGGCACCCAACGCTCTCTGCAGTGGTTGAACCCTCAAAACTTAGCAAAAGGGCGCCTTCCGTAGACCTGATTCCACAGACTATACTCACAACAGGCGCATCGTTAACAGGTTGGGGTGCCCATTTCAATATTACACAGTACAGGGCTGTGGTCGGACAAACACAAACGTCTTCACATCAACTACCTGGAACTTCTAGCAGTGTTCCTAGCACTCAAAGCTTTTTTCACCCAACTTGTAGGCAAGACTGTCTGAGTTCGCATAGAGAACATCACAGCAATGTACTACCTACAGAAACAGGGAGGGACTCCCTCTCTCCAGCTGTTACGCTGTGCACAAAGCATTTGGAATTGGGCGGTTCACCAACAAATCTATCTCCTAGCAGAACACCTCCCTGGGGTAGGCCATCAGATTGCAGCCCTGCTTAGCAAACACAGTCTGAGAAGCTAAGAAGTTCTTCTTCCCTACTTTCAAAAATGGGCTTTTCCACATATAGATCTGTTTGCAACAGTACACAACGCAAAATACCCAAACGTTACATCTAGGTTCACACAACCAGCATCCAAAGGCAATGCCCTTTGGATGATTTGGTCAGGTATATCTGCTTATGCTTTTCCGCCTCTCCTGCTAATTCCATTACTTGTTCGTAAACTCAGACAAACGTCCCTCACACTGATCTTAACAGCCCCCACATGGGCTCGCAACCTTGGTACACCACCCTGTTAGAACTCTCAGTGGTTCCACATCAAAAGCTACATCTCACACCTTGTCTCCTCACTCAGATCCATGGGGAAGTCGGACATCCAATTCCCAGAGAACTCAACTTAGCGATTTGGCTCCTGAAGTCATAGAGTTTGTTTAATTACAACTACAACCAGACTGCATGAATATTCTCAAGGAAGCTAGAAAGCCTACTACTAGAGCATGGTATGCAGCAAATGGCAACGTTTTGTTTCCTATTGTAACTACAACAATATCAATTATCTTGATGCGTTTGTGCGGAATAATTTTTTAACTGTTGCATTTACAGCAATGTAGATTAACTTACACATCCATTTGTTTACACCTGGGAGTCGTAGCTGCACACTTGCAAAATAGACAACACTTATCTCTCTTCAGAGTACCAGTGATTAAAGCCTTCATGGAAGGATTAGAAAGGGTTATACCGCCAAGTATTCCCCCTGCTCCAGAGTGGAACTTAAACATAGTTCTTCCAATGGCCCCGCCTTTTGAACCAGTGCACAAATGTCCGTTACAATTCCTGTCATGGAAAGTTGCTTTCCTCAAAACGATAACCTCACTAAGGAGAGTTGATGAACTTCAGGCATTACCTATACAAGAGCCTTTCTTTCAACTTCACAAAGATAGAGTGGTTCTACATACCAATCCTAAATTTCTCCTTAAAGTAGTTTCTGCTTAGGGGTAATTCATGTGCGAATTCAAATTAAAATAACATAACATTAGCATTTTCATTATTTATTGAACCGTCGTAATTCTTGTATAGAATTTATGTGCTGCAATGATAATATAAGCAGATAAAAGTAATTAGCAGTATAAGCACATTGAACATCTTTCTAAAACAATGTACATATGGCAAGCATAGAACAACTGTATGTAGCTTTTTCCTACAGTGCTTTCCCGTGTGTGTGTCTGTGTGTCTGTCTCCCATTCCCTGTAGGGAGAGTATGTAGCTCCTCGCTGTAGAAGAGTCGGTCAAGAAGGAGCACACTGCATTGAATAATTTCTTGGTATGCACTTTTTATTAGTATTACAGGAAATCACAATGATTGATTGTCTCTGTTATATTCTTCTTTCCCACAGGGTCTTCCTCTTCAGTCCCTTAGGTGAGCCTCGGCTGTCGCCGTCCCTCGGACAGAAGGAAAAGACTCAGGTAAGTGTTTTTGCTTTATGGTTTAGTCAATGAGGGATAAATAATAGCTATGCATAAATGTGAAGGGAGGGGCTAGAGGTTGGAGCAACCAAAAGAAAAAGAGTAGCCGATGATTTCTGCTCTTGTCTTTCTTTTCTGTCTCACTTATTTCCTTTTCCCTGGGTCCATTTCACCCCACAGCCTCCCCTCCCGTCCCTCTCATACTCAGCCCCTTTCCAAAACCCCGTAGAGCCCCACGCACCTGGAAGAGCCACGTCACTCCGGGGCCGTGGCGTGGTGACTCTACGTCCTTCAGTGAGGTCTGGTAGTAGATCATGCCTCCAGGTATTCTGAGGCTCTTCCCCTCAGGACTACCACTGCCCCTGCAGTGGCTAGGGCCCTCATTAGCATCTTTACCAGGGTGGGCTTCCCTAAGGAGGTGGTGTCATACAGAGGTACCAACTTCATGTCTGGCTACTTGAATCCGAAGGAGTGTGGTGTGAATTACCGGTTCACTACCCTCTACCACCCACAATGTAATGGCTTTTTTTTTTTTTTAGAACTTTATTTTAATTT
Source organism: Lissotriton vulgaris (assembly GCF_964263255.1). Taxonomy (NCBI): domain Eukaryota; kingdom Metazoa; phylum Chordata; class Amphibia; order Caudata; family Salamandridae; genus Lissotriton; species Lissotriton vulgaris. Next base: position 87,899,829 of record NC_141685.1, on the reverse strand, counting down.
TGTCAACATACAACCTGGCAGTCAGAGTATTCACAGACATATCATACCAATATGTTCTACGTAAGTAGGTTAATCAAGAAGCAATCAATAATTACACTTGCACTAATCTGCTTTCCCATTCTCCAGGTGATCAATAAGTGTCCCATTCCCCTAATTGGGAATGTACCTTATATTTATCATGTGGAGACACCTCCCTGCTCGTCCCCAGTGTCGTAGTGTTCTGCCTCATCAGTTTCAGAACCAGAGTCTGTGTCTGTTGTCACTCGGGAAGCAGGAGCTAGGAGTTATCTGTATGAGCATCGGCAAGTGTTTAGTGTATTCTCAAACATGTCATTCTTTCTGCTAAGGTGCATATGTGTCTCCTCAGCTAGGGCCCAGTCGAGCGCATCTCTGTGCCATAGCGCAATCGTTGGGGCATGCTGGGACAGCCATGTGATTGCATTTTTTTTTTTAACATCTTTTTATTGAAAGAAACAGTTCCATCATAAGACACATCATGGAGCAGTGAAAGAGCAGTAGTGCTTACATTATAGAAAATCACATCAGTTCAGTCATTAGCGGGTACAGTGATGTGATTGCATTTTTACGTCATGCCAGTACCATAGGCGACTGACCAAATTTA
>NC_141685.1:87194207-87294207 GCF_964263255.1 Lissotriton vulgaris | reverse complement strand
AAATTTTATCTCACACGTTCATACCCCTACTCATGTTCAGGGTCATACCCTGGACCAGATCTGGTCCCTTAACATTCGTATTCCTGTCCCTATTGTAACCCCCTGTTTGTGGTATGACCACTATTTGATCTCCTTCTCCCTGGATTTGAGGTCAGCTCAGAAGTCACCCCCTCCAAAGAACACCTGGGCGCGTAATTGGGGTAAAGTTGACATTCCATCTTTGTGCTCCTCTCTCTCAACCTCTAGTCCAGCCATTGACAACCTCTCTATTTCATCTCAAGTTGAGGCCATTAATAAATGTGATCAGGTGGCCCCCCTTAGGCGTGTTAAGGTGAAGCGCCCTCACTATGCGAACAAGTGGTTTAACCAGGAGCTTAAAGAGAATAAATTGGCGGTCCGCCAAGCAGAGCGCACCTGGAGACGTACCTATAGTGAGACCTCTAAAATCTTGTATAACTCTATCCAGGCGGAGTACAAGAAAGCTATTCTTAAGGCAAAAACATCCTATTTTTCAGGCAAGATTCTCCAGGCGGAGAACAAACGGAGGGAAATTTTTTCCACAGTGATCGAATTGGCCTCCTCGGACAGAACAACTGCCAAACCGGTTCCCTCCCAACAGTTGTGTGATTCCCTGAACGATTTCTTCATTAGTAAAATTGAAGACATCAAGTCCAATATCCCTTCCTCTTCTACATCATTCTCCGACATTGTCCCGCCGAATAACTCTTGTCATTTTGACCAAATAACTCTGAGGAGACTTTTCTCTCTATTCTCCTTAGTGTTAAATCTGGTTCACCTGCAGATGTTTGCCCGGCCTACATTATGTGTGACATCTTCCGGAGCTGCCCTCTCCCTCCCCTTACCTTCCTTAACGAGTCCCTAAAAACATGAACTGTCCCTTCTTCTCACAAGTCAGCCACGATTGTTCCCATTTAAAAAAGCCTGGCGCAGATCCTACAGTATTGGCAAACTATCGTCCCATCTCCCTCCTTCCCTACCTGGCTAAGGTTTTGGAGCGGTATATCACCATCACTTTTAGTTCCTTTATTGGGCCCAGTGGGTTTCTTGCCCCCTCCCAAGCGGGTTTTCGCCCCCTCCACTCCCCCGAAAAGGTGGTGGTATCCGTTATGGATACACTCAGAGAGGGGCTTGATTCCAATCTCCCACAAGCAATGATTCTCCTCGATTTGTCTGCCGCTTTCGACATGGTTGATCATACCATCCTTCTTTCCTGTGTCGAGGCAGCAGGCATCGGGGGTTCCACCCTGGCTTGGGTGACCTCATTTCTTAGTGATCGCACCCAAGCCATCCATCTGGCGGACTTTTCTTCTATGGCTCATAAAGTACAATGTGGTGTCCCTCAGGGCTCTTCTCTTTCCCCGCTTCTCTTCAACTTGTATATCTTCCCACTTATTTTTGCTTCACAGCGGATGGAGGTCACAGTGTTTAATTACGCTGATGACCTCCAGCTTATTTTTACTTTGTCAAATTCATCTCACTCCGTTCACAACTTCCAGTCAGTGATGGTTTTTATCAGGGATTGGATGAATTCCAACCATCTGAAACTCAACCGTGATAAGACTGAGCTCTACCTGACTGGTGGTAAACGTAATCCTTGGTCTTCTGCTTTTTGGCCTTCCTCGTTTGGTTCCCCTCCTCGTCCCTCTTCTTCTGTCAAAACCTTGGGGATCACTCTTAATCAACACCTTACTCTTCACTCGCACATTAGCATGGTGGTCTCTTCTTGTTTCTTTGTGTTGCGTACTATTCGCATGATTTCACGTTTTTTTTCTTTTTCAGCCCTTAAACTTATTGTCATGGCGATGGTTCTCTCTCGCCTTGACTATGGTAACGCACTGTACAATGGCATTCCCAGCTATGCCCTCCGTCGACTCCAGCAAGTGCAGAACTAAGCTGCCCGCTTGGTTCTTAGTCTACCTAGATCCTAGCACATTACCCCGTTTCTTTGTTCCTTACATTGGCTCCCTACAAAAGAAAGAGCCCTGTTCAAGCTTGGATGCCTGACTTTCCAGGCTCTTGCCGGGACAGCTCCAGCTTTCATCAAGTCTAACATTCATTATTACATTCCTAGTAGGCATTTACGCTCCTCTTCCCTATCTCTTTTAGTGGTACCCCGATTTAAGAAAAGCAGGACAGGAGGCTGCAAGTGCTCTGTTCTCGCCCTGTCCTTTTGGAACTCCTAACCCCTCTCCATTCGAACATCAGTATCCTACATGGAGTTTCGTGGGAGACTGAAAACTTTTCTGTTCTTACAGGCCTTCTCTACTTGATCCAACTTTGAGCCTGCATTTGAAATTGAATTGTCCCCGCAGGGCCATGAAACCACGAGGTAAACGTGCGCTATACAAATATTTTTAAATTCAAATTCAAATTCACACAGAGGAGATCACCATATCTACTTAAATTCACCCAAAGTTATGCCAAGGCCTTGAACACAGGCACCTATAATGCACCGGACAACCTCCTGTACTTAGCTGTGTTCACATTCAGTCCTGTTAGGCACTGCCATGCTCCCCGATTTAACTTCCCGCCACTGAGGGGCTGATAATCATTTCCAACTCTTAAGCAGATGTATTCACAAGTAGAACAATATCCAATGAGGCTTTACACTTCCATACAGCATCCCTCTCGCAAATAACGTTCTCCAGCAAGGCTAGGTGACAGCAGCAGCCAGTGTGTCAGGGGCTCTAGTCCAAGAAAGAAATGCCCTCTTTGGTCCCTGTTTAAACTGAGAAATACAGCAATAATTAGAGTTCAGTGGGCCCTGGTGCCACTGCACCTGCTGCACTAATGGAAGCTATGCCTCTAGTTTAGGCGTTGTATTTGAAAGTAGGAGTGGAAGATAGGCAATTTGTGTTGAGATAAAAATAATGATTTAGAAGTACTGTTTTTACACTGAAAATCTTATCCTAATAATTGATTGTTAATACATAGAAAATTGCGTGTGCTAATGTAATTTAATTAAATGAAATGAAATGAAATGAAAAATTCCACTTATATAGCGCATAACTACCCGGAGTCCTCGCAGCGCTGTTGATGGATTACTGTGTCTGGCCACCGGGTAAATTAGTACGCCTTTGAAAACAGGTAGGTTTTTAAATCTCTCCTAAATGACATCAGTTTGTCGTTTTGTCTGAGGGGTAAAGGCAAGGAGTTCCATGCCTTTGCCGCTGAGTGAGTGAACGAACGGCCACCCCAACGGGCTTTCTTAATTTTTGCCTTAGTTGCCAAATGCAATGAAGCCGAACGAAGGGTTCTAGGCGGCGCATAAGGCAACACTAAGGGGTACAGCACTGCCGGGCCAGTTCGATGAAAAGATTTGTGCAGAATGCACATGGCCTTAAACAGTGTTCTGGCAGCCACTGGGAGCCAATGAAGCTCCTTTAGGGCAGTTCTCGCTGGCTGCCAGCGAGGGATGTTAAACAATAGGCACGCGGCACAGTTTTGAGTGACTTGGAGTTTTTTGTCACTGTTGCCGGGGCCCCTAGGTATAAAACATTTCCATAATCCAGGCGAGAGAGTATCAGGGCCTGTACCATGACCCTTCTCGCCTGGAATGGAAGTAAGGGGAGCACTTTCCTGAGCATTTTCATTAGCCCCACACATACAGAGGCAGCTTTAGTAGCTTGGACCGAGAAATCCAGTGTTCTATCCAGCCAGATTCCTAAGCTCTTTATCTGGTCTTTAGGGGGAGGGGGAGCGCCGAGACACGAAGGCCAGTTCGACATCAGGGAGGTAGGAGAAGAGTTGCCTAGTAGCATAATCTCGGTCTTCTCCCCGTTGAGTTTGAGATGGGAGAGTTGCATCCACCCAGCAACAGCCTCTAAACACGGGCCCAAGGTGTTAGACGAGCCCTCCTTGTGGTCCAAAGAGACCACAAGTTGGGTGTCGTCTGCGTAGGTGACAATCCGCACACCAAAAGGGAGAACTATCTTCTCTAGAGGCTGCATATAAACATTGAATAATGTGGGGCTCAGGGAAGAGCCCTGTGGAACCCCACAGCTGAGCGGATGCTTTGATGATACCACCACGCCTTCTAATACCTGGAAAAAGCGTTCCTCTAAAAAAGAGGTCAGCCACTTCAGGGCCGCGCCCAACACCCCCATGCCCTTCAGACGATGTAGTAGTGTGGCATGGTTAACAGTGTCGAACGCGGCACTGAGGTCCAGAAGTATAATAGCAGTTTTTCCACCTTGGTCCATTATAGCTCTGGCTGCCTCTGTGACTGCCAGGAGGGCGGTCTCAGTGCCATGCTGAGGACGAAACCCTGTTTGGGAGACCTGTAGAAGTTTATTGGACTCCAAATAGTCCCCTAATGTTTTGTTGATATGTCTCTCCAACAACTTACTCATCCACGGAAGCAGAGATATAGGGCAGAAATTGGATAGATTGTTAGAATCCAAGTTCGGCTTTTTCAGCGAAGCCCTGACCAACGCACACTTCCACGTGGATGGGACAGAGTTGGAGGTAATGGAGGTATTGAGAACCTCCAGCATAAACAGGCGAATGGCGTCAATTGCTTTTACTAAGGTCTGGGGCGGAGCTGGGTCATTTGGGGATCCTGAGGTGACCTTCTGGACCAAAGTATCTAAGGTATTGGAATCCAGGTGAGGAAAGGTGACCAAAGAGCATGATACATGCGAATCTGAGTCTAAAGCAGAGGGGGAGAATATGCCATCGCCATTTATCGCTAGTTGGGAATAGATGGCCTGAATCTTCTGAGAGAAGAAAGTGGCAAGATCCTCACAGCGGGCCTGTGCACCCTCTGATGGTGGTCTTTCAGACAGAGGGGATATCAAAGATTTTGCAATTTTAAAAATTTCCCATGGGGAGTTGGCTGCCATATTAATTTTAGTTTCATAAATACCACCCACTGAAGCTGCGCCCCTGCTGGCATGGCAGAGAATGACACCGGTTATGAAATGAAGTAGAATTTCAAGTACAAGGGTCTCTACAGCAGCACACAGGCTGGGGGCCTAACTTGGCCTGGTGCTCTAGGGGGTGCCGTTCCCACTAAATCTGCAGCCCGATCTTGCTTGGCCAGGGATGAGGGACGGCAACGCGATAACTTAAGACACACAGTGGGTCGGCAACAGGCAGGAAGCCCTGATACCTGCTACTGTTTAGCCCACTGAGCAGAAAGGTGACCATGTCCCAAAAGGGGATACTGCCCACTAGATTAGCAGACATGAAAACATTCGTCCACAACAGCCCCTCAGAGATCACTGAACAGTGCTGTAACTATACACAAGGACAGAGCACAGAGGTCGCCGTCACCAACAACAATTTATGGAATAATTCACACTAAGTGGGAAGGGTATGGGAAGGGTATGCCTAGACATGGGTCCCGTGCTCCCTACACCACTGGAATTGAAATTTGAAATTAAAACATATGTAGTTACTCATAAAGATACTATTGAGACAGTCATTCACTCACTAACACACCCATACACACACTTATCCACCCATTCAGTCCTGCACACATGCTGTCTTCAAAACACATACAGTGAGTCAGTCATTCATGCATCTGTGCGCTAAGTAATACTCCCCACAGAATCATACAGCCACTCATTTTGGTACTCAAATAAGCAACTAATAACCCATATACACACTGATGTAGCTACTCACCAACCCATGCAGCCACTTATATACAAAGTGAGACACTGATACAGATATTTAAATATTTAAAGATTACTCGCTAATACACCTATTCACTTAAATATACTTAATAAGTCAGTTATACAATCAATTTTACAAAAAAAACATCCATTTAGATACTCAGATACCCATTTATTCTTCCATTGACCTTTAGATATAGATATATAAACAATATTTATTTTTCAGAAAGACATACATTCACTGGATGATGTCATCAGTGATGTCATGAGTGATGTCACTAACCATGTCATGAGTGATGTAATATGTGACGTCATCAGCAGTGCATTGCGGGCGCGCATGTTATAGTTAGCTGAGCTAACAATAACCGAGGAATTTCAAAGGTTTTGTATGAGAGAAATGTTTAGCTAACTATAACGTGTGAAACTTATGGTTTTTTCAATGAATTTCTAAACTTTTTAAAATGCTAATTCCTAACTATAACGTGTGTGAAACCTATGGGTTTGTCAATGAATTTGCAAGGTTTTTCAAATGCTAATTTCTAACTATAACGTGTGTGAAACCTATGTTTTTTTCAGTGAATTTAAAAGGTTTTGTAAATGATAATTTATAAATGTATTAATTATTATGTCTTTCTTTTTATACTAATTTCTTATATTTTTAATATAAATATGTATATGTATTTTATTTTTTAGAATATATTTCATATTATTATTATAAAATAATAACAAAACTAAATTGCAAAGGAATTTTTGGATTAATAATTGCTTGACGTCGGTTGCAAGTATAACACAGCTCCACCAATGCTCTTGGGGCCCTATGCTCACAATGCTGTATCAATCCTAACACCTCCTTCAAGCATGTGCAAGGTTTTGACGCAGCATAAGCTCAAAAGTGACTGAATGAAATGTTATACATTTCACTCAGTCACTTTTAGGAGGCGTTGCTGCACCCCCTTCTGCACAAGAAAGCCTCTTCTGGCGCAGAACTTTACAATGTAATACACCCTCCAGATGCGTCAAATTGTTAGTAGCACACACCATGGCACATCTTTTGCACCACCGCTGTGTCACAAAAGTGACACAACGGCTGTGTAAAAGAGACACAAGGGGATTGTAAATCCGCCCCTAACACATACAAATTCACCCAGGCAGTTTCACCAGCAGCGCAATTTGAAGCATAGACTTGTACCATATTTATGTACATAAGTTACATTCAAGTGCTTCGGACATACTACAGTATACTATAGATAAACACCTTATAGATTTATGCTGTAGCACTTCCTTATAGTTCTGCACTTTCACATTCTCCATACGCTAGTAAGATATTCATTCATTCATTTATGAACTACACATTCATTCTGACAAACTTTTACACACTAACATAGAAATATAGTTCTTTCTTTGACCAGTGAAGGTAGTTCTAAAAATAACTTTTTGTTCTTGTTTTTTAGTTTTGTAGTTTTTTTTGTGTTTTCTCAACTAATTCCAAGCGGTACAAAAGAATGAAAAAAAAACAAACAACTAATGTCGAGGACAGCAATGATCCTGCATCCTTGGCGACAAAATTATAGCCACTTTATCTGCAGCATTTCATCAGGTCAATAGACTGTTCCCCATAACACAAAAGTTTATCGCACTAAATGCATAGAATTGTAACTTTAGCAAAGTCAGAATCAATATGTGGGTGTGGACTGCTTGCTGAAAATGCTGTTGCCGCAGTTGATGTGCTTGGTGTAGCAGCGGGTGGATTCTCGTGCAACCTCCGTCACGCAGCTCGAGCAAAGTTCTTGGGGTGCAAGTTCTTCACGTGTCGCACCATATTTGCTGTGCCAAAGGAGTATTTTTTAGATGGTTCACACCTTGAAAGAGTTGTTTGGCAAATTTTACAGGTTACTTTTGGAGCATTAACCTTTTTTTGTCCTTCTGGAAGAGTAAAATAAATTCCAAATTAGAGCTTCTTTCCTCTTCTTTAGATGTTCTTCAGGAATGAAATCTCCGTCTGAAGAACAGCTGGAAGATGACTCCATTGCTCTTATTATGGTGATCTTCCTTCTATTTGAGAAGATTCTCAGAAGAAATGCTTCTTCTTAGAAACTCAAAGTCGAATAATTATAATGGGACGGAACTTTCAACAGTCGCATTAGGAAAAGTTATGAACCAATCAAATCTCTACTTTTAAAGTCACATGCCTTTGTGTACGCTTATGATGCGCTTACGCAGCTATTTCGATGCAGAACGCATGATGTTCTACCGCGATTTGTGTAATTGTTTTTAAAAGTAATATATGAATATTACAAGTATTAAAAAAAATCATAGTTATCAAAAATGTCTGCCCTTAGTATGTACATTAAATGCATAAATAAATGTTTTAAACCAAGTAGAAACATTGCCCCCTTTCGCGTACAGAACTCCGAACGTGACGTCACACGGAAGCTTTAATGCATCGCGTAACGTCAAAGCATATTCGTACCGTATGCACGGGTACACACTGAGTATGATAAGCAGTACAAACTATGGTGCGATCACCCTCTCAGTGACAAATCAGAGCTCAGGGCGCGCTAAGGAGAATGATTAGAAGTGTTCACTCATTGCAGATCCAATTCTGGGCCTGCCTCTGCGCACATTATAACACCGCCCCACCTCTCTCTGTTGTTAATTGTTAGTGCACACACTCATATGCGACCACCTAGCATGCTTGATATCACTAAGCCTGGAAACCAACACATTACCCAATGGGATGTCCTCCAGGGCCGTCATTCATGCAGACCACGAAAACGCTACCAATGATGGCCCTGGGCTTGATTTGGTCAGCCCCCGTGGTTCCCATATAATGCGGGCACTGACGTGAGCACGTTCTCTTTTGCCTGCCTGTGCTGCGGTGACAGACAGACTGTCGAAAACACCCGAGACTCAGCGAAACCGCAGCCTTTGAAGACACGTCAAAAGACGACAGAAGCAAAGGTAAGAGAAGACTTCACAACATCAGCCTCCACTGTATATTGTATATGCATAATGCTATTTTGTTCTCCTTCATATGGCTTTCCTACCCCTCAATGGTTTTAAATTGTGCTTACATAATTGAAATATTTCTTTATAAGTCACAAGGTCCTATACACCTCTAATTTTAAAAATTGTGCGTGCATACATTTCTGTGTTGTATTTCTGTACTACGCCACGTGCTTAGGCCTCTATTATTAATAATTGTGCGTCCATGATAGTATTTTTTTTCTGTGTCACGAGGCCGTCCCAGGTCTGTATTAAGTTATTGATCTTCCTTTGTTTGCTGAAGCTGCAACAGTCTCACTACGGAATATTAAGAATCCACATTAAAATTCACTTTTGATAGTAGTTACGCAACTCAGTTTACGATGACTAATCAAAATATCCTTTTGTATCCTTCACCAAACATTGTTCAGAAGCAACCACGGCCTATCGAGCAACAGCAATGGAATTGCCTCCAACGTATTGAATATACTTTGACGTATAGAAGCAGAGTTCAAGTTGAGTGGTGAACTCCGGTGGCCGCACTGTTTATACAAGGTAGGCACAGCAGCCTAGATCTACAAAGCCTTCATAGCAATGCATTAGAAATAAGTCAGCATAACGGGCGTCAGTAACGCAGTAGGTACTTCCATATAGACACCACTTGAACGCGGCACTATAACAACTGAAATGTACCAGGTATACTGCACTCGTAAAACTGTAGTGTTAGCTTTATTTGTGAAACGAGAGAGGGCCTTGGTGACAAAATTATCGCCACTTTATCGGCAGCAAAGTACCGCTAAAGTGGCAATAATGGGTTTGATAATATGCTCTATGCAATTCCAATCGAAGCTCATGTTAGATATGAAGGACATCTAACATGAGCTTAGATTGGAATTCCATAGAGCATATTATCAAACCCATTATCGCCACTTTAGCGACACTTTCCTGCCGATCAAGTGGCGATAATTTTGTCGCCTAGGCTTGATATTATGGCCCGGAGTGCGTAGTGTACAGCAGCTTCTCTGTAAAATCTATAATTACCCCCAAGCAGTGACAACAGATAGGTTACAACAGTATGACAAACAGATCCACAACCTTATTACGCCACTTTTGAATCACTTTTAACATGGGTAAAGTGATGCAAGGAGCTAGAAAATCTCCGTCTGACAATTCAAGAAAAAAATCTCAACTCCAGACTCTGTGACACAGTTTTAATGTTGTTTTCTCTCTCTTTCTCTCTCTCACTCTCTGTGACATCATTTCTCTTTCTCTCTTAAACTTATAGACACTGCTGCCTGCTTGGACGTGTAGAAGAATTGTTCAAATCAAGTTCAGTCAGTCTGTCAGAATACTTTATTTCGATAAATCAATATCATAAAAAGGCAACGGTACAATACAAAATACTCATTATTTACACGAATAGAATAGAAAATTTGTAACCATTAAAAATTTCCTAAAAATTTCATAAGATTTCATAAAATCAGAATATAAAAAACCATCAACCAATTTAGTTACCTTTGCTATCAATTTTACAGGATGAAATAACATCATTCTAATTAACAACAACCAAATTCATTTAGGTACAATTAATCCTTTTCCTGATCCGGGCAGCACCCACTAAGAAACTGGCAACATGAAAAATAATACGGTGGCTATTTAGTAATTGTAAGTACAAGAGAGCAGGCTTAACTTTCAAGAACCCTGCCTCTTTGAGTATAGGAACCAAAAATGTCATCCTTAATTCCGTATAATGTCCACAGAACATCAAGAAATGCATTTTGTTCTGAGTGGAAAAGTTGTCACAGTTACATGGCATAGCATTTTCCGGGGTACTCCATTTCGGGAAGTAGCCTAGGTTCAGGTGGATCAAATTAAAACGAAAGCGAGTTAAAAGATGCCTGTGATAGGGACGGTTCACCAGGTTACGGTAAGGTTCGGATCCTGATGAATTAACTAAGATGAGGTTAGCCCTTACAGTGGGTTTTCTTAGTTCTAAGTCCTCTCTCTCAAATGCCAGCATCTGTGACATAGCACCCTTAATTTGTGTAATATCCTTAGATGTTATTAACTCTGGTGAGGAGAAAAGCTCCGGTCTCCCTAGTTTATAAAAACTATTTTTAATATATGTCAGCCACCGGATCTTACTTACATTTTCTAGTAGGAGACAATCTTTCATGATAATGTGGTTCAAGGAGATTTCCTGGTTCAACCAGGTCTTCATCCAGCATATTGAAGGAGCTATTTTTATCCTGTCAGAAATGAAGCCTGCCCTTAACTCAGAATGGATGGTGTATGAGGGAGTGGACTGTGGCACTGTTAGGACAGATCTCATAAATTTGTTCTCAGTCACCTGCATACGATCTAGGGCACTATAGCCCCATATTGAACTACCATATGTGGCGACTGCAAGGCATTTGGCTTTGTACATCTTCATTATGGCTTCTATTGGCCTTGCCCCCAGTTTTTTTGTGAAGCCCAGAAGTGCCGAAGTAGTACGTGCAAAGGCAATATTTCTATTTTTAAGTTGCGGGCCCCAGTTCCCTCTCTCGTCAAAGACGATACCCAAGTATGGGAATGTGGGTACTCTGCTAAGTTCTTCCTTGCAACAAAAAAAGGTTTTAACTTGTTTCTTCCTGGAACTCCTCCCCATGATCATATCTTGTGACTTTTTTGCGTTAATTTTAAGATCCAGGGACCTCATAAAATTCCCAAAGGCATCTAGCAGCCGTTGTAATCCAACCCCCGTACGTGAAAGAAGAACAGCATCATCCACGTAAAGGAGAACTGGAATACCAAGTTCCCCTATAAGCGGTGTGTTGTGTGTTTCCTCCTTCAGCGCCTGCTCCAGGGCATTGATATATACCGTAAAAAGTAGGGGGGCCAGGATGCACCCTTGCCTGACCCCTCTCTCTGAGTTAAAATGGCTGGAACAGCGCCCCTCAGCAGTGACCCGTACAGAAGCCAATAGGCCAGAGTGTAAATCCGCCAAGAGGTTAACCAGAGCCTGGTCAAATCCCATATTTAGCAGGATTTGCCATAACTTTGACCTATTTACAAGATCAAATGCCGAGGAGAGGTCCAGGAACCCCAGGTACATTGACCCCTCCTTTGCCTTGGTGTATTTGTCTAATAGTAATTGTAGGTTAAGGCATTGGTCTAATGTGCTCCTTTTGGATCTAAAGTCATATTGTACATTCGACAGTACCCCTCTATCGTCAAGCCAATCCTTTATTTTATGCAATATAACCCGTCCCAGGATTTTGACCGATGAGTCTATTAGGGAGATAGGCCTATAACAAGAGGGGTCCTGCCTATCTCCCTTTTTAAAGACCGGGATAATAATGGATTTTTTCCAGGACACCAGTATGTTATTTTGGTTCAAAGCATTAAAAACACTACACAAGATCATGGACTAGAATTTCGGTGCGCATTTAAATATATCGGCACAGACCCCGTCGGGGCCTGGTGCCTTATTTTTTAAAGTCTGTTCTATCGCTCTTTCCACTTCTATGACCTCAAAGGTCACAGGGGAACCCTCAATTCTGGGAAGATCAATAGTCGTGTGATTCTCAGAGCCTGGGGAGCAATATATTTTCCCAAAGTGCGCTATCCAACCCTCATCTGGTATATTGGACTCGAGGAACGAATTCTCATCAACCGAGAACAGTGGTTGATTTATAATTTTCCAGAACTGTCCACTGTTTTTTAAAACCTCAGGGGCAAGTAATTGTGTCCAGGCCTCTTTCAATTTCAATTTCAAAGCTTTATTCGATTATTAAAACCAATCACAAAAGCATACAATATATAAAACACAGGCTACATATATTTCAGTGGGGAAAACAACTCATCAATGATGGGATTAAAAGGGATTAAAACACCAGGGGCCTTATTTATGAAGGACTTGCGCCGCCGGTGCGTCACTTTTAACATGGGAAAAAATGACGCACCGGTGGCGCAAGGCTTTCATAAATGAGGCCCCAGGCTTTTCCTATGTGAAACAGCTTTAAGTAAAAAAGGTAGCAGTAAAAAAACAGATATATATGGTATCAAGTGCAAATAACAGTTTCAATGCTTGGGCTGTAGTATACACAGAACATTTCTTAAAAACAGGTCTGAGATAATAACGACGAAGGTGTATATAAAGAGGGCAAATAAGCATAAAGTGCAAAGTGCTTTGCCTGGATTAGCCATCACAGGGGCAGGGGGATTGGCTATGAATTTTCATCACTGGAAAAGCCACTAAATTATGTACAATACCAAGTCTCAACCTTGTGAGAACAAACTGGTGCGATTGCTTGGTAATAGTTTTAAGGTACATAGGCATTCCCCTGTCTTCCAACATATTAGAATAAAAAAAAAATACATGAGTTGACATGAGGCTGCATTTAGCCCTGCGTAAATTAGATTTGGTCCCAATATAGACATTTTTTAGTTCCTTTTTTGGTACAGTACCAGCACTATGGGGGTCATTAACAATGTCCAGGTTAAAGATTTCACTATAGGAAGATGAAACGTAATTTAACCAGGGAATCTTGCGGGCGTTGTCCAAATTGAGGCAATCTAAAATAATCCGCCTGGTGAAATCAGTCTCATCTTTAACCCATATTGACCTCCAGACCATTAAAGGTCTCATTCCCATTAGGTCTGTAAGATGGTTCAGGCCCACCTCGCTATGGCACAGTTCATTGGATGCCGAGGAGGTAACCAAAGGAGTCTTTTGAGGAACCGATTCTCTGCAACTTGTAGTTCCCTGTGCTTACAATAGCCCCATATACCAGAACCATATAGAGCAATAGATACACATCTATGCCTATAGATGTTTAACATGTCTGGTATGCGGCGACTACCAAGCTTAGATGCAAAGCGAAAAACTCCGGAGGAGCTTTTGCCCATCCTAGCGTTCACGTTTGAAATCTCAGGTGCCCAAGTCCCTCTGTTATTAAATGTTACTCCAAGGTAACAAAATCTGTCCACCACCTCAATTTTGTGATTATTAAAATGAAACGGCTTGGAAAGTTTCATCCGTTTACCACAGGCCATAATGTAAGTCTTGGAGTTGTTAATTTTCAGTTTTCTCCCCTTAATGAAGTCATAAAAATAGTTCATTAATTTTTGGAGCCCGTTCGGGGTACGCGAAAGTAAAACTGTGTCGTCGGCATATAGCAGGACTGGCACAGGGTAGCCACCAATCTGCGGAGAGTCAGCCTGTACCCTCTTCAATTCGGACTACATAGAATTTATAAAAAGGGAAAAAAGCAGAGGGGCCAGCACACAGCCTTGTCTTATGCCTGAGTTAACCCTAATTTTCCCAGTGCATTCACCTGCCTGGCCATAACGGATCTGAGCCGATAACTTTTTGTAGAGTCTGGCCACGAAAAATATAATTGCTGGGGGGGCTCCCATGTCCAATAAGGTGGACCATAACAAAGTATAGTCCACTAAATCAAAGGCACTCGAGAGATCAGCGAAACAGAGAAATAGAGAGCCCTGTTTCGCTTTCGTGTATTTTCCGATAAGGAGGTCAAGATTGATACACTTCTCTGTTGTCCCAAGGCCTTTGCGGAAGCCGTATTGAGACTCGGCCAGAATTTTATTTTCCTCCGCCCATTCCTCCAAACGCATCAGGAGAACCCTACTCATAATCTTAAGGGAGGAATCCAGAAGGGAGATAGGGCGGTAGTTCTTGGCCTCTCCTCTATCTCCCTTCTTATAGATGGGTAGGATTATGGATTCACTCCAGGTAGGTGGTGTACTCTCCATGACTGAGGCATTAAACACCTGTGTTAGGAGTGGACTCCAAAGTGTCGGGTTGGATTTATACAGGTAAACCGGGACCCCATCAGGTCCTGGTGCCTTTCCCCCTTTACTCTGACTAATAGCAGTATCCACTTCTTGTAGTGTAATGTCCAAGGGTAACTTCATTTCAAACATAGGAGGGGAGAAACTGGCGCAATCCTCCCTAGTCGGATTAAAAATTCCAGAAAAGTGTGCAACCCAGTTCGCTTCACTAACCTGGGCTGACAATATAGGGAAGTCTTCTTTTACAAGGAAGGGGCAATTAACCGTGGTCCAGAAGAGCCTACTATCATGCAATATAGCTGCTTTGTTAAGAGCATCCCAAGCTTGTTCCCTTAGCTCCTGTTTCCTGCGTATAAGATGAGTTTTGTATGTCAGTCTAAGGGATATAATAGCCTCCCTATCTCTGGGTTGTTTAGTGAGTGCCTGCTTAAGTTCCCGGAGAGATTTAGTGCACATAATATCAATCCAACCCACATTTTCCTTCTTGATTTGGCCTTTGGTAATGGTAAGACATCTTTTTATAACTGTGCCCACCTCCACAAAATCAACTATAATACACTCAAGGGGTGCCTCTGGATCCAAACATTTATATATGGCAGCAAACCCTGCTTCTATGATTTTAAGCTGCAACTTCTCAGAGTTACCCATACACCACTTAATACGGATACCATTCTGTCTACAGGGTCTTCAACTATCAAGTGATGAGTGTTAACTGGTAGCCCCCAGACAGAGATCGACATGGTAATAGCATTATGGTCGCTACTTCCAAGGTCGACAACAATGGGAACCGTACAAAAAGGGACAAAATGTGTAGAAACCAATAAATGATCGATAACAGAGGCCGAATTCAATCCTACAAAAGCCATGTCCGTCACCTGTATCAAGGTCCAAAATCCAGAACAAAGAAGGCAAAAGAGAGTAGGCCCAGCCCGGCCTACACTGGCCTACGAGGGCCTCAGAGGGCCCGCTCTTTGCCCGGTCTTAGCTCCGCGCTTTGCCCCGCGCGCGTCCCCGCTAGCGAGTCAAGGGGCTGTCTCTAAATAGCAGGAGTGAGTGGGAAAAGGACCAGCTGCTGCGAGTCTCAGAGCGCAGCGCCCGTTGGTCCTCGCAGTCCCGATAAGTTGTTTGCGTCCCTCAACAGCTCCTCGACGTCTCCTCTCCAAGATCAGGGAGACCGGTAAAGTAATTTCCTCGAGCGGCTCCCGCGAAGCGGGGGCCGCGAGGAGTGGGCAAACAGGCAGCAGCAAAACCAAATGGGCACAAGTAACTGCCGTGGATAGCAGCACAGTGTAGGACCAGCCCTCAGCACTTATGATCCAGGCAGGAGGGGGCAGGAAGAGGACCAGCTGCGGCGAGTCTCAGAGCGCAGTGCCCGCTGGTCCTCGCAGTCCCGATAAGTTGTTTGCGTCCCTCGACGGCTCCTCGACGTCTCCTCTCCAGGATCAGGGAGACCGGTAAAGTAATTTCCTCGAGCGGCTCCCGCGAAGCGGGGGCCGCGAGGAGTGGGCAAACAGGCAGCAGCAAAACCAAATGGGCACAAGTAACTGCCGTGGATAGCCTCTTCTTTCAGCTCTTTTTTCCTTTCTTGAATAGCTTTTTTATAAGCAATTCTTGTGCTAGCTATTAGTGCTCGATCTTTTGGAGTGGCCTTCAGGGCTTTGAGTAAATCTGCGTGTGCCCTAGAACAACTTTTATTGAACCTTCTCTTACCATTATATCTAGTCTGTCTGGTTCCTGCAAGTAGACTATGGTTTATTTGTCTACAAATGTTATCAAAAGCAATAACCACATGTGTACTTTGTGCTTGCTTCTCTGGGCATATGGCCACATGATCTTCAACCCTGTTTAGTACTTCCTGCAAGAAAGTTTCAGGGACTATTTTTGACCATTTTAGCCTCCGTCCTTGATCTTTAACCGTCACATTCAAGCCGCCCTTATGTATCACAGTTTTGAAGCTCAACAGGTTCCCGAGCATCATCTCTATTAGAACAGGATTGTGGTCGCTAAAAACCGAGACCTCAGTCTTATACCATAAAACCTTGGATAAAATAAAAGAAGACAAAAAAATATAATCAATAATTGTACCGTCGGCTGTTCCTTTAAATGTGGGGGTCCTAGAGCCACATTCCCCGCAACCTGACTCATAGAGATTCCATGTCGCCAAAAAGTTTTCAAGGGCCTCCCCCCGTTTTGAGTGTTCAAGATGTATGGGTAGAGAATATAGGGGGCCCTCCTCTTCTATATTGGCACACGGTTGGATGCAATGTGATTAGAATGGGGCAACACATTTTTAGTCTTTCTCTGACATTTCTTGGTTGTTCGCCCCCTTTCTCCAGTTGCTGCGGTAGTTTAGGATTAGATTTTTGTGGTGAGGGAGGTATTGGCAAAGTTTCCAGCCCTACATCAGGAATTATATCAATGTCTGAAGTCATGGGTCTGCTCAATCCAATACTGGGCAATGATTGCGATTGGTCAGTGTCTTGAGTCCCCCTGTCTGCAACAATATCCAAAGTGCTCGTGTCTGTCCTCGTGGCCAACATAGAAGGCAAAGCCAACTCTTTCTCTGCATCAGCAATTTCTTTTGTGAATATGCCCACCGCAGAGGTCAGATAAAAGATAATGGATTCAGCTGTCTTTGGTACTTTGGCGTTTTTTCCCCCTTGACCCTAGGTGCTCAGCCGTTTCCTCTTACCCATATTGTAGATGTCAGAGATGTGGCCCAGCCCGGCCTTCTCTGGCCCCTGATGGCTCCAGATGGCCCGCCCTTGTCCCGGGCTTCTCCCGGTCGCTCCCGCGGTTGACTCGTGGGGGCGAGAGGCACTCCTGCAGATAAGGCGCCTCCTGGCACGTGAACAGCGTCAGTCCTGCCGCGCAAGCCCCGGGACAGCTGGGTGTTGTGGTTCCCCAGCTGCGTGTGGCACCAGGCGACTGACGGCAAGCGCAGGAGCCGTTCCCCTCACGGCAGGATTGGAAGGTGAGGAGCTGGTTTTCAACGCCGTTTCCTTCACGGCTGGCTTGGTACTCCGGATAGATGCCCCCTGAGCTCTTCGGCGCTCTTGCAGATAAGGCGCCTCCTGGCGCATGAACAGCGTCAGTCCTGCCGCGCGAGCCCCGGGGCAGCTGGGTGTTGTGGTTCCCCAGCTGCGTGTGGCACCGGGCGACTGACGGCAAGCGCAGGAGCCGTTCCCCTCACGGTGGGATTGGAAGGTGAGGAGCTGGTTTTCAACGCCGTTTCCTTACGGCTGGCTTGGTATTCCGGTCAGATGCCCCCCGAGCGCTCCGGCGCTCCGGCAGATAAGGCGCCTCCTGGCGCGTGAACAGCGTCAGTCCTGCCGTGCGAGCCCCGGGGCAGCTGGGTGTTGTGGTTCCCCAGCTGCGTGAGGCACCGGGCGCCTAACGGCAAGCGCAGGAGCCGTTCCCCTCACAGCGGGATTGGAAGGTAAGGAGCTGGTTTTCAACGCCGTTTCCTTCACGGCTGGCTTGGTACTCCGGTTAGAGGCCCCCGAACGCTTTGGCGCTCATGCAGATAAGGCGCCTCTTGGCGCATGAACAGCATCAGTCCTTCCGCACGAGCTGTGAACTCCACTTTCTTATGTGTTTGGCCGCAAAGTTTATACAACGGTAAGCACAGAGGCCTAGATCTACAAATCCTTTATAGCAATGCATTAGAAATAAGTCGGCATAACGGGTGTCAGTGACGCAGTAGGCACTTCCATATAGACACCACTTGAATGCGGCACTATAACAAGTGAAATGTACCAGGTACACTGCACTCGCAAAACTGTAGTGTAACCTTTATACACTGATCAACTGTTTGGTGAGTTGGTTTGAGCGCTTTTTCTCTATATTCTGTGTGGTTTTAGTTAGCTTATTGCTTGCCAACTTGGAGTGCTGCACAGTTTACAACACGGCAGGTTTGATATCATAATCCGCCTTACATTGAGCGATGTTTGAAATCACTTGAACAGGGTTAAAGAGTCACTGTGATTCTGGAGACCACGTTTTGCAACACGTTAGTACTTTACTACAATTCCCAAGCGCCTGTGCGGCTTACATCTGTCTCACGAGATTTTCATAACTACCGAGTGAAATGGGCCCTTTTTCACCCATATCGCTGTTTTCTTTGTTTCTTAGTTCTAATTTATCATCAGTACCATTTACCGGGGCACAGCGATTCTTTGTGTTAAAACAAATTGCTATTACTTACGCCCGGTTCTCATGGCGTCACTGTTCATGGTCACATAACTCTGGTCCAACCAATACCGTATGACCATAATAAATATGGTGACCTTCCTCCCGTTTGGTAACTCCCCAGTCGGCTTGGATGCTGGCGCGAAGTACCGACGGAGAGGTAAGTGACCGCCTGATGGATTTCTTCGAAGATCTGTTCTATACTTTGGGCTCAAACTATCATTTCTTTTCCTGATAGACACTTTGTTTAACGTCAGCCTTCTCCGGGGTACGCGGCTGGCTGGGTCTTTCATGAGCTGAGCCCTAGCTTCTGTCCGCCTTAAGTGCGAGGTTCCGGAGTTTTTCCAGAGCTCCTCCTCCTCATTCGCTAGCTTTATGCTTTGGTTGCCAGCAGCATAAACCACTATCCATTTGAATTTGGTTAATGTGTCCACATGGTACTGCATTTTAGAGAACATTAAGGGTCTTTTTATTTCAGGATTTGGGACATTCACCTCCGGGTCTTTGTTTCTTTTATCCTATTTTTTCTGAGCGGTGCTTCCTCCTCCTGAGTCACTGCCAGGTGGGGTGAGGCGCATTTTTCCTGCACCAAAGGTAAGCAGGCTCTGCAGTACATCTTTATGTAGTAATCACTCTAAGATGTTACTGTATTCAATATTTTCGCACTTAGTTCGTGCTAGTGGGGTTCGACCACATGGCGACCTAGATACTGTTGTCTTTCTTACATGTGTCTTTTTATGAGCGACTATATGGTGCATATTTTGACTTATCATACTATGTTCTTTTCCCTCTAGTGGTACAAATAAACCATGTGCAGGTTGAATACAGACACCTAGGATCACAGGTGATCACGTTCCTCTATATTTACTTATTTCACATTGTGTACTTTATTTTTCACTATTACACATTGTAGTAGCATTACAGACAAGGTCCTGAGGAAGGCAGGAACTATCTGTTCCATTTTTGCTGAAACATGTCGTTATTTGCTTCAAACTGCCCTATGCTATTTTGTTTTAATAATGGAGGATCGGGCATTAACAAGAATAAAGTATTATTTCCTCCATCACCCAATTTTATTACACTTTGTTCACTACACACTAGCACTGCAATCCCATCACCCACTAGAAGAACTTTACTAAATCACTATATAAGGACCGCACTATGGGCTATTTGGTTTATGAAGGATTTTCCAACTTATCCTCATATATCACCTAGAGTCCTTATGTAAGCAGGTCCCTGAGGAGTCCCAAATGATGAATGGCGGTACCGAGTGGCGTCTGATGGGTATCCTCATTTGTTGAGGGTAGCTTAGGATTGTCAGATTTTACTTTCCTTTAGTTTATTGTTTTTGTAGTTGATAGGTCGTTATGGCATCATTAATTGCCTTTGTTGTGCAAACAATGCAATAACACAGACAAGGCACAAGGAGAATCTGATGTAAACAATGCAATAACACAGACAAGGCACGAGGAGAATTTGATGCAAACAATGCAATAACACAGGCCAGGCACTAGGAATATCTGATGCAAGCAATGCAATAACACAGGCCAGGCACTAGGAGAATCTGACTCAAACAATGCAATAACACAGGCCAGGCTCTAGGAGAATCTGACTCAAACAATGCAATAACACAGGCAGGCAGTAATAGAATGTGACGCAAACAATGCAATAACACAGGCAGGCACCTGGAGTTCTGGACTTTTTGGTTCCGTCCAGAGGTGTCAGGGATAACACCCGAAGACCCCGGAGTTCTACCTGTCTCGGTGCACAAATAAACAGAAACACGAGCTTCTCGATGGTGGTGTCAAAGACCAAAGGTTTATTACTGCAGGGACACAGAAGTCACAGAAACTACACACGGGCAGTATCTAGGAGCCTGTTCGATTTGTACAAGAAGGGTTGCTCCTTATATAGTAAATATTGGCCTTCAGGCGAATTCTTCACATGTTTAGTACATTCCCAAGACCTTTGTGTCCTAAACAATAAATATTTGGCGTTGCACAGGAATCGTCGATAATATCTGATGTCAAACATTACGAAGAGGGGTTCCCACTATTCCATCACAATCCCATGTCAACATTTCATTCAAGAGCCGGACCGCCTCATCGTAAATTTCGTTACCGCCCCCTAATAAAGGCCCAGAAGGAAAGGAGCAGAGCCAGGTGCAGATGATAGAAAAGCAGGATAAGAGATGTTTGTGGGTCGTAAATGGGCAAGGCTACCAGCTTCGGCCGCCTAATCATGATCAGGCCAACGAATACGAGAACCAGTATGGCAGGGCTGGCCTCAGGCAGAGGAGGCAGCCTTTGTCGAGTCATGCAGCCCCAGCGTGTTCTGTTCTAAGGTGCACGTGTCACTAGAGAGGTGAATCTCCGGCTAAGCCTACGTGTCCTTAATCGAAATGGAGTAATCAGAGGTCATTGCGTGTTCATTGTCTATGTGAGGGCAAGAAACACAAAATGGCTGCCATGATCTAAGATGGATGCCATGGGTAGATCAGAAATGTTTTTGTAACAGGAGTACTCTTGTTCGAAGTACAGTGAAAACACCAGGATATGCTAAATGGACCATTTGCGGTTCACTGATACCAAAATTATGTATTTACGACAATGTTGAAAACACGGGTTCAAATCGTCACGGAACCTCAGACCCTCCTTTTGCCCTTACATAGGCAATTACTCAGTCTATGTCAGAATCTAGTTCTATGCTCATCAGGTCAGTGACATGCTGTTGTATCATCATCTTTTCTCGCGCCTTTTCCCCAAACGTAGGTGGTTTTCTAAAACAGGTTGTAGCACAGAGACTACACAGAGCTGGACCACACTGGATAATCAGGCAACACGAGAACAGGAATACTAAGATGACACCAATGACCATCAGAACCTTCCATCCCCACGCTGATATCAGAGTCCAAAACCACTCCATGAAGGACCAGTTTCCCCTGTCTACGTGTATAGAGTCGGAAATCTTGTGTAGCTTAGAGATCGCCTCATAGACAGTTGGAGCATTATTGGGGATAAAAACACAGCAGCTCGATTGGATTATTCTGCATACCCCACCTCGGTCTGCAAGTATCACGTAACAGACCTGACCTCGGTGAGGCACGACCCAGATTGGAGTTGAGCTTTTACGCTTGTTTTCTCCCAAACTAAGGCGATACTCTGAAGAGTTCCAACTCAAATATACTCGTAATTCATCTCTATGGTAAGATGGAGTATTATTGACGTCCTTGATCATGTCAATAATTCCCTGGACTAAAGCTTTGTTGGCAGAGTTGTATTTAGTGGAACGTGGTGGACGCGGAGGATAGGTTTCAAGGGCATAAGCAAAAATGGTCTGAAGGGCCTGAAATGATCCATTATAGCTAAAAGGCAAAACCAGATAGGGAATGCCTTTATCCATAGTGTGGGGTATCAAGCCACACACCCAGCAGTTTGTAGTGTTAACTACCAGTTGGTGTTGGTGCAAGAGCTGTACGAAAGTGTTATTGATGAATTCTGAGCGTCGGGCTTGCTCATGTTCAGGAAACAAGTGAAAAGAGTGCATAGAAGAAACAGTAGAAGTAGCAGGATCAAGGGGAGGTACTGTAGTTACTGGCATAAAAATCAAATTCACACCAAAGACGATTCCACCCACCAACGTTATCAAAACAATCAAAAATGTGATAGCACATTGCATCAGAAAACATTTGCTGTGAAGAATTCTGTAAAGTCTGTTTCTGCGAACATAAATCACATTTTCTCGTTGCAGCGCAGGAAGCTCCATCTTCTACAATCCGCTCGCGACCACTGATGATGTGTACGTAGATGAAAATGCCTCTATCAGCCCTGGGAGTTCCCAGAACTAACAGAAAGATCGACCTAGTGTCTGACCCCTGCAGATTCAACTAGGCACACAGCCACGACCCTACGGCTACCCAGACGGCAAGGCAATTTAAAACAATAAAAACAATAGCAAACTTCCTGGCTGAAGGCAAAAGTGTCAAAATTCAAATATCACAATAGGCAGTTTCCTGCTTTATTTGTCCATATTACGAGACCGTAAATTGTATCTCAGTTTTGCAGGAGCTGTTTGATCTGGAAACAGTGTATTTTCCACAGAGGTTGCAATGTTCAAGTTCGCAGAAGGCAAACTTTCTTCTGATGCAGAGGGCAAGTGCTCAGGAGTCAAAGAAGTAGTTTTAGGAGGAGAGCCAGAGTTCGATGTGTCAGTTACCAATTCGACATCGCTGAAAGGGATAAACTTGGGCGTTCGTTCAAACTCAGAGGCACCAATTCCCTTCTTCACCCAGTGATCATAAGGAAGCGGCAGGGGCACACGTTTGACGTGCGTCGTGTGGATCCAGTTCTTCCTCCCGGCCACACGAATAGCAGTTCTCGTCGCCAGCAACACTTGGTAGGGGCCAACAAATCTGGGCTGAAGATTCTTCGTCCTGGCAAAGTTGCGCATCACAACGTGGTCTCCTGGTTTCAGCTGATGACCTGGACTCTCCGGTGGCTTTGGTAATGCATCGAAAACCTGTTGGTGAATAAGACTCAATTTAGCAGTCAAGTCGTAAAGGTAGTCAATCAACATTGGATATTCCAGCTGTCTGAACTCTTTTGGCCTAGGCACCCCCCAAATATTGGCAGGACGACCAAATACAATCTCATAAGGGCTAAGCCCTACTCGAGAATGTACAGTCGCTCTAGTAGATAACAAAGCCAAGGGTAGTGCATCTGGCCAGGATAAGCCCGTGGATGCCTGTATTTTAGCGAGTTTCAGCTTGAGGGTGCCATTGTAACCCTCAACTAAACCAGCAGACTGGGGATGGTTTGCACTGTGAAATGTCTGCTTAATCCCTAATCCGGCACACACACTCTGCATAACTTTCCCTACAAACTCACTTCCGTTATCTGACCATACTATCCGTGGCATTCCATACCTAGGGAAATATTCTTTGAGAAGGATTTTGGCAGTTGATAGGGCAGTGTTGTCCTTCAGTGGATATGCTTCGATCCATCTGGAGAAAGCACAAACTACCACCAGGACGTATTTTAGGTTATTGCAACGATCCATGTGAATAAAATCTAGCTGAATCACTTCAAATGGGCAAGAGGGAGGAGCGAAGTGACCAGCAGGCGTTGGGACTCCCTTGCCAGGATTATGCATCAAGCATACCATACAATTTTTCACCACTCTCTCTGCACACTTACTAATCCCATCATTCTTCCAGACTGGAGCCAACATCTTACAAATCCCTTTAGAACTAATGTGTGCTGCTCCATGTGCCATCGTCACCACTGCAAGCACGTACGCATCAGGCAACATCCAACGCTGTTGTTCCGACAAATCAATCCAACATCCACTCGAGTCCAACTTACCCGTACTCTCTTTCCATGCAAGCTTTTCCTCCTCAGTCGCTTCTTTCTGAATCTCTTTCACGCTTTCCACTGTGTCCTCACACATTCCAGACTCGGAAATCCATCTTGCAGACGTTGCAACATACATTCTACTCATCATATTTCTAGCTGTCTGTTTAGCGGTCTCATCAGCAAAAGCATTCCCACGACCAACATCATCCGTGATTGCTTTATGAGCACTGCATTTCACAATCGCAACTTCAGTCGGCAAGGTTAGAGATTCCAACAAGTCGTTAACTAGCTGACCATGTTGGATCTTAGTCCCATGGGACGTAATGAAACCTCTTTCTTTCCACAAACGGCCAAAACTATGGGCCACGCCGAACGCGTACTGACTATCTGTGAAAACATTCACTCTCTTTCCCTTTGCTAAAACACACGCTCTTGTTAGAGCGATTAATTCTGCAGCTTGGGCAGAATTCTGACTCACTCTTGCAGTCTCCACAATCGTACTCAAGGTCGTTACTGCGTAAGCAGCAGTCACATCACCATTCTCCAATTTAAAACATGACCCATCAACATACAACGTGCCATCTGGATCTGACAATGGAATGTCTTTTAAATCAATTCGCCCTTTTGTCTCCTCCTCGGTTCTGAAACAGCAATCATGGGGTTCGGAATTACTCGACTCTTGATTAGTCGGCAACAATGTTGCTGGATTCAATACATTGCATCTTTTGATTTGAATATGACTAGCTAACAATGTCAGCTCATAGCCTGATAATCTAGCACTGGTAAGATGTTGCGTCTTGGTTCGGTTCATGAGTGTATCCACAGCATGAGGAACCATGACCACTAGCATGTTGTTCATCACCAAACCAGCAGATTATCGAATGGAAGCCGCAGCTGCCGCTGTAGCTCTCAAACAACTAGGTAATGCTCTAGCTACCGGGTCTAATGTTGATGAAAAATACGCACAAGGGCGTTGTTTATCACCAAATTTCTGTGTCAGAACACTCAACGCGCAACCTTCTCTCTCGTGAACATAGAGCGTGAATGGCTTACTGTAATCAGGTGTACCCAATACCGGAGCTGAACATAATGCTTTTCGTAACTCAGAAAAACTCTCCTGACATTCAGCAGACCATGGCACCGGACTCGGAACACCTTTCCCAGTCAACGCTACCAATGGTTTTGCCAAAAGAGAAAAATTTGGGATCCACTGCCTACAGTACAAAGTAATACCTAAAAAGGCACGTACTTCTCTCTGTGTACGGGGAACACTCATTTGCGTAATTGCTTTTATTCTCTCTGGGGTCAACTTCCTTCCCTCCTTTGACAAGAGATGACCTAGGTAGGTCACTTCTTGGCAGCAGTATTGCATTTTCGAAGGTGACACCTTATGATTCAAATTAGACAAATGATGCAATAACGAAATTGTAGCTGCTTTGCAAGTTTCCTTGTCATCGGCAGCCACCAGAAGATCGTCTACATATTGCACTAGGGCAGAACCAGGAGGAAGTACAAAGGAATCTAACTGACTTTTTAATGCCTGACTGTAAATGGACGGACTTTCACAATAGCCTTGTGGAGCACGTTTAAACCTGAAGCTTCGACCTCCTAGAGAGAAGCCGAAAATATCTCTGCTTTCTTCGGCTATCGGAATGCTGAAAAAGGCATTCTTCAAGTCGATAACTGAAAACCATGTGGCTGTAGCAGGAATCAACGTTAACAATGCAGTAATGTCTGGAACCACAGGAAACTGCGGAACCACAATTTTATTAACCTCTCTGAGATCGATAACAAATCTATAAACTGGAGGCTTTGAAGGATCAGTACGTTTCAGAATTGGTAATACAGGACTGTTACAGACATTTCCTCTAGTTTCTTCAACCACACCTTTCTTAATCAAATCTTGCACAATCAATAAAAGTGCACGTTCACCTTCACTAAAAATCTTGTATTGAGGAATTCGTGGAAATTTGACATTTGCTTTCAAAGTGACTACATATGGTGGAATTTCCGAAAGGGCTACATCGTTAGGACCAGTCGCCCAAAGAGTATCAGGGAGTGAACGCAGCTCTGGCGGGAGTACATCCATTGACAAGTACATCGGAGAGGTGATTCTTTTACCCAACGTAAGCTGTACTCCTGACGGAGAACAGTACAATGTCGCATATAGGCGTTTTAACAAGTCTAAACCAAGCAGATTCTCATTACAACCTGTCGTCAAAATCAGGGGTGCCTTCAATTGACACGGTCCAACAGAAATAGACAAAGGACCAGATACGGGGTTGTGCACAGGGGCGCCTGAAAAACCTACAGAAACATTTGTTAAGCCGGACAAAGGTGCGCCAGGGAGTTTCGCATGAATGATAGAACTTTTTGCGGCACCAGTATCCAACAGAAACGGTTCGACTACACCTGATGTTGCTACTGCGACATAAGGCCCACTCTGATCCACTGGAACTGATACTACTCCCTCTCTCTGTCCATGGCTGTCCTAGTACTCACTCTGTTGAAATCCCTCATCTATTTCACAATAGTCTTCAACATGATACTGTTGAGATCTATTTTGCTGGGCAGACTGTCCATTTCGTTGATCAAAGTGATTAGAAGGGCGATCATTCGTTTGTGGAGGCATAGCACCTCGTCCTCGACCTCTAGAATTTTGCATGGAACCACCACGACCTCTTTGAGCTGCTGCAGCATTATTTTGCGCTAAGATCGGACACTCATTTTTATAATGACCCTCTTTCTTACAGTACGCACACTGATTCCACTGATATTGAGGCCTCGGTGAACTAAAGTCTGTCCTTTGATATGACCCTTGCTGTGTATTATTCTGACTCATGCGAGGCGGGTATGCCTGTTGCAAAAGAACTTTAGTCTTTAAATCTTTCGTTTTCTTATCTGATTTCTCTTTTTCCTCTTTATCCCTATTCTCATAATACTGTGCAGTTGCAAGTATTTGCGCAGTTGTAGAGACAGCCCACGCACTCTCGGAATCTTTTAATTTATTGCTGAGCTCTGGTAGCAAATTGTGTACAAATTTATCGACAAACAATCTCTGTCCTCCTTCTGTGCTCATATCCTGACCACTGTGATCTACAAAAGTCTCTTCGAACCTCGTGAAAAAGTCGGAGACACTTTCGTCTTTCTTCTGCCTGCATGCGGACAACTTGTCCCAATTAACGCGCAATGCTGGCATCAGAGTCTTCATTAATTCAATTATTCTACCTGGAAGATTAGCAATTAGAGGTTCGGGTTTGGAACCACCTATTTGCTGACCATCTGCTGCTATGATAGCTGCCCAATCACCACCTAGGGCAACTGGATGATTCTCTTTACGTATCTTATCCCAAACTGGTTGCGGAACTACATTCCCAAATAGCATGTCGATGTCCGCTAGATTCATCACACAAGCCTCAACTGTCTGTGCTAATTCCTTATAGTATCCAGCAGGATTCTTACGCGGGTCTGGCAAGGCCTGCTTCACTGCTAGCACTTCGGCTCGCTTCCACGGAATGTGTATCCACACTCTCTGGAATTGCGCCGGAGCGGCTGCAATACCACGGTTCACATCAGCTGGCACAGCTTCACACCAAATTGGTGGAACCTCCCTCATTGGATATTGACGATTCTGCTTTGTACTGTGTTTTTCTAACTCTCTCGGTGAACGAAGAGATGGATCATTCCTATAACTTAAAATTAGCTACATCGCTTCCTTTATATCTTGACCAACTATCATACCAGCAGCAAACTCTTTTTGGACATTAATTAATTCTTCTAGATTTGGTTCAGGGTCATCCTCCTCTAATTCCTCACGCAAAAGGGAGCACATCTCGTCGAACACATATCTTTGTGTCGGTTCTTTCCATTGCATAAATGTTTCTAATACATCTCTAGTACTATATCTCCTACTCTTCGAAATCCATCTGAGAGCCGTAGAATCTAATATTCCCCGTTCCTCAGTACTTGGAAGCTGACTACGTCTCTGTACAGAGTCAGAGGTAGGAGTCTTAATTAAAGTTTTGTAGAAAGGAGACAGAATATTAGAGACAGAATCAGTGATTCTTCGACGAACAGAAAGCGGAGTCATAATACTAGCAGATGTAGAAAATACAGTAGCAGTCGGAACAGATAGAGTAGGAACAGTAGGAGTATCAGGTAAGGTAGCTTGTGAAGCAGTAGGTATAAGCGATACAGGTATAGGTAAAGAAGCCGGCAACCCAGGAAGAGGGGGTGCCGAAGGAACATTCACATTGACCACAGGAGGTACAGGAGCTTGATTCAGGGGAGCAGGAACAGGAATACCAGGTTGTCCAGCAACCGGAAATTGAACATTCGGTAAGGGCGGAGCCGTAGCACCCTGTGCATACGGGGGAGGTGACTGTAACAAGTAAGACAACAGAGGATCGTTTTCAGGGTCCTCTACTATCTTATCTGTGCTCGATGGCAAGGCAGGATAGCACTTGTCGATCGCTAAATTACGCTCTCTAGTAGCCACCTCCATTGCCTTCTCAGACTCGGTGACTTGCAGCTGCTTAGCAGCCTGTTCTAAAGTCAAATCTTGCTCTTTTTGTTCTTTCTTTAACCTTTTAATTTCTCTCTGTTTAGATTCTTTTCGCCAGTAACGGAAAGAATCAAACATTGCCGGCCGGGCTTTCTTCTTAAACAATTTCACTTCTAAATTATCAAGGACTTCAGGTTCAAAACTACCATGCAGTGGCCAACTAAGGACACCGTCTTTCTCGGTATATCGGACCCACACCTCATTATAAGATATAGGACCCACACCAAACTTACAATAAAGATCATATAGAGGAGTCCCAATCGGAGGAACCAGACATGAGTCCTCCAACCGGGAATCACTGTTGCAACCAAAACACGACAACATACAATTTTTCCGACTTACCATTTTGCAACCCGGAAAACAGAACGAACAAAACACAAACAGAAATGTGCACTCGAACCAAGAACTTAGGCCTACCAAAGCGAATCAATGTATCGATACCCAAACTAAACCAATAGATTATCGTAACCAGAACAACCAGTGATAATCTTACGAAACCAAACCAAACCAAGAAATAAAAAGGATTTTAACAACCCTTACGAAGCAACCAACTAGCAACCACTAAATACTTAACTGAGGCACTGAAGACGTCACCAAGGAGAAACCCGTCTCGTCTCGCCGTACTAAGGACTGCACCTCGGGTCCAAGACAGGGCGACGGTCAAGGCAACGGACCACTGCAGCCGTCCTGAACAGGAACCCTCGTGGAAGAGAACGTCGGGCCACTTTTGCGATATGCCGGGATCGATGAAGTGGGGCGCCTCCCTCAGGAATCTTCACACAAAGCTTCTCGAACTCTTCAGGCTTTTGGACCGGTACCGAATGATGTCGCCCCACTGTGGGCGCCAATTGGAGTTCTGGACTTTTTGGTTCCGTCCAGAGGTGTCAGGGATAACACCCGAAGACCCCGGAGTTCTACCTGTCTCGGTGCACAAATAAACAGAAACACGGACTTCTCGATGGTGGCGTCAAAGACCAAAGGTTTATTACTGCAGGGACACAGAAGTCACAGAAACTACACACGGGCAGTATCTAGGAGCCTGTTCGATTTGTACAAGAAGGGTTGCTCCTTATATAGTAAATATTGGCCTTCAGGCGAATTCTTCACATGTTTAGTACATTCCCAAGACCTTTGTGTCCTAAACAATAAATATTTGGCGTTGCACAGGAATCGTCGATAATATCTGATGTCAAACATTACGAAGAGGGGTTCCCACTATTCCATCACAATCCCATGTCAACATTTCATTCAAGAGCCGGACCGCCTCATCGTAAATTTCGTTACCTCCCCCTAATAAAGGCCCAGAAGGAAAGGAGCAGAGCCAGGTGCAGATGATAGAAAAGCAGGATAAGAGATGTTTGTGGGTCGTAAATGGGCAAGGCTACCAGCTTCGGCCGCCTAATCATGATCAGGCCAACGAATACGAGAACCAGTATGGCAGGGCTGGCCTCAGGCAGAGGAGGCAGCCTTTGTCGAGTCATGCAGCCCCAGCGTGTTCTGTTCTAAGGTGCACGTGTCACTAGAGAGGTGAATCTCCGGCTAAGCCTACGTGTCCTTAATCGAAATGGAGTAATCAGAGGTCATTGCATGTTCATTGTCTATGTGAGGGCAAGAAACACAAAATGGCTGCCATGATCTAAGATGGATGCCATGGGTAGATCAGAAATGTTTTTGTAACAGGAGTACTCTTGTTCGTAGTACAGCGAAAACACCAGGATATGCTAAATGGACCATTTGCGGTTCACTGATACCAAAATTATGTATTTACGACAATGTTGAAAACACGGGTTCAAATCGTCACGGAACCTCACACCAGAAGAATCTGATGCAAACAATGCAATAACACAGGCCAGGAACGAGGAGAATCTGATGCAAACAATGCAATACCACAGGCCAGGCAGTAACAGAATGTGACGCAAACAATGCAATAACACAGACAAGGCATGAGGAGAATCTGATGCAAACAATGCAATAACACAGGCCAGGCATGAGGAGGATCTGATGCAATCAATGTAATATCAGGTGCAGAGGCTAGTTCTGTATACTATAGGTACAGATTCACACCAAGTCATGGTATCTTTGCATAGTTTAAGCCAACAAGGTTTCTGATCCACTAGATTGTAGGTCTACGTACTCTAGGTCTTATGGACTCTATTGTGACAGGCATTAGGTGAGACATGGCTCTAGTTCACTGGGTGAAAAAGGAGGCCTCCGCTCAGGGCTCAAATGGGTTCTTCAGACACCAAGCACTGGACTTGCCGATCTGAGCTCTTCTGTGAAATGATGTCCGTCACACCCTCTTTCATCGTCACACGAGGTGCAACAGGCTGGATTCTACAATAAGCCAAACCAGAGGACCTTTCTTGAATTTGCCTTTCAACCAGTCTCCAATCAGTCAAGAAAAGAGGATCTTTTTGTTTCATCTCTGCCAGGCTTCCTGCTCTGAAGTGTAGACAAATGGGATGGAACAGGCTCCAGGAGGCCGGATGTGTATTCCACCCCTATGCCAGACATCCAGTGAACAACAAGGGGTTCCTCGGGGAAGCTATCAGGGGCTGCTTTCTGAAGCAGGCCACGTAAACAGAGACTGACCCTCATGTAGGGACTAATCCAATTGCCTCCCCTCTTAGACATTCACAAGATAAACAAGGTTCTGGGTCACACAGATTGAAGCATGCAGCACTGGTGAGTTTGGAAACCTTTGGTGGAATTATAGTGAATCAGCCTAGTTTATAGAAGGGAATATGCAAAGTGAATCTCCAGAAACTATCAGTTGGTAATAGTCTGAGTAACAGAAAGACTGGATATCAGAATGAATCTAGATCTAACCGAGATTATTCATGTCCTTATTTCCCTTCTACTGTCAGTAAAAAGCAGCGCCAGGTGGAAATATTACTTCTGCAAATGCCTCCTCAAAGTATAGTAAAGTAAAAAGTAGTGCAGAGTAGCCATGTTGACCTCTGCAATCCTTACAGTGACAGTAAAATGCAGTGCAATGTGCACAGATGTGGTTCCGTGAATTCTGGACCCATTTCATAAACATCGTCGAATCATGACGATTTTGGTATCAATAGACCGAGAATGACGAGTATACTATACACAAGTGTTTTCGTCATGTTCGAGTGACGTGATCAACCGGAAACCAGAGATTCCGTTCTGAACTCTCGGGTTCCATTTTGTGTACGGCAGCCATTTTGTGCTTGTCCTCGCATAGGCCGATGACTAAGGCCGAACGAGTCTTTGGGACACGTACACCTTTAACTGACTCCTGTGTGACCTGGGCAAGCTGACT
Source organism: Lissotriton vulgaris (assembly GCF_964263255.1). Taxonomy (NCBI): domain Eukaryota; kingdom Metazoa; phylum Chordata; class Amphibia; order Caudata; family Salamandridae; genus Lissotriton; species Lissotriton vulgaris. Next base: position 87,262,383 of record NC_141685.1, on the reverse strand, counting down.
CCACTGCCCAAAGCCAAACCTGTCCGGCCAGTTCCTTTCCCAGTGGCCGACCGAGATTAAGATCAAGGCACAGCCTGCCATAAACCCTTTACTGCACACAACTATGTCTAATCTTACACACACCTGTCTGTGCTCCGTTCTTTATGACCTGCTTTACGATGAGGAGGTGCCAGTTTTTATTAGGGGTCCGAATATCTATCTGATGAAGAGTGTTGGGTTTCTGCCAAGTCATTGATGGTGGGCTGGGCGATGAAACGTGGGTTTGTCATGCAATACGTGATGGTGGGCTGGACAATGGAATGTGGGCTTGTCATGCAATGTTTATTGTACACATGGGATTGGTTTACTGTAAAGAAGAAATGTTTGCCTGAAGCATAATATTTCGTATAAAAAGGGTTCACTGACTTTGTAAATTTGAGCAGTCTCCTACGAATATACAGCCACTGTACTTCGTGGACCTCTGTTACTGGTTGCAGCCAATAAATTTGAATTTTGACGTGACGTCACTAAGAAGTTGCCGCGTTTCTGCAACTCTGAGACAGGTGAATCTAGGAGATTTCAAGTGTTTTCCCCTGGCACCACTGGGTCCATAAAAACCCGGTTCTCCACAGATTCCCTTGTATAATTAAAACTCTTGGGTGTCAGCAATAAGTGGTGCAGTTTGTAAATGTTCCCACATTAAATGCCCCTCGTAGTGTGAGTAAAAAGCAGCACACATATATTCTGTACTTTAAACACTTCTCAAAGTGTACGTAAACATCCATGTACTTTACAGATCGATAGGTACTCTTTATAATATAGTGAAAAGCAGTGCTTTGTACACAGATTTCCTCTTTTGTAAACACCCCTCATTGTGTTTTCCTCTGTAGATGTTCCTGGTAGTGTAATACACAGTGGTGCACTGCACACAGCTTTCCTCCTGTCACTGCCCCTCATAGTATCGGTAAAAGCAGTGCAGTACTGACAGATTCTCTCTGTAAACGCACCTCAAAGTGTCAGTAAACTGCAGTGCAGAGTTTACAGATCTACTCTTTTGTACCCACCCCTCATTCTCCTCCTGTTGTCCTAACACTGCTTCTAGTGCAGTGCCCAGACTTCCTCTTCTGTAAACGCGCCTCGTGATGTAGTAAAGAACTAAGCAATGTGCACAGGTCATCGATTCTGAAAATACCACACTTAGGGGCATATCAAAGAGCTGCATCGGCCTTGAGCCGCACAATGAAGCGCAAGAGCGACGCAGCTCTTAAGTTAGATTTATCAAGACACACAACCTCGCCCTGCATGTCCATATGTGGCCTGATAAATCTAGAGTAACGCACCGCAGCACAAATCGCTGCTTTGCTTTACTCTGCCCCAGTGACGGGTTCCATGGGCGGAGCGTGGGCGTTCCCACGCATCGCCCCATAGATTTTGCCGCATTCCCACATTCACCAACATTGGTAGACCTGGGAGTGCGTCATAATGGTCGCATCCCCATGAACGGTGTAACAAGGATAAATATCTGCATTTCTCCTTGTTCCTTGCTTCCATGTGTCCTGGATTCTGCAGCACACATGAAAGAGGAAAATGCCTCAGGGGATTGCTTGTGTGCAGGAAGGTGCCCCTTTCTGCACAAAAACAGTCCTGCTTACAAGGCATGCACGCTTGCACCATGGTGCAGGGGCGCCTGCTTTGGCGCTAGGTAGAACATTGTGCGCCAGCGCAGGGAAAAACAGGAATGTGCTGCATGAATCTTTGAATAAATATGCCCCTACGTGTAGTAAAAGGAAGTGCAGAATGGACAGTTTTTTCCCAGTGGAGAGTGAAGAGTCAAGAGCGGTGCAGCGCGCCCAGGTTTTCTCTTTTTTAAACGCCCCTCGAGCTGCTGTAAAACTGATTCCGTTTGCAGACCAGAGATGGGCTCTAAGCACCCTGCACAGAGCAGTCAAAGGCAGAGGAGTCTGCACAGATTTCCTCTTTTATTTTAAATCCCCCTCACAGTGTAATAATAAGCAGTGCAGTGTGTGCACATGAGCTTTCCTGTCAACAGCCCCCATAGAGCAGGGAAAAGCAATGTAATATACAGATTTTATCGGTTCACAGAGATTAGTAATATAGCAGAGCACACATTTTTCACAAGGTAGCAAAAAGCAGTGCAGTTTTCACAGACATCCTCTTCTGTCAATCTCAAACAAAGTGTAGTAAAAAATGACCAATGTGTGCAGATGCAGATTCCTCATCATGAGGTACGATGCTTGGCAGGGTTCACAGATTACTCATTATGCAGCACGATGCAGGGTAGCGTGAACAGATTCTTCATTATGCAGTAAGATGCAGCGCAGTGTGCAGATTCTTTACAGTCTTAAACACAAATGATGCCCACAAAGACCACCAGGGCCAGAAGAAAAAGCCCCCCCCCCACTCTCTCCCAGAGGTCCCAAGATAGATGAGCCCAGCTGAGCCCCAGGGGCCCCCCGATAGAGTAGCCCAGCTCAGCCCCAAGGCCCCCCAGATAGAAGAGCCCAGCTCAGCCCCAGATAGAAGAGCCCAGATCAGCCCCAAAGGCCCCCCGATAGAAGAGCCCAGCTCAGCCCCAGGGCCCCCCAATAGAAGAGCCCAGCTCTGCCCTCAGGGCCCCGGATAGAAGAGCTCAGCTCAGCCCCAGGGGGCCCCAGATACAAGAGCCCAGCTCAGCCTCAGGGGCCCTGGATAAAAGAGCCCAGCTCAGCCTCCACGGACCCCCGGATAGAAGAGCCCAGCTCAGGCCAGCTTCTGGCAGTGATTTCTCATAGTTCTGTAAGATGCAGTGCACACAGATCCCCTCTTTAAAACAAATGATGCCCACAAACACCCCCAGACAGAAGGAAAGCCCCTCAGGGGCCCCCGGATAGAAGAGCCCAGTTCAGCCCCAGGGGACCGGGATAGAAGAGCCCCGCTCAGCCCCAGGGGCCCTGGATGGAGGGGCCCAGCTCAGCCCCAGGGCCACCGGATAGAAGAGCCCAGCTCAGCCCAAGAGGCCCCAGGGCCCTGGGTAGAAGAGCCCAGCTCAGCCCCAGGGGCCCCGGATAGAAGAGCCCAGCTCAGCCCCAGGGGCCCCGGATAGAAGAGCCCAGCTCAGCCCCAGGGGCCCCGGATAGAAGAGCCCAGCTCAGCCCTCAGGGGCCCCCGGATAGAAGAGCCCAGCTCAGCCCCAGGGGCCCCGGATAGAAGAGCCCAGCTCAGCCCCCAGGGGCCCGGATAGAAGAGCCCTGCTCAGCCCCCCAGGGGCCCCCGGATAGAAGAGCCCAGCTCAGCCCCAGGGTCCCCGGATAGAAGAGCCCAGCTCAGCCCCAGGGTGCCCCGGACAGAAGAGCCCAGCTCAGCCCGGCTCCTGCAGAGATTCCCTCCAGGATTATTCAGTCTATTTCTACAAACACAGCAGAAGGTGCTGACAATCTCCTACCTGAGCAGAGACCTGTGCAGACGTGTCCATGGCTCTCTCCTTCCCCTGCGGCTTGGGGGGCAGAGCTGGGGTTAGAGAGGGCAGATCTGGGGTCTGAGGGGGGGGGGCAGATCTGGGGTTTGAGGGGATCTAAAGAAGGAGGTAGCTGCTCACCAGACAGGGCTCCTTCCTCCTCTGCAGCACACGAGGAGAGACAGCAAATGATGTCACCACCGCTGCTGGTGCTGTCTCTGCCGCTGCTGATCCGGAAGAGGAAACCATTCTCCCTTTCAGCAAATATGCAGCTCAGTGTTTCATCAGCAGGCGAGGAGCCCCCTCTGGTGGCCAAAGATGGAACCGCCGCCTCCAGTCTCCAGGACTGAATTTGAAATGACAGCCTGAATTTCATTAAATAGATGAAAATGTGTATGCAACTCACTGCTAGAATAAATCTAGACAGCGTTTTTCTAATTTCCCTGTTTCTGAGGGTAAATCTTTATATTTGTTAGGGCTGTGTATACTCAAACAGCATTTCAACGGTCTGCCCCAAATTAAGTTTTGCATTTGTCTGCATTGTTTACCACCTCACTCCCTTCAAAGTTTCACTTATAAAATAAAGAAAGATTAAGAAGATTGTAGTCACAATAACTTCATAATACAGAAAATCAGGTTTGACTCTCACAGATTTCTCCCTCAGTGGATGGTCTCATGGCAATGAGTGAACGGTGCCGGGCCTGAGGATGAGAGGGTATTCCAGCACTAACTAATGCCAGACTCCTTCATACAGGCTCTTATTAGAGTTACCACCTCTTGGTCATGTTTTAAGAGTTTGCAAAGGCTCGGATATTATTCTTCAATAAGACTTTGTGTAAAATTGTTTGTATTATTTATTAACATGGCTCTGCTGTCTTTGTTTACTTTAACTATGAGTCATGATTCATTAGGGCAGTTCTAGAACACATTAAACAAGTGATTTTTACTTATATTTGATATTTTAACTTTGCACTTATTGAAGAAAACAATACCAGCGTTAGGTTATTTTCCTACTTATTGTACTGGCCGGAACATTAAAATACTGGCTATGCCACGCCTATAATATACCAGCCAGGTGGTAACCCTCTCTCCTGGCATAAGTCACTCCTCGACCACGCACCATCAATGTGCGGGTGCAGGAGGGCTTCGTAGCACTGTCAGGCAGTGACATCAGATCCGACAGGCACACATCAGAGCATTCAACTCTCACTCATCATGAGTGACACTCACACATTTAGAGGTTGTGCTGAAGTCTCACTCACACCTAGCTGAATCTTATTACTGGGAGACGGGCCTAGTACTCCATATGTTACTTTGCTCGTACTTCCACTGTGTGCGGAGTAGCCGCTTACAACTAAAGAGGGAGACACTATTCACTTCAGCAAACCCACTGTCCTACATTTTGATATCACTACTTTTTCAATATTTCACCTTGACGGCTGCACAGATTATACATTCCGTGTAATGTTAATTTTGATGTCTGTATTAATGATTTGGATTTTACCTGTGAACTCATCATTCCTATGATTTCACTAATATCTCTTCCTCTGACATTATCATAGTCAAATGTTATGTGACATCAATTCATGTGAGGTCATCAGTAGGATAGTTTATTTCGGCTCCTAAGAATGTAAAAGATTCCAGCTCTGTGAAGCACATACATGAGCGCTCATTTGTAGTAAGGGCAGGCACACAACGCCCATAGGGTCAAAGGGCTTCAGCCTCCCCCTCTCCCCCTCCCCCGTCGTGGGTGTCAGCCCAGGCTGAGACAGCTTCCCGTGCACACACACAGACAGTTTTTAAACTGCTGTAGCCTGGCTGGTCTAGCATCCGTCTTATTGCCGCCGCACATGAGTACTTCACAGGTCTTTAAAAGGCCATTTACTTGTTAACGAGGCTTTGTTGCTTTTCACCCCTTTTTAGAGCTCCTGCAACTCCACTCTGCCTATTGCTGGAAGAATTAGCCCCACCCGAACATTTTTGTAGCCCCCCCTCCCCCCTCTAAATTTGGCTCTAGTTGCGCCTCTGAGTAAGGGGGAGGAGCATGGTCTTGGCTGAAAGATGAAAACATCTGGAAGAAGTGCAGGCGCTACCCTGACACGTTCCTGCCAAGCTATGCTACCAGCATTCAGACCAGAAGAGTGCTGATCTCTGCAAAAGGATATGAAATGTTTGTTTCAGATTCATTACATTTCATGTCAGAGTTGTTGAACTTTACAATGGTCACAAAGTGGTTCCTCACTTGCGTTCCTACGAGTACTTCAGTCTCTTAACTTTCCCGCTGTGCGGTTTCTCCAACTAAATTGCCCACGAAAACGCATACAGTCTTTTCTGAGAGAGAAGTAACAGTTATGTTTCCTGGAGAAAGTGGTTAAAGGCGCTGTCTGTTTCTGCTGATTCTTGGATTTGACTAAAGTGAGTCAAATTCGGTGCCGAGGTGGGTTCACTAAGAGAAGCCCTTCAAAATGTACATTGACGCTGTATGAATCTGGCTTTGTATATGGTTTGCCTACTAGGTGGTCATTCCATGCACGGAGATCAGGGGTCCCCCAAAAGTGTACACGGCTCAATGTAAAACCCAAAGTGCTCTGTTAGTGGGAGTGCGGGCGAGCAGCCTTAGGCCTCAATGTAAAACCCAAAGTGCTCTGTTAGTGGGAGTGCGGGCGAGCAGCCTTAGGCCTCAATGTAAAACCCAAAGTGCTCTATTAATGGGAGTGCGGGCGAGCAGCCTTAGGCCTCAATGTAAAACCCAAAGTGCTCTGTTAGTGGGAGTGCGGGCGAGCAGCCTTAGGCCTCAATGTAAAACCCAAAGTGCTCTGTTAGTGGGAGTGCGGGCGAGCAGCCTTAGGCCTCACACAGAGAGTGGAAGACATGTATTGCACAACATTGACCAATAATGCACACACGGCTCGATAAGGAGATCCACATCACTTTTTAAATCAAAATATTTTTCACTTTCAAAAGTTGGCGTTTAGAATATGTTTGAAGCAGTTCAATGTTCCCTACGGTGAAAACAATAATGCAGTTTAACAGGTAAGTTCCACACTTACAAATCCAGTATTCGGGCCCAAAGGTCAGCAAGGAGCACGAGTTAGGTGAGTACCAAAACTGCACCACTAGCAGCAAGGGGGCGGCTGAGTGCAGAGGTCAGAGTCAGAGTTCGGCCCAATGCTTTTCAATAGAGACTGGGGGTGCCGGGAGCCACACTGCTTGCAGGTAAGTGGATCAGTTGCAGAGGCTAAGCTTTGGGTGTTAGCACAAGCACAGGGGGGCCCCACGCAGCCCCAAGCATACACCACCAGGGGCAGAGGGGCAGCTGGATGCTACATCAGTGTTGGGTGCCCAATGCTTTTGAATGGAGTTTGGAGCTTTTGACAAACAGCTGCAGGCATCGCTCCGGAGGTTGCAAGAGGGAGACCAACTACAGGAAGGGTAAGTAGAGAGGCAGCGTGTCGTAGGGGCACCATTGGTTCAGCTCACCAGGGCCCAGGGGCTCCGGGTGCAGGGGTGCCTTTCAACTTCCAAGTCTTCTTACCTGAGCCAGTCACGGTCAAGCAGAGCCTCTGGATTCAGTCTAGAGGCATCGTCATGGAGGTTTGAAGGGAGCGGTCAGCGAACACTGGATTCGAGGTCTGAATCACTGGGGAGACTTTACTGGGCAGGTGGGCCACTCAGACTCGGGCTATGGGCGTCGGGTGCAGGGATTGCGGTTCCAGCTGGATCCGGCGCACTTGGGGTTGTTTTCTTCTGGACAGGTCCACTCTCTGCGGGAGATTGGAGTCTTTTTCAAAGGCAGCAGTCCTCCCAGGGTTTTCAGAGGTCACCGGCTGCAAGACAGGTTGCAGGTTCACAGAAGCTGGAGACAGGCTAGTAGGGATGGGGCCAAGGCAGTCGTCGTATTCAGTCTTCTCTGCAGAGACCTCTTCTTTCTTCATAAGTCATCAAAGATCCAATTTCCAGGACTGGTAGAGCCACCTAAATACTAAATTTAGGGGAATTTTAGGGGAGTAGCAGGTAGGGCCAATTGGCGCCTTGCCTGGGTTGACTATACTATCTATTATGCCACCCTCCTGTGGGAGTGTGCACAGACCTAGCCCTGATTGGCGGGTCTACCCATCTTCAAGATAGTGAGGACTGAAAGATGTGCTTCACCTCGCCTCCCCCACCTGAGGGGTGGATTGGCAGAGGTGGGCACAACTCTTCTTCTCCTAAGTTGTTCCACCGGTTTTCCCACATGAAGTTAAGGTGTAAACCGGAAGCTGCCGTCTTCTGTTAGCAGCAGAGGCACGGGATTGCATATTACAAAGGTGGCAGGCCTTTGAAGCTTCCCATTTGAGCATTGGCCCATCCTGGGGGAGGAGGTGTGACACCTTGGCCCAGGATGTGCATTGTTTCTGGTCCTAGAGAGAAGGGGCTCTCCACCCAGGGGTCCAGACACAATGTCTGGTGGTGGCTAAATGCCTACAGCCGGTCAGAAACCACACCAGGATTGGTAGGTTTTCAGCGGGCACCTCTGAGGTGCCCGCTGAGTGCATGGTATAATAAATCTCCCAGTGGCATTGGTGTGGATATATTGAAAGGAGTAGTTTGGTACCAAACAGGCAGTGTTGTCTGGCACGGCACCCAGGTAGAGTGCCCTGTCAACCTTGTTGTTTTCGCTCTCACAGGAGCATGCAAGCTGCAAGGGCAGTGGCATGGTCCCACTGAGGAGGGTACGAGGGGACCCTCTTTAGCTCCCAGGCCCTGGGTACCCAGGGTACCATTTACTAGTGACTTACAGGGGGCAGACATAGCAATTGTGGATATGTTTTGGGGAAAAGCACTGGCACAGGAGACCCTGTGCACTGCAATTGAAACTACATCAAAATCCAGGCAGCAAAAAACAGGGGCTAACCATGTCAAACGAGGCACTTTCTCACTGATGCTCTTAGTGCTACAAATGGACGTGAAGGATAGGACCTCGGCTCCGCTGTGCTGTGTCTAGATATTTCCTTTGAAATGTTTTCAGCTGACACATCTGGGGTAGAAGTTGCTCCTGCTGCAGACAGTCTTCACCATACCCAGGGTTTGGGGGAAAATAATGCGCATGTGGCAACAGAGACCATTATGAAAGGACTGACTTCATGTTCAGCTTCTCTGCATAATACAAAGCCCCTGAAAGAGAAAAGAAAAAGGACTCTTCATTCAAAGAGCATCACTCCTTTTGCTTGCTTGTTTCTATTTTCATTTTTTGCCATTGAGTTTCACAGGTGATTATTACATATGATTTGGGGAGACTTATGCTTCTAGGATAGAAATATAGGGTGGGGATGTTAGGGGTAGGGATTTTACTTTAGATTCTTCAGGGTTTCATTTTGTTCGGGTTACCAGGCACATGCCCCCGCGAGTTGTACAGGATCACTTTGATTATAATGACTAACAAATTCTTGTCAGACTATGAGATGGGATATAGTATAAAGTCATGGACTGTTAATAGTTTGAAAACTAAAATTGAGACGGGCCGTAATGTTGTTTGTTGAACATCACACCCCTGATATCCTGTTACTTCAAGAGAGTCATTTACTAGGTACAAAGTGTGTATTCCTGGGTAGTACACAGACACCTGTGTCTATCATGAAATATTTACTCAGTGGTCGACAGGGGTCGCTATTCTCCATTCGCCTCTGTAGGTCCTTCCCATTTTCAGTACAGACAGTTCATGTAGACGACCTAGGTAAATATGTCATTCTCTCCAGCGTGCTTTCCCATCATTCACCCGTCCAACTAACCCTCTAACAACGACATTGCGAGTTGAAGGGTATGTGGTATTGGAATGCCTGGTAGCTGTTAGATGATACTCTTGTGAAACATCTGCGGGATAAGATCATAGACTATTTTGACATTATTGCGTGTTCTGTACCTGCAGCAGTTACAGTTTGGGAAGCATTCAAGGTAGTGACTAGAGGAAATACCATGGCTCAGATTTGGTGTAACCCGAAAATTGGAAGAGAGAGTGTTAGAGCTGGCAGCCTTGGCATGGGTTTCCCCTGAATTTTTTGCCTTTGCCTCCTGTGTTTTACTGTGTGTTGGATTTCGTTTTTGCTGGTCTAGATCCTTTGGGTTACTGCTGTCCAGTGCCCAAGTGCAAGTGTTCCCTCTGTAAATTGTTATCATGGATTAGTGTTTCCATATTTGGTTTACTGTTAAGTCCCTAGTACAGTGCACTGTGTGTGCCCAGGGCCTGTAAATCAAATGCTGCTAGTGAGCTTGCAAACATAAACAAAAGGGGTATAGCCAAATTACCCTCCTATACCTTGGTATGGGACTTACTTTAATACAAGAAGAAATGGTATGAGGGAAAAGATTCAAAAAAGTTTATGAGTAGAGCACATTTAATTACCCTCTCCGAAATGTTGTTATGGTTAATGTACGTATCACAATGTATTTACAACACACATAAACAATGGCACCTAATCAATGAAGATAACAGAAAATAACATATACCACAACATTATATCATCAACATAAACACAGTTATACATTACACGGAAACCCTACAATATTATTCTCACTAGTGTCCACCCATAAATTCTGGGCGAACCACTCAGAGGTAGTCCGGGTGAAACACTTAAGGACTAGCGCTAGTGTGTCACTACACAATTCCAAGGAAAACTGTAGTTCCAAGGACTCCTCCTTAGTCCTTAGAAGTGTCGACGAGACCACGTTTCAGCCTTCTCGTCTTTGGCCTCCTCGGGACAAGGGTAATAACACATTAATCATTTTTAAGCGACCGGAACACTTGCCACAAATATTTTACACTGCCTTGAGCACACGGGTGAGACAGAGTTAGTACCATCTTTTATTTGGCGGGGCTGTTCTTTGAATATAGACTTTATTATGGTATCTGCTCCCCTGCTCCTTTACATATTATTAAAAGTAAACCCTATGTGAAGCTGCTATAGTGATCAGAATCCGCTGATTTTACAAATGATGGGAGAGTTGGACTTCCATGTAGCGGAGAGAAAGAGTTTATCAAATTGGGACTTTAAACCAACAAATCAGGTCCGCAAAATGAGGTGGGGGAGGGCTTTTTAGATAAGTTATATACGAAGGGTGCTGAAGATATTAAATTGTGTCTTGATTCCCAGGCTGAAGCTGGTGTGACAATAGGGGCTTTTGGAAATCTTGTCAAGAGGATTGTAGAAAGTTTAACGGGGAGAGGAAGGATAGGGATATTAGAGGGGAAAAATGGTTCGACGCAGACTGTTCTAAATCCCACAAAGCTCTTATGAGTGCTTTACAATATAAACCCAAGAGTGAAGAACAGATAAAGGTACGGAGAAAAGCCTGTAAAGTGGCCATAAATCAAAGGAAAGACAAGATACGGGAACAAGCATGGCATGATCTGAATCTGGTTAATGTTTTGTCGAATAGTTCAACATTTTGAAAATCCGTAAACAGTCCTTTTTTTATGAGAACAGACGGTGTCATCCCTGCTGATGGGTTAGTTATTTTGAGCAGATTTATAGAGGAATGGATTTGGAAAGAAACATCACCCCCGGGTACCTTGCATAGAGACGCGTCCGCTATGCTTTGGGGTAGCTCAGGTCCAGAAAGCAATCATGGACACATCAGGACGAAAAGCCCCTGGGCCTGATGGGGTCCCGGCAGATCTTTATAAAGCTGACCCAGGGATGTGGGCATAGATCCTAGCTAGGGTCTTTGATGCAGCAACGGTAGGCGGTTCACCCCACTCTTGGTCTACGGCGGTTATTTTACCCAATTTTAAACAGGGCGCTCGGGATGACCCTGCTTGTTATCGCCCAATCTCAATATTAGTCTGTGCTGCAAAAATTATGGGGAAAGTGATTTTACAACGCTTGACAATATGGTTAGATGCAAGTGATATAATATCTGACCTGCAATACGGTTTCAGGAAGGGGGTTGGGGACAGTGGATCAATGCATAAAGGTACTCATGATTATCGGCAAATACTCACTCACTATATAGGGATATATGCACATGGCTTTCATGGACTTAGGCCTAGATGTATCAAGATTCCATTTTGCGAATCTTAAATAGCGATTTTTTGCGAATCGCTATTTAGAATTCGCAAAATGGAATGTATGTAAAAAATTGCATTTTTTTTGCGATTCCTTATTTATCTTTATTTGCGAATTCGCATTTTGCGAATTCGCAAATAAGGAATAATTCCCCATGCATTCCTATGGGCCAGGAGGCCCATAGGAATGATTGTGCAGTAATAATCAAATTGCGAATTCGCAATTTGCTAATCGCAATTTGAGAATTATTTCAAGGGTGCAGGGGTGTCTCATGGACACCCTGCTGCACCCCTGAAACTTACATGTGTGTGCATATGGCACACAAACTTTTTAAAATTGCGAATTCGGGTTAAGGAATCGCAAATTAACACCAATTTGAGGTTCGTGTTAATTTGCGAAATCCTTTTAAAAAACAAAATATGACTATTTTGAAGGTGGCATGTGACATACATACATGCCCATAGGGCATCTATGGGCATGTATGTGTGTCACATGCCACCTTCAAAATAGTCATATTTTGTTTTTTAAAAGGATTTCGCAAATTAACACGAACCTCAAATTGGTGTTAATTTGCGATTCCTTAACCCGAATTCGCAATTTTAAAAAGTTTAATACATGCCATTTAAGGAATCGCAAAATTGCGATTCCTTAAATGCATAAGCAAAATAAGGAATCGCAATTTTTTGCGATTCCTTATTTTGCTAATTTCTGATACATCCCAAAAGATGCTAAATGTCCGTTTGCGATTCCTTAAGGCCGAAATTCTGCGAATTTCGGCCTTAACGAATCGCAAAAGGCTTGATACATCTAGGCCATACTGTCTGCTTTCGACCGAGTGAATAGGTCAAAATCATGGTGTTATATCCTGCTCTATACATTACTTCTCCTTTAATAGCATGAGACTTTGTTCATGATGTTCTGGTTCTCAGAACTTTCCTGGTGATGCATTCTGCATCTTTCTGTCAGTTGTACTTGGACTTTGAAGCTGCCTACATGATGCTGTGCTGCTGAATAAAGCTTCTTAAATTAAACCTTTTTCCTGGATTATTACAAATTTTGGCGACAAGGACTCCAGCCATCTACAGCACAGGAGCGGAGTGAACCCTATTTTATTGTTTCTGGACTTATTTTTGGGATTTCTCTGGATATTTTATTTTTTCCACTTTTTAAAATTATTCTCATTGGATTTGCTGCCTTTCACTTTTACTACAAAGTGTCCTGAACCTTCTGCGAGAAAATACAAGCTTTTTCTGAACTATTCTCATCAAATTGATGTTCTGTAAATGTAATGTGTAGGCATTTATATAGCGCACTGCTACCCGTAGGCGTCCTGGCACTTCGACCGCTGCGAAACCCTTCCTGGCTTCCCTGAGAGATGGTCCCTTAATGGGTATCTCCAGGGTGAGACCAGGCATCCCCGGCGGTCTGGGGGGCCGTTAGTGAAGATGAGGCAAGCTAATGCCCAGAGTTGCCGAGTGTGATCGCTGATCAGAGTGGGCACCGAGGCGAGAGAATTATCGAGTCCGCTGACCCTGGTCCAGAAACCTGCCGCACCGGGAATCGAACCCTGGTCCCGGGCCGTCCTCTGCTCTTGGGTCTGCCGCCTCTAACCAGTGAGCCACACTACTTCTGCATCTTTCAAGCTTAAGCTCGAGCCTTACCGAAGCCGGCTTCCTGTTGCCTGGATACCTAGACGCTGAATCGTGGAACGCGCCAGTGAGCCGTACAACGCGTTTCCTGTAACCAAGGTGCCGACTCGTTGCCTGGACATCGAGACGCATTACTTCACGGAGCATCATCACGTCAGCGCGTCGTATCTCCTAGCAACTAACTGCAGGTTCCTGTTTACCGTTCTGCTACTACACATTGCAACGCTTTCTACACGCAGCGTAACGTCTTACGTTGTACGCTGCGTGCAACGTGAATCCATTTTGCTTTCTGTAAACATACAGTTACCTAGCAACCCTTTTGCCGATATCTACGCGGAGATTCTTTTACATTTATACGCGAGGGTTGTGGACGCTCTATTTCTTCAAGTTTACACGGAAAGCCTATTTTATTATCGCTTTCTACAGCGTTTGCTACATTTTACTTTTTATTTCTGATTCCTTTATTAACGTTCTCTGCCACCGTGTTATGAAGGTACTTTCTTCCTTTTACTTGGAGGATCTTCTACTAATATCTACAAGTGACTTTTTATTCGTGTATTATTGTATTAATACTGTTTTGCTTACCTTATTTACAGTATTTTCCATGTTATCCTATATTTGGGTACATTTATTTTACTGCAAGTTTTAATAAGTTTCATTTCACATTTGACATTTGCTTTAATTTTAACTGTGTCTTTGGAAATGCAATTTGACCCTCCTGCTAAATTCTTGCAAATTAAGGGTGATCCTCCTTTGCCTTGGGCAAGATGGAAGGAGGAATTCTTCAACTATATGAAGGCCATTGATGGAGAGCGAATGGGTGCAGAGAGGAAAAAGAGCATATTATTGCATTGTTTAGGATCAGAAGGGCAAGAAATTTTCAGAACTTTGCCTCCTATTTCTACTCCTTCCGGTAGTGGTGATAATCTTAATGTTTATTCTGAGGCTCTTTCCAGATTGGAAAAAAGATTTAAGCCCACCGCTAATATTGCTCTTAATCGATTTAAGTTTTACACCAGGGCACAGAAACAGGATGAATCTTTCGATGACTTTCTCACGTCTTTAAGAGCCCTAACTTTACGTTGTAATTTTGGTACAATGGCTGATGAGATGATACGTGACCAAATTATTGTTCACGTTAAGAATAAGAAAGTCCAAGATAAATTGTGGTGCCTAGGTGATCCCAGTTTGGAAGAGAGTATTGCTATTGCTAAATCTACAGAGATGTCTGAAAAATGGATGGATATTGTAGATAAACAAAGTGCCAATGGTAGTAAGACTAATGTTGAGGAAGAAGTGTGCTTGGTCAAGTCCAGGAATGAAGCGAAGAATATTACTACCTCACAATCTGCTGTTAAAAATTGGTCTAATGGTAATTACAGAAAACCTGATGTTAATAGCAATTTAGTTTCCTGTTATAGCTGTGGCGATAAGTCACATATTGCTTCTTTTCCAGGATGTCCTGCCCTAAATAGGACTTGCAACATTTGTGGTAAACTGGGACACTTTAGTAATGTCTGTAGGGAGAAACGTTTTAATTCACAAGGAAGAACAGGACAATCACGTCTTGTTCCTAGTTATCCTACTCCCATCAAAGTGTCTTCAGTTAATGATTCTGAACCTACCCCACAGGAGATTGCAAGAGGTTATGTTGTGTCCATCTTACAAAGTGGTACCATTGTTTTTACTGGTAAGAAATCACCTAAATGCAATTTTAACATCCTTGGGGTTGATGTGGAATTGATGGTAGACTCTGGGTCCCCATGGACCATCATCACTAAACAATACTTTGATGAGAAATTACATGAAGTGTGTGATTTTACTAAATTACAACCATCTGATATTTTAGCTGAAAACTTTAATGGAGGCAACATTTCAATTGAAGGATTTTTAAATGTACCTTTAACTTTTAGAGGTAGGTTTGCCTATATCGAACTGTATATAGCATTCAAAGGTGTAAATGTTCTTGGATGGCAAGATCAATGGGAACTTGGTATCAAATTAAATCCACGAGCCAAGGATCCTATTGAACTTTGTAGTGATCAAGAGATGGTTAATAGTATTAGTGAAGGGAAAGAAGATGTTACCTCCTTTTGGAGTGAAAAATTTGATAAAGTATTTTGTGATCAATTAGGAAAATTGAAAGGTTTTGCACATAAGATCGTTTTAAAAGATAATGCCATTCCTGTGAAGCAAAAATTGAGGGGTGTACTCAGGGCTTAATTTGTGCCGGTGCTTTCCGGTGCTTAGCACCGGCACTTATTTCTTAGGGCCGGGTCTACTTCTGATCCGATATACATTCATGCTGAAAATATTTAAATTGGGATGCAGTGGCCGCCAGCCGTAAAAAAAAAATGCCATGGGTGAGGTCCTTGCCTCAGCTTAACAGCAATAATAGTGCGCCACTAAACACAATTGAAAAAATAATTTTTAGCAAAGCACCCATCCTTTACTCCTTGGCGGCGTCGGCGCCGAATCGATTTTCCCCTTGAGGAGTCGTAAAAATGCAGATCAGACCAGTTTACACACTTTTCCCCGCCCCAGTGTACTGCGCAGCCGCAGCAGTGCTGGTCTACTCAAGAGGCAAGCAGCGTGTTTTGTGCTGACCCGTGCAGCAGCAGGCCTCTAAAAAAAAGCCAAAGGCAAAGTAAGTAGTGATTTGATTTTAATATTTGTTAGTAGGTTAGTCTGTAGCAAGTCCGTTTTTAAATGGTTGAGGTACGTGCAATGAAAAGGGCACCTCTCATTTGATGTGCGCGCTTGTTTTTATGTGTATGACCTGCTGTTCATTTCCGATTGCCAGGCTGGCCGCATAATAAATAATGTGTCTGCAATATCGCACAAAGAAAAACCTTGCTTCCAAAGGTTCGTGTTAACCGCAACAGTGGTGTTCCAGTTCTTTCTTGGGTTATAGTTTGCATCTTTAAATTCCCAAAATAATACTACCGATAAATATTAAATACAACTGTGGCTTCACAAGGCTTCCCCTGTAGACAATTATGTTCACCCCTACTCAAAGGCATAACTGAAACAGAAAGTTATCTGTTGCAGCTTCGCCCGGAACATTAAGCCTCTGTGTCGGGCATTCCTTTTTTTAGCAGGTTACAAAAGAATGTCTGATACGGAGCTGGATTGGGCAGACTTTCATGTTCAGGGTGGTCTGTGGCGTATATGGTTTGCAAATATCACCTTGTATTGCACTGAGTGCAGCAGCCCGCGCCTACTCACTGAGCCTACAGTGGCCCCTTCAGAGTCAGTTCTCAACAAAGAAGAATGTCGTAGCCGTGGGCAAGGGTTTGCAAGCAGGTGCCCGGCTCCTCACTGACTCTCTTATGACTTTGCACATGGCACCCCATTGTCTTGCGCCTATGGTGTTGAGTTTAAGAATACTACAACGGACTTCACAATATATTTAGCCACTCTGCAGTTATTTGCTCTGTACACCCAGGGCATATGTATGTGCACCACACTTTCCATGTCGTGCACAGCGCCTAATTGCATTATTTTCGCAACATTACAGTTCATGCGCTTTCATCCTTATTCACACCAATATGCAAAGTTGAAACAATATCTCTTATCAGCAATTAGATAAAATACCCATTTTACATGGAGAACAACGTCATAATGCTCATTTGAATGTAACACTAATTATCGACACAGGTTATAGGCAAGTGTGTCGCTGCGTACACCTAATAGCCATAACAGCTGCATATCTCACACATGTGTATAAGTGTGCCCCAACGGTAATGTACATCACCATGTAAACTAGGCACATGCATCTACGTATTATAACTACAGGGTAACATTTCTATATAGATTGGGCAACCAGGCGTAGGCATGCACCAACTGTACAACAAAGGTCAGCGTCATCATGTACACCCTATGTTTGTACCTACCTCGCAACACGGGAAGAAGCCATTCGGGTGTACACCTAAACATAGCATCAGTTGTACAGCACAGACAGGAAGTCACGTCCTAAGTGTGCACCAGTGGGAGCCAAGTTGTGCATATTAATAGTGCACCAGGCATTAGGTTCTCTCTCTGAAGTGTACTTCAACTGTGAACCAGACATTTGCATAAATTGTGTGGTTCAGAAATTAGGATTCTGTGTCAGAAGATTTTATCAATGGTAAACCCAAAAATGGCATTTTGCACACAGAGTGCGTACCAACGCTACACCAAAATGCGCCTCAATTGTGTAATGTTGATTTAATCTGTTATTGAAGAGAATTGTTGTATCTAATGAGGTTGTTTCCTGTATGGAATCCTTGCTAATTATCAACTGTAGCTTCACTCCATAGAACTATTCCTGAGTGTTGTAGTTGCTTGTCCCGTGGCTCCCTGAAGCACTCCTTGTGTCTTGATGTCCTCATTTTGGCTGGTAGTTGGGAGTGGTTTTGCACTGGTAAACACGAGGTGATTCACAGGGTAGTATCCTGACTCATTCTCACAGGTGTAGCAGTAAATCCTTCCAGGTATCGCAAGTGGAGTTTCCAATTGTGGGCTTCCTCGAGTGCTTTCAATGCCCCCTGTGCCAGGTTAGTATAAAACATTTATGGACAAGGAGTAATTATTGATTCTGCATGAGTAGACTTCCCTGTCTATCAAAAAAACTGAAGTTTCTTCCATGTATTCACAATTAGAGTCTGCATTCATGGAATGCTTAAATCACTTGTAGATGTGACATCACAGCAGTCAAGACATGATGGCGATTAATGACATGTTAGGCAAAAACGGCTGGACCCACCTGTCAGAACTGACAACTCCTGAAGAGACTACATAACATTGCAGATATATAAAACAATGAATCGATCATTTCCCATAGTTGTAGATGCGGGCACATTCAGAATTTATCTTCTGCTAATAAAGTGGGTCTACAGTACCCAATCCCACCGTAGGACATTTTAACGCTCTTCAGCTCCTGAATTAGAAAGGACCTTAACAGTTCTGACAAGTCTACTCAGCAAAGCCACATCTGGATCATCATTTAAGAAATGTAAAAGGGGGAGCTGGGGAACAAACTACCCTCTTCGCCAGTACTCCCAAAACATTCTGGTAGAGTTCTCAATACTGTTCGTACTCTCAAGCAATCTAGTGTTTGCATCATCTATCACTCAAATTGTGGGTGGAAGAAGTTACATAGAACTGTAGTTTTTTAGCCCCATCTTTTTTGTTCATCCTACGCAATCACACAAAACATACAGGTACATTGACACAGAATTTGCATTCAAAAGGGCCAACATACCTACAGACACTCATTTTCCCAATTGCAACAAACACACTGGCACTTTACACACAGACCAACAAACGTAACTTGTTTGTTGTTTTTGTACAATTTAACATTTTTAACAATTGAGGATTGAGAAGGTGTTGCATAAAATATTTTAAAGTAATGTGTTGATATATTGTGTATTATGATTGATACTTATTTTGTTAATAAATATGATTCAATGTAATGACGCAACCTATGAAGCATGGCGAACAGGAGTTTTCGGGCCTATGAGATAAATTCAGTATGGTGTTAAACAATAATTGTGGTACTAAATTGGCTAATATTTTGGTGTTTATTTATTGTGCATTGCTTTCAGGCTCAGATGTTGTTTACATCTCACTGAGTGATAGGCAAGGAGAAATGGCGATCCCCAGGTTCTGTGTGACCTGAGCCTACAGCATTGAGGCTTTACAGGATCATCATGGAATTGATTGCAATATTGACACATAAAGGTCACCTATGTAGGAGTGCAGTTAGGAAAGCTAAGTATTGTTAATTATGGCATGAGATGGACGAAAGTTGTATGTTGATTTTGTGAGCAATATGGTGAACATGGTGTGAAAACCACTCTTGCTTGCCATAGCAATGTCACCCACCCCTGAAAAATGTGTCTCTAGATATCCTTCATCATCTTGTCATGGTTACACGTAGGACACCCTACCTCCTAAAGCGATCATGAAATGAGCTGTAATGTAGAAGCAAGTGGATTGTGACTCTTGTTTACAGAGCTTATCATCACTGTAATGATACAATTTATGAAGAAATCTTTTGAGCAGGTTACAGACTAAGGAATGGAGGTGACGTCAATGAGGTGAAGCAGCTCCATTATATCATGGCTGTGGGACACAGTCACACCCCATTTAAGTGCCTGCAAGCAGTTTGCTTGTCAAAAGACAGATTTGTATAATTAAGGAATGGTTGCACCTAGCAGTGGTGAAATCAGCATCTTGTCATGAAACTTGCAAAACATAGAGGGTAATATTAACCACTACTAATGGGGTTACAGACTAATTAATTTTGGTGTCATTTAAAGGGACCAAGCTAGGAACCAAAATATCACTGCACATCTTGGTCAGTGTCATGAAGCTCATGGGAGCAGTTAAACAATAGGAGGTGTATGACACATTACAATAGCAGGCAGAAAGTCAAGCTTACACTCTGTAATGTGAGTAAATTTATAGATGGGTAAATCGCCAACCCTTGGACAATCATGGAGTTAGTATGGAGCGTGTATGTGTTGGAGGACATCGGGGTCTGGGGTGGCACTCAGTTGGCTAGAGTCAATGTGGGAAGGGAAATACCACTCACACTACCTAGAAGTGTAGCTGAAGGGTCCAATAATGTAACCACAAACAGAATTCACAGACTACTAGATGGTCTCAAAATAATATTTACTGGTAGGTCGGCAAGCATGCACTCCAGCTTCCTTAACTGTATTTTTATCTTGTTTTGAGGAGGGAGATGTGTTGTAATTGGGTAAACAGAACTGTGGATTATCTGTAGCCAGGAAAGGACGTTTGGATGAGGCCTCATGTTGTGTGTGGGGGCTGGAGATTCAGTTAATGACTGGTTCTGTGGTGTTCTGTCCATGTCTAATTCAAGAATTCTTTCAGTATCCTAGGGTCTGAACTTTTTGTTAGTTCATCCATAGCTTATAAAACAATGCATCAGCCCATCCGTGGATTCAATATACTTAATGTATTTATTAATTATTTTACTAGCTGAGGCTTCGTACAAGTACCAAGAGAATCAGAGCTTTTACATAGTTCAAGACAAAATAAGTCATTAAATGCAACACAAATAGGGAACATTATTTCTTGCATAACAAGCTAGTCTCTATACAGAAGATCAAAGTAATTCAATAATAGAGCCATTCCCCGAAGTCAGTTAGGCAACAACACAAAGGACGACTTTAAGTGAGTGGGGAGGATACATTTTTAGGAATATTTGTAAGAATGCAATTACTATACTCAATACTGGAGATGACTAGAGATTTAGCAACATCTGTGAGATCTTGCTCGAAATAAAGTGTTCTATCCCATAGATGAATATCAGTGTACAGATGATGTTTTTTGGCTGTAAGGTTAATATGTTTGTGGGGAGTGAGGTCCCTATCTGTAAGAAAATTGAGAGATTTAGAGCAACCAGTGGTGGTCTCTGTTCATTCTAAGATCCAAATAGGTTGGGACCGGATTAGAGGTTAGGTACCTTGAGATGTAACAAAATCTGTTTTGTTGGGGGTTAAATTTAGACCTGCATTAATATAAGCAGTAACATGACACTAAAGTTCAATAAGATAAAAAATATGTGAAGCCCTAATGAAAAGTTAAATAAAAAATACAAAACTGACCTTTGACATATAGACATAAAAAGCATGGACATATAATGATATAAAAAGAAAGCTATCAATAATGTATTTGAGCTGTTACCATTAGTCCTCACTGAGTTTAAAAGGGCATCATATGACCCATCATAACCACTTAAGAGGAACCCTATTATTAAAGCAGTCTCACACACGCACCACTATCCCACCTTCAGCTTTTTGGAGAACAACACCTTCCACCGCACATTACCTAGGGATGCAGAGTAGATTATTTTGCACTATTGCATCTGGCTTTCAGCAGTGTCAGTTGAGGATGTGGGTGGAGCCATTAGAGTAAGAGGGTGGAGCCAGTGGAGGAAGTGGGTGGGGCACGGGTAGGTGGGTGTGGCCTCCTAAAAACAATTTGAGCACCTGCACTTAAAATTTTACAAATTAAGCACTGGGTGTACCCCTCAATGTTAGGTCTGAATTAAAGGATATGCTGGATGATCTTTTGAAAGATAATATAATTGAACCAATTGAGTCATCTGAATGGGTTTCACCCATTGTTCTCGTATGGAAACCTGATCAAAAATTGAGAGTCTGTATTGATTTAAGAGCGCTTAACTCAAACATAGTTATAGATTGCCATCCGCTTCCAAATATCAATGAATTGGTTTCACTCTTTGATGGTGCGCAGATCTTTTCTACCCTAGATCTTAGGTCAGCGTACCATCAAATAGAATTAACAGAGGAATCTAGGAAGTTCACCGCTTTCATCACACCCATGGGCCTCTTTCAGTACAGAAGAATGCCGTTTGGGTTGGCTTCTGCTGCCTCTGTCTTCCAGAGGGTAATGTTTCAAATTTTTAGAGATCTTGATTCCTATGTTAAGTGCTTTCAGGATGACATTCTGATCTTCTCTAAAAATAATGCTGAACATTCTGTTCATCTCAATGAAGTGTGTTCCAGACTACAAAACTATGGCCTTACTCTTAAAGCACACAAATGCAATTTGTTTAAGAAATCAGTGGAGTATTTGGGGCACACCCTTTCAGGGGAAGGTTTAATTCCAAAAAAATCAAATGTGGAGGCCATTCTTAATGCCCCAGCTCCCATTAATAAGGAACAGCTCCTGTCTTTTTCAGGCATGTGCGAGTATTACAGCAAGTTTGTTGCTAATTTTGCTACAAAAATGGAGCCGTTGAGAAAACTTTTGAGACAAAAGAATGAATTTGTGTGGAACACAGAGCAAGAAAATGCATTTTCTGAGATCAAAAAGGATATTGTTGATTCACCAACTTTGAGACCCTTTAGAATTGGGAAAAAATGTATAATCACTACAGATGCAATTGAAAGAGCGAATGGTTTTTAGATGTCAGAGAAGAGGGCGCACTGCCAGTATGGAAGCACTTTTAGAACTATGTAGGGTGTGGTGCAACTGGGTGAGTGGACAACCATATAACCACTCAAAGGATAGTTAGCAAGCTATACTATTCCAACGTAACAAATAGAGACATACCCTATGCACACACTTCAAAGGTACAAAAATTATTTGGCACAAAATGTTCAAATACAATATTCAATACAGTGCAGAGAAACCACAATAATATGCTAGTTGGTGTAAATGAATAGACGAGTATTTGTATAGATTTCTTGGTCTCCTTGTTTTAATCAATCACGGATTGTGAACAACCAGCCGACACGTGTTTCATCGCATCTCGCGAATCTTCAGGGCTGGAAATAATACAAAAAACAAGGGGCTATACTTGGGGATATGTACAGATGTGTGGTGACCTTTAGACACCACTTAAGGTCAGCAGTCGAGACAAGCCTCTCATGCAATATTCACATGCATAAGTCTGAGCCCTTGAGATGGTTAGGGGAAAACATCCTTTAGTGTGCTAAGGTGCTCTCCGAAAGCTCATTCATTTCATGCACTAGGGTGAGCGATTGTGCACTTAAGCACCCTAAATGATGGCGTGGATATACATGTCTATTCCGTGCTAATATTTCCAAGATGTGAGTGGTGAAGTGCTTGACTTAGTTTATGCCGAAGTGGGAGTTCATGCGTGCAAAATAGGTGCATCACAATGTAACCTAAGCCAAAAATCTGACACATACCTCCAATGGTTGTGTTTGTACCAAGCGGTCTAACATAGTATTAGAAGTAGGTGGAATTGAAAAAACAAGAGAAGGAAAATGGTGAAGGAGAAAAAGGTAATGGAGAAAAAGGGGGAAAGAAAAGAAGAAAGGTCGAAAAATTAGATGTTTTAAAAAAAACGCAAGTATTTCTTATCCTAAACACGTAACTAGACATAGACATAAAGTCCTGACAAAAATAAAAAGAAATGGTAATCTCACCGCTCTTCCGGTGATATTTCCGACCCGGAAGGGCCCAAAAACCGTCGTAGCTCAAATTTCGAAATGAATTAAATTGGCTGTAATAAATTCAAAGAGAAAAGATATATACATATATATATCCGAGTGTGTGAGGAATACACTTATTATGTTATGTATGGTCCTCTTTCCTGACCGAAAACTATCAACTATTATACTGATGTTTACATCCATATTGCGTGACACTAGTCTGTGAACGCTTAATTATGTTAAAACTGATTTTCTGCGAGACAACAATGCAAAAACTCATTGGAGTCGGCACGGGTGAGGTTTGCCACACTTGGAACAAGTAGGGGAGACAAAGCGCTATTGACTTATTTCTTATGACAAAAACCTAATATAAGCGTGAAACATAAGCGCCCCTGTTTGGGCAAATACTAGTAACACAGTGGGATTTTCTAATAATATTAGTAAAGGAGTTGCGTACCTTCCAAGCGTAATGCGCTTGTTTATGGGTTGCCCGGGAGAAGGTGTGGCATTCAATCACTTTATTTCTGTAATGAAATATAAGTGAATAGTATTGTAATCGAAAAGCAGTATGTTGGCAAAAAGCATGTGGAGTATATTTCTCCATGGGACATCCATATAAGCAGCTTACCTCAATTTCTTCGTGTTCCGCGAGTGTTAAGACTTGCTCAATGGCCGCATCCGGACTCGATGTCTGTAATGCAAACATTCCGGCCGGGCGGTTAAGTTTCTGGAGCGGTATGTGTTTGAAAGTCATGTCCCTAGGAAAGCTATTAGTGTACATACCTTGTGGACGTCTTATCCCTCTTGTATTCTCCCGGGTCTCTGTGTTCGGAGTGCCGACACGTGACCCGGAAGTACTTTTGGTTTAAATAGCGTCCGGCCTCCTAAGTGACGCGATCGTCATTCCGGCAAGATGATTTAAAAAGACAGTGATAGTGGAGGGAAGCCAGGATAGAAGTATGTGTCCCTCAGAGTATTAAATACAATGCAATAACTGATTCAGGCATGTGATTGGTGCCTAAAGAGGAATACGTGTAAGAGTTTTAAGTATATTAAATATAGAGACATGTCTATTGTTTCATTCGTGTTGAGCTATATACATGCTGGTGGGGCATATCTTTATTTTCTGTGATAGCGTTAACGCGCAGCGTGTAGTGTGTGAATCCGATATGCTCCCACAGTGGCAGTGCTGGTAAAGAGAAAAATATACATGCTCAATGCCATAATCAAGTTGTGAGTGAGCCATCATTCTTAACCATGTCCAAGACGATGTTGCAATGGTCTCGCAGATTATCATATCGGATGTGGAAGAAGTGAAAACGATATCTTCCCAACCTCTCTTACAACTCTAAACACCTCGTTGGTTCAATTAAATAGAAAAATCATTCATATGATTTAACAAGAGTGCAACATTATAATCAACATTCCAGTTGACACATTTGTGTGTGGTAGAAATATAAAACTTGCAGTATGAGGAACTGACTCGATATCTAGTAGACATCCCCATGACAAACAACAAATTCCATAGATGTCAATACAACCCTATGATTTATCAAATCATCTCCTCATATTTGTTGTTTAAATGGTGTGTGTGTCTATACAATGGTTGGTATTGTTAAAGACTTCAGTCCCCTAGGAAAAATTGAAGCTCTGAATCAAAGTTAAGGCCTTCGCCGACTGCGTACATTTTCATGATCCACATAGCTTCCGTACGTCTTAATTTTAGTTCCCTGTTGCCTCCTCTGACTCCCAGGTTTACTACATCAATACCAAAGAAGGAGACAACTTTCTCATTTTCAGAAATTTGGCAACTTGCCACGTGTAGGGCCACAGGATATTTGGGATCTTGCTTGACAATTGCCCTCATATGTTCCGAGATTCTATCTTTTAGGGCACGTATGGTGCTCCCAACGTATTGTTTCCCACATTTACATTCGATAATGTATACTACATATTTGGTGAGACAGTTAATGTTGGTGTTTATAGAGAAACATTCACCTTTGGGATTTGAGAAATGTTTGGTTTTGTGTTTTGCCCATCTGCACATGGCACAGAATCCACATTTAAAAAAACCTTTACTTTTTGTAGAGAGCCAATCTGTTGCCTGTAAACCATGCGGAACAGTGGGACTCAATCTATTTCTGAGGGTGTTGCCTTTCCTGAAGCAAATCTGGGGCTTGTCCTTGACAAATGAAGTTAAAGATTTCTCCTTTTTCAATATGCCCCAGTGTTTGTTCATACTTTTTCTTAAAGTGTGGTGGAAGAAATTGAATTCTGTGATCAACCTGATTGTGTTGTCAGTGGACAGAGGCTGTTTTTTAGGTTGTAAAGTGTCTGTTCTCCCAGTTTTGTTGATTCTCTTTTCTGCATATTTAATGACATTACTGGTATAACCTCTTTTGGCGAACCTGTTTTTCATGTCATGTACGCAGTCTTTAAATTGGGATTCTTCACTACAGAGCCTTCTGGCTCTTAAGAATTCACCATACGGTATAGACTTTATCTGGTGTGGAGGATGTGAACTGTCTGCGTGTAGTATGGAGTTGCATGATGTGGTTTTTCTGAACAGTCTGCTATGCAAATTGTTGTTTATGACATACAACTCTATGTCTAGAAATTCTATTCTGGTTTTGCTGTGTGTCATTGTGAATCTGATTTCCCACGTATTGTTGTTCAAGTAGTTAAAGAATTCCATGAGTAGTTCTTCCGAGCCTGACCATAAGAGAATGCAGTCATCTATATAACGTCCCCAGAAAATTATGGAGTCAATGTATTGGGAACCCTTTTCCCCCCAGATGAGATCCGATTCTAAATTACCCATGAACAGGTTGGCAAACGATGGGGAAAATTTTGATCCCATCGCCACTCCCTTCTTCTGGCGATACCATTTCTTGTCAAATACAAAAAAGTAATTGTTCAAAACCAAATCCATCATTTCAGAAAGCATTATAGTGTGTTGATATAGTGAGGCTGGTCGGTTACCTAAAAATCTATTCATAGCAAGAAGTCCCAAGTCAATATTGATGCTTGTGTATAAGGACACAACGTCCATGGTGACAAGAAATGTATCTGGTTGCCATTGAATGTCAGAAAGAATGCTCAGGATATGTCTGGAGTCCTGGATGTATGAAGGAAGGTTGTGTACTAGTGGACCTAGAAAGAGATCAATGTATTCTGCCATCCTTTCCGTTGGACCCCCTATGCCCGAGACTATTGGTCTACCAGGAGGGAAGGGCTGGTTCTTGTGTATCTTGGGGAGTGGACCAGCACTGCCACTGTGGGAGCATATCGGATTCACACACTACACGCTGCGCGTTAACGCTATCACAGAAAATAAAGATATGCCCCACCAGCATGTATATAGCTCAACACGAATGAAACAATAGACATGTCTCTATATTTAATATACTTAAAACTCTTACACGTATTCCTCTTTAGGCACCAATCACATGCCTGAATCAGTTATTGCATTGTATTTAATACTCTGAGGGACACATACTTCTATCCTGGCTTCCCTCCACTATCACTGTCTTTTTAAATCATCTTGCCGGAATGACGATCGCGTCACTTAGGAGGCCGGACGCTATTTAAACCAAAAGTACTTCTGGGTCACGTATCGGCACTCCGAACACAGAGACCCGGGAGAATACAAGAGGGATAAGACGTCCACAAGGTATGTACACTAATAGCTTTCCTAGGGACATGACTTTCAAACACATACCGCTCCAGAAACTTAACCGCCCGGCCGGAATGTTTGCATTACAGACATCGAGTCCGGATGCGGCCATTGAGCAAGTCTTAACACTCGCGGAACACGAAGAAATTGAGGTAAGCTGCTTATATGGATGTCCCATGGAGAAATATACTCCACATGCTTTTTGCCAACATACTGCTTTTCGATTACAATACTATTCACTTATATTTCATTACAGAAATAAAGTGATTGAATGCCACACCTTCTCCCGGGCAACCCATAAACAAGCGCATTACGCTTGGAAGGTACGCAACTCCTTTACTAATATTATTAGAAAATCCCACTGTGTTACTAGTATTTGCCCAAACAGGGGCGCTTATGTTTCACGCTTATATTAGGTTTTTGTCATAAGAAATAAGTCAATAGCGCTTTGTCTCCCCTACTTGTTCCAAGTGTGGCAAACCTCACCCGTGCCGACTCCAATGAGTTTTTGCATTGTTGTCTCGCAGAAAATCAGTTTTAACATAATTAAGCGTTCACAGACTAGTGTCACGCAATATGGATGTAAACATCAGTATAATAGTTGATAGTTTTCGGTCAGGAAAGAGGACCATACATAACATAATAAGTGTATTCCTCACACACTCGGATATATATATGTATATATCTTTTCTCTTTGAATTTATTACAGCCAATTTAATTCATTTCGAAATTTGAGCTACGACGGTTTTTGGGCCCTTCCGGGTCGGAAATATCACCGGAAGAGCGGTGAGATTACCATTTCTTTTTATTTTTGTCAGGACTTTATGTCTATGTCTAGTTACGTGTTTAGGATAAGAAATACTTGCGTTTTTTTTAAAACATCTAATTTTTCGACCTTTCTTCTTTTCTTTCCCCCTTTTTCTCCATTACCTTTTTCTCCTTCACCATTTTCCTTCTCTTGTTTTTTCAATTCCACCTACTTCTAATACTATGTTAGACCGCTTGGTACAAACACAACCATTGGAGGTATGTGTCAGATTTTTGGCTTAGGTTACATTGTGATGCACCTATTTTGCACTGTCATATGGATACTTCGTTACATATATTGCGTTAAGTTAGCATGAGTGCATTAAATGTTTAAACAGACTTTTTTCCTTCGGCTTCAGTTTTGCACACGACACATACTTGTTGTTGTCGCTTTCACCCTAGAAGCGGTGAGGTGGTTTATTTGAGAATAATATGTTATTTCTATGCTATCAGCTTTGCCTGGTACACTTGGTACAACTGTCTGCACACTGAGAGCTGCACACTCTAAAATTAACCTAACACAAGGTTGCTGGGAGGCCTGATCCTCGCACCACATTAGACATAACACAAATAATGTTGATGCCAACATTTTTGGGCTCTACGCGGGTTTAAGATAGAGTTACACGGAATGAACGTAGACACTTGGTGCTGCGCATGAAGAGAGCTGGTAGCTGTTGATGTGATCTACTCCTACTGACATTTAGAGGTATGGGTTCGCCCTGCTAAAGCCCGAATGAGACCTTCTTAGATATAAAATAATATGCTAAATAGGGTGCGCGAAATATAGGTGATATAGATTTCTATAGATTTTGCATTGTAACATGCTATCACCTTTTGCTTACTATGGATTAGTGACTATGTTGCTGACTCTGATTTTTATAATCTGCATTTTGGTATTATACAAGATACTGCGTTTGAGAACTTTGCATTGAATAATAAATATTTCAAACTTGCACTTGTGTTCTTTGACTCTCAGTTTTGGTTTGAAATGATAATCTAACGAAAGAGTGTTCATGTGTTCCACGATTCCTGGGGTATTCTAAAGTTCATGTTCTGGTTTGTCTAAGACATGGATCATTTCATAATGAGCCATGAGACACTGTAGCTAGCTAGGTAAGGGGATTTCTGACACTGAGATGAGTTTTGGATCATCCTAACTCACTGAGGTTCTAGATCTCTATGCACAGTTCTGTGGGAGAACGGAAACCCTGCTACATGGCGCCCAACGGTTTGGTTGGCCTTATTACATGACACTCAAGTAGTATATCATTCAAACCTTGACACCTTCGTTCCCGTTTCCGGTAAACGGTGGTGTCGGAAAAACCTACCTATTTTTTAAATAGGTCTTTTCAAGCTTGAATTCTTCTAAAAACGGTTTCTTTGAATTACTACCCAGTTGTACTACAAAGTGTTCTTTGTCTTCTTTTCTCTTCCTGTGCTACCATGGCCGTGGACATACCGCAGCATAGCCACGTCGCGGTTCGCGACCACTTGCGGGCATATAATGTCCCTGTGGAAGGCTTGGCTGTGGTTCTAGTGGTGAGTGCGGAACATGCGTACCCGTACGAATTGTTTTATTCCTGGGTGACATTTCCGGAAGTGGACGCTAATTCGGGTGTCTATCATTCATACACTGCCTCGGCTGTACCGGCAGCTTATGCTCCGTACAGGGCACTGGAAGTACCTATCGATGCTTGGCAGCACGGAGTTTGGTTTGGTGGCGTCCTACCCCATTCTTTAACGGCTCCGAGGTTAGGTCCTTTGTCCATTCCGGGCACAAATTGGCCCGCTTTGGGTGGATTTACTCCTCACCCTAATCGCACTACTTGTAGTGTAGCTGACCTGCGGCGTCTTCATGAAGTCGCGGTTGGAGTGATTAGGGCGCTTGTTCATTACATTGGTCGTAATGTTCATGGCGCAGTATCCGCAGGTGCGCAGGTGCTCAGCTTCGAGCAGAACAGGCTGGTTTGAAAATCAGTCCTGTCTTGGTGAATTCCGTTATGGGCAAGAAGCCCCAGGATAAGGATGATTTTCCTTACTGGCTTGCCGAGAAATTCGACCAGCTGGAGGCTGTGTTTCCTAATACGACTCCGGGTGAAAAACACCGGATTCTTACGCTTAGTTTACCGAAAGATTTAGCCCCTGAACTTGCTGACTGTGAAACATGGGGTAAGACTTTTGCAGAGGTTTACTCGAGGTGCTATGGCACCCCGTCTGTGTCAAACCTTTCTGCGGTCCTTAAACGTGTTCAGGATGATCACGGACCGGAGTCGGCGGTTGAATTAGGTATGCGCCTGAGCGGCTCGTTTGAGACGGTTTGCGGTCTTATCCTTGCGAATGTCAAGGGGGATGCAGTGAACTTTCAGGTGGCCAATGCTCTGGCGTTAATTCCCGATGCCGAGAAACCCCGTCAGCTGGCAAGAATTATTGTGGCGGCTTATAAAATGGTTGGCCGCACTTCTAAGGGTTTAAAGGCTTTTTCTGAAAAAGAGAAGAAGCAGCCCCAGGGACAGTCTTCGGAAACGGGTGGACAACCCAAGTCCAAAAAACAAAATTGGCCTAAAAAGCAGAATCAGGGTAAGCAACAACAACAGCAGACACAGGTTTCTAGTCCTACGCCTTCGCAGCCTGCGCAGTCAGATCGAGTTTATGATTTGCGCAATCGCGCGACGATTAAATCGCCTGAGAGATTTCAGGCTTCTGACCAACGCTCTCCTCGTTCCTTTCAGGACTCATCGGCTCCGTCAACCGGTGGTGGAGGGGACGGCAGGGGCAGGGGTGGCCAGCAAGGACGTGGCCAGCCCCGCACGCGAAGTGAAGGGGATCAGCGGGACGACTCTACGCCAAAGAGACCGCAGTTTGCCAAGAAGAAAGTCGCAGCCTTAACGGCGCATCGATATGCCCCAGATAGTGAGAACGCGGCTTCGGAATCTGACGTGGGCTCTGACCTTGCTGGACAGCGCGGCGGAGATTACCATAGTGAGAGAGGCCCTCCGTCCACTGTTGAAGGTGACAGCGACTGAAACTTTTATTGTGATTGAATCGGCTGATACACATGTTGCTCCCCCTGAAAGACTTTTTGAAATTGTCCTGTTAATTGAAGGTGACATGCAGCGAACTGTAAAAGGGGTATTTTGGGAAAATCTTTCGGATACGTATGACATTTTGCTTTCGGAGGCTGACTGGCCCCCACCTTTTGTTCTCGCAGCTCCGCGAGGGGAGGAGGTGATCCTCCCCAGTTTCGCGCACACTGTATCGAGAGTGGAAGCGCTGCATTTTGCAGAAGAGTGGGCTCTGGCGCTTGCGCCGGCTGTGTACCGAAATCAGTGTGGCTGGGATAAATTGTCCCCTAGCCATGAGATTCCTTTACGGTCACAGCCGCAGCCACAACCCCAGTATCCCATACGGCGTGAAGCTAAAGCTTCGGTCGCGGCTATCCTTGAACAATTGGAATATCAAGGTGTAATTGAAACGTGTGTGTCACCAATGAATAATCCCCTTTTTACTGTTAACAAGCCGGACGGCTCATATCGTCTGGTTTTGGATTACCGGCATTTGAACTCGCATTGCCGTAACTGTGCAGTACAGAATACTCACGGCTCTGCCCTAGTAAATAGTCTTGAGCGTAAACGGTTCAAAACCAC
This sequence comes from Lissotriton vulgaris, assembly GCF_964263255.1. NCBI lineage: Eukaryota > Metazoa > Chordata > Amphibia > Caudata > Salamandridae > Lissotriton > Lissotriton vulgaris. The sequence goes on along the minus strand of NC_141685.1, from coordinate 87,231,188 downwards.
GCTTGACATTTCCAATGGTTTTTATGCACATAGATTAGATGGTCTAAGTTCCCAATGGACCAGTTTTACGTGCGGCGGCGTACAAAAAATGTTCAAACGACTCCCAATGGGATATAAAAATAGTCCTGGAGTGTTTTCTGCCCGCATAGTCTCTCTTTTGGAGAGTTTCGATCCAGTTGCATGTTCGTATGTGGATGACATTTATCTCACAGACGACGAACTTTGGGTGCATCTGTGTCGAGTAAATAGCATAATTTGTAACTTTGCAGACATGGGTTACAAGTTTAACTTTGCAAAATCACACATTGCGGAGTACACAGTGTTGTTTCTGGGTTATGAACTTAACCACGAAGGAAAGGGGTTGGCTCCTCAATTCCTGGAGAAATGCGCGCAGTTGCGCTCTCCAACAACGCTGAAAAAATTACAGTCTTTACTGGGTTTTTTAAATTTCGGGAGGACATACATTCCGGAATATGCCCAGCGTATCAAGCCTTTATATGCCTTGGTACAACCATCTTTTTCCAAATCATGCTGGCTGCCTGAGCATTCAGCCATTCTGCAGTCCTTGCAGGCTGATATGCTCGCTTCTGACTACTTACAGACTCGTGATAACCAGACCAACCTGGTGATAAGAATTATCCCTGGGACGGTGGGTTTCACGTACCTGACTTTTAATGAAGGGGATACTGTACCTATTGCTTACAAGTCACACTTGTACACTTCGGCTGAACTGCGTTTTTCCACTGTGGAGAAAGTTTTAACGGCTGTGCAGATGGCAATTCTTAAGGAACGTGCCCTGTCGCAGGGAAAGCGCATGTTGGTTGTTACCCCGTGTCCTGCTTTGGAGGCGGTCACGAAAGCCAGTGTACCGAATTCTAAAGCTTTGCACCCTCGGTGGATTCAGTGGGCTACATCCTTGACATCTCAGGATGTCACGTTTATTTTTGACGCCGCTTTACGGTCGCAGGAGTATTTACAGTATGAATTTGTTCATCCTGCTCCTTTAGCAATGCGGCCGTTGGAGGATTTCCATTGTATCATTTACACGGATGGTTCGGCGCAGGTTGCGCATGGCTCTAAACATGCCTACGTTTCCGCTTGCGCCATTGTAGTCGGTGCCATTGTGAACGATGAGTTCAAGTCCAGTGTTGTGCACACGCAAACACTAGGGGACTGCACCGCACAATTAGCGGAGCTTCGTGCTCTTATGCTCGCGTTGGAGTACGCTGATCCTTGTGTGACGACTTTAATCGTAAGTGATTCTTACTACTGTGTCCAGTCTTATAATGAGAACTTGTTCTTTTGGATTCAGAATGATTTTCGTGATTCCAAAGGTAGCACAATAAAACATAAAATGATCTGGGTCCGAGTGGCGGAACTTAAAGAGAAACTGCCGCTCGTGTTTGTGATTCATACTCTCGGCCACCAGCGCGTGGGGGTCCACGCTGTTGGCAACTCGCTTGCTGATGAGGCAGCGAAGTCAGCGGTATCAAAATACTTGGTCGCGGCAGTCACAAGGTCCAAAAGCAAAATAGATCATGACATCTTGGCGGCTGTTGTTGCCACGGAGAAGGGAGGTAAATATCCTGCGGGGTTCCCTTCGAAGTACACATACCACTTAAGTCCCGATAAGGTTCCTTATGTGAAAATTCCTGAAGTTGGAGAGCGTCTAGTTCCCAACTCGGATCGCAGAGCTTCTCTGATTACAGCGGCTCATGAAGGTGTGGCGTCTGCGCATGCGGGCGTCTCAGCCACTGTATCTCAGCTACAACAGAGGTTCTGGTGGCGGGGACTGTACAAACAGACGCGCGATTATGTCCTTATGTGTGACATTTGTCAGCAGATCAAGCCTTCTACTGCTGCGCGTCCGCCTCAGACACAGTTGTACATCTCTAATAAACCACTTGGTTGTGTTTATTTGGATCACTGCGGTCCTTTTTCTTCTGATACTGCGTATAAATACATCTTAGTAGCAGTTGACTCATGCACACGCTTTGTGTGGGTATGGCCGCATCGAAGCGCTGATTCGCGAACTGTCATTAAGGATTTGCGTGTCTTTGTGGGAATCTTTGCTTGTGGTGCTTTCCATTCGGACCAGGGTCCGGCTTTCGTCTCTAAGGCGTATAAGGATGCTATGGTTTCGTTGGGAGTACAGGTGAAGTTTTCAAGTCCCTACAGGCCTGAGGGCAATTCTGTAGTAGAAAGAATGAACCGCGACTTAAAGCAATCTTTGACAGCCCGAGTTATAGGCACTGGTAGAAACTGGCTGACCCACCTCTATGGCGTGCAGCGTGCGCTTAATAATCTCCCTAGAAGGTCTCTGGGTGGGCGGACCCCATACGAAATGCTCTTTGGTATCAAGATGTACGACCCTGACCTCGATGGTGCAGACTGCCAGGCCCAGGCCGCGGCCTTTGACGTAGATGAACATTGCAATGTTTTACAGGATCTACAAAAGACCAGAGACAGTCTTGCGGAGGAACACTTGCCCTCCACGTCGGATGATGCGTTGCAGATCCCGGTAGTTGGCTGGCTACCCCAGGTTGGAGAACTGGTTCGAGAGAAGATCGATAACAAGAAAGAGTTTGGTCTCTCATATCGAGCGCCGGTTCGAGTCCTTGGAGTGAAGGGCACAAGAACAGTCATTTTACCACCACTTCCAGGTCGTAAAGAAAACAGATTTATTTCTATTGACAATGTCAAGACACACAGGGTGGCCGATTCTTCATAGCATGACACCGGCTGTATCCTGTCCTTCCATGGTGAGGCACTCTGTGCTGGCTATTACATCTGGTGCAGATCAGGAGGTGTCGCTCGAGATGCCTGCTATATCCAGTCCTTTATTAAATACTATTCCTGTTACTAACATTGATGAGGTGACCTATGCAGATCCTGCAGATTTATCTATGTCCGATTTACAAGCTCGTTTGGCTAACCAGTCCAGATTCTCTTTTGACTCTGATTCGGAACTTTCAAAGAAACCATCGACTATTGCAAAATATGCCACGTTGTTTAAAAAAAAATTTTCTAATTCCACCTTGGACATACAATTGGCTGATACTATTTTCATTTTATCTTTTTATGTCAATTGGGTTTGTGTTTTATTTTTTTCGCCTGATCGATGGCCATTATGTGAAAGAAAGAACAGGAATTCGGTACCTTAATGGAACATTGGCCCCTCTTTCCTCCTCACATTCAGCACACAGACTAAAGAGAGACTTACATTCAGTAGAGATTACTGCTTGGCCTGTCCTTGATGGGATTGTGTGGGATGCGGTTAGGTTTCAGATACATGGCCCCACAGAAGTTATTAATGTTCCTAATGTGCTTAGAGTAAACATGGGAGATGTGATTAAGCAAAATATTCGTTCTGATGATTGGGATCTTCAGGCCGTAGAAGCATTGTTCTCTGATTTGAAATATTATGCGGCCTTTGATGCTGAGGATTTGTACTTGGATTCTGTTAATTATGGTGATTTGTTTTGCTATCAACATTATGGGAATCATTTCTTACACAAAACGAGTTCCGTGAGGGTTCCGGTAAACTACACACAGTGGGAACATTGTCCTGCGCCTTTGCAAGGGAGCTCGAGTACTTTCCTGGGAAAATACTTATATTTTACAGATTTTAATCAATCAAATCCTGAGTCGTTTTATTTTAAAGTGAAACAGAAATTCATGTCCAAGGTCAGACTTACCGATACAAAATTGCTGTATTCAAAGTCCTTTCTTGACAGGTTAGCTGTAGAGGGCTATGAGTTATGGAAGGAAGCTATTGACCTTAAATCGGTTTGGGGTACCAAAGATTGGCAGGTACAAGGCACTGAGGCTTTGCATCGTGCATGTCTCATCCCGAATCACATGTTGTTTTTAAACTCTACTATTTCCCAGACAACATGTTTTGGATTGGCTACATCTAAAAAATTAAATGCACCAACCATCCCTGATTTGGAAGAATATTCAGGCTGGAATAATTTCACTACATTGTCCATAAGTGAGATGCGAGACCTATTGCACAATTCCTCCTTTAATATTTCCAGTTTTGATCCAGACGGGTGGCTTTTGTGGCAAAGAAGCTCTGATTCTTGCCAACGTCGTTTTTTGGGTTTGTCTGAAGGTTTTAAACACATCAGGCCGGATCCCCGTTTTGAAACAGATCACACAGTTACTACTTATTCAGTAGGCAAATTGTGTCAGAACTGGTTGCAACATTCCACTTTGGCTGCAGTAAAACTGCATCTGTCACGTTTGAATGAGAATATAGAACTGAATGATTTTATAAAAGGTCCGGCTAGGGGTAGATCTAAACGCTTTCTTTATGCTGTTTACAATGAAATTTGGAAATTTTCACAAGTTGAGGCAGCTAAACGCCTGAGGGCTATTGATCAAGCAAATTTGGAAAAAGTGCTTGCAGTGGTCGATAACAGTATTAACATGCTTTCTTCCAGAATTTACACATTGGATAATATTGTTTCTTCTGTTGTTGATATTGTACATGATGAAGTGTCCACGTTATACCATGGTCAGAATCAATTACGCTCTGTAATGCAGTTTGCCTGGACCCTACAGACACTTAAGGCTGGTCGAGTTCCCTGGACCTCATTGAACGTTTCATCCCTTTTTGCCCCTTTTAATCTGACTGAAAAACAGCGCATGCTTTCAATGCGTGATGCTTCATTTTCTATGTTACATATTGAGAAGCTAGAATCCTTACCTTTCTCTGTTGCTGAAACCACTACTGCCACGTGGCTTATTCATGGATTAATTACATTACCATTTCCCTTGTATAAATTTACTAACTGTATGCGGTATATTGCTATAGGACGATATGAACCACTAGGCAATGCATTCCTACATGAGGCATGGTCCTTACCATACACGTACAGATGTCTGAAGGATGGAAAAGAAGTGATTCTTAATGGTGAGGAATGCACACAGTCACCTGACCATTCATTAATATGCAGACACATTCAGTTACACGGTTCTTGTAATCAGGACCGCCCAAATTTAGCATGTGTTTTAAAAGGCACGCCAGTTCCAGCAGTGGTTCCCACATTTACATTATTGGCTAATGGTAGTTATTTGCTTTTAAACAACGAGTTATGTTGTGGGTTATTAATTGGTGTGGCTTATGTGGTAACTGTATCAGAGCGTGTGGTGTGTTGCAAGAATGTTCTATACCCACCCACGCATGGGTCTTCAGATGTCTCCATCTGGCCACGGATTCCAACCTTGGAAGCGAAGTTCAATGGTTTAAGCAGAATAAGGGCCCTTTTGTCTCAAAAACAAGTGACCCTGAGTTCGGCCCGGGAAACTTATGTCCTTCACATAGCTAACACCCGCACAGAGGTGCAGGCGCTTTTAAATACTGATTTGCCGTTTCATTTCTGTGAGCTGGTGCACCAGATTTTTAATGCTTCTTCCACGACTGGGCTTGCACATTTTTTTAAATTGGTAAGCAGTGGCCTCGTGACTACGTTTGAAAAAGTTTTTGGTATCATTCCCACGTTTTTCCACTCTATTTTTTCGAGTTTGTTTGGTGGACTACCTGTGTTGCTGGCTGTAGCCGCTGGCATTTTATTGGTGTTTTTCTTCATAAAACATGGATGCCCATCCTGCGCAAGAAGCCGTTCAACGCCTCCTGACACTGTGCCGTAAACGGATGCTCAATTACTATGGAACTTTGCCGCTTGCAGCATTAAGCACGGCCTATAGATTGTCATTTCGGTTCACCGACTTCACGTGTGTCCAACCTGTGTTTCACTGCCTGAGCTGCGAGTTCGATTGGGCCATTGATTTGTGCCTATGCTTGAGGACTGCTCCTGACGTCGATTTTGATCAGCTAATGCGTCCCGTGGTGGCTCACGAGCTGATCTGTTCTGGCGAAAGAGTTATGGCCTTGGCAGCGATACATGGAGTTCTGGGCCAATGGGAGATCTCTGCAGCGGCGGATGCCTTTCTGACACACAGCGATCTGGTGAACCCACCGAGTTGTCCTCTGAGGTTACAGGAGGATCCGATGCTGGAGGAGCATGTATGTTCTTTCCCATTGCTGAATTGGATTGCTGAACTATTTTCGGATGATGGCAGTGATTTCATACTGGAGGCTGTTGCAACTTTCTTTGCATATACTTTCCAATCATGACATGCCTGGGAGGAGTGCTTTGTTGTGAAATATGACTTTCCCCTCGCTGAATTGGAGGGATGGACTGTGTTCAGCTGATGGAGAGTTCAATCACGTGATGTCGCTGAGGATAACGTCAATGTGGCACATGACTTTGGATATCGGATAAGTGCCTTGTTGTTTTCTCTTACAGACATTTGGATTGATGCGGCCTGGTCCTACATTTCATATTTTTGAGACCTGGCGAATAACTTTTGGTTCGAAAGTTTTGTTTTTATTTTTAGACTTGAGGCCACTGTAGGCATTCATACATATTCATTCATACATATTTTTAGCTTATTTTAGCTCAAGATTATTGAACTTTGCTTTCAATTTTTGTATCTGATTTAGTATTGCCTTTTCCCTTATGTTTGACGGTGCTCGGACCAATGGGGGGGTGTCATATGGATACTTCGTTACATATATTGCGTTAAGTTAGCATGAGTGCATTTCATGTTTAAACAGCCTTTTTTCCTTCGGCTTCAGTTTTGCACACGACACATACTTGTTGTTGTCGCTTTCACCCTAGAAGCGGTGAGGTGGTTTATTTGAGAATAATATGTTATTTCTATGCTATCAGCTTTGCCTGGTACACTTGGTACAACTGTCTGCACACTGAGAGCTGCACACTCTAAAATTAACCTAACACAAGGTTGCTGGGAGGCCTGATCCTCGCACCACATTAGACATAACACAAATAATGTTGATGCCAACATTTTGGGCTCTACGCGGGTTTAAGATAGAGTTACACGGAATGAACGTAGACACTTGGTGCTGCGCATGAAGAGAGCTGGTATCTGTTGATGTGATCTACTCCTACTGACATTTAGAGGTATGGGTTCGCCCTGCTAAAGCCCGAATGAGACCTTCTTAGATATAAAATAATATGCTAAAATAGGGTGCGCGAAATATAGGTGATATAGATTTCTATAGATTTTGCATTGTAACATGCTATCACCTTTTGCTTACTATGGATTAGTGACTATGTTGCTGACTCTGATTTTTATAATCTGCATTTTGGTATTATACAAGATACTGCGTTTGAGAACTTTGCATTGAATAATAAATATTTCAAACTTTCACTTGTGTTCTTTGACTCTCAGTTTTGGTTTGAAATGATAATATAACGAAAGAGTGTTCATGTGTTCCACGATTCCTGGGGTATTCTAAAGTTCATGTTCTGGTTTGTCTAAGACATGGATCATTCCATAATGAGCCATGAGACACTGTAGCTAGCTAGGTAAGGGGATTTCTGACACTGAGATGAGTTTTGGATCATCCTAACTCACTGAGGTTCTAGATCACTATGCACAGTTCTGTGGGAGAACGGAAACCCTGCTACAGCACGCATGAACTCCCACTTCGGCATAAACTAAGTCAAGCACTTCACCACTCACATCTTGGAAATATTAGCACGGAATAGACATGTATATCCACACCATCATTTAGGGTGCTTAAGTGCACAATCGCTCACCCTAGTGCATGAAATGAATGAGCTTTCGGAGAGCACCTTAGCACACTAAAGGATGTTTTCCCCTAACCATCTCAAGGGCTCAGACTTATGCATGTGAATATCGCATGAGAGGCTTGTCTCGACTGCTGACCTTAAGTGGTGTCTAAAGGTCACCACACATCTGTACATATCCCCAAGTATAGCCCCTTGTTTTTTGTATTATTTCCAGCCCTGAAGATTCGCGAGATGCGATGAAACACGTGTCGGCTGGTTGTTCACAATCCGTGATTGATTAAAACAAGGAGACCAAGAAATCTATACAAATACTCGTCTATTCATTTACACCAACTAGCATATTATTGTGGTTTCTCTGCACTGTATTGAATATTGTATTTGAACATTTTGTGCCAAATAATTTTTGTACCTTTGAAGTGTGTGCATAGGGTATGTCTCTATTCACTACAGATGCAAGTTTGTATGGTTTGGGATGTGTGCTTTCCCAAACAGACGGTATGTCAGAATGGAATGTGGCATTTTCATCCAGGACGCTGAGTGAGACAGAGCGCAGATATGCAGTTATTGAGCGGGAGTTGCTGTCATGTGTATGGGCCATAGAGCACTATAGAATATATATTTGGGGCAGTAAGTTCATTCTGAGAACTGATCATAAGCCCCTTGTCCATATTCTATCAGTGGGAGGAGGTTGGAATTCCACAGCGAGGATTGCACGTTTGACATCCAAGTTGCAAGAATATAGCTTTACGGTGGAATATATTCCTGGAAAGAAAAATGTGACGGCTGATTGCTTGTCACGTCTGCCTTGTCTTAGTTTAATTGACAGTGTTAAGGGCTGTAAAGATGTGGATTTTGTTTGTGGTTTGCAGGATTTTGTTGATTCTCAGTATCAAGAGATCACTGAACAGTTCTGGTTTAAATGTCAAGAAGAGGACGAAAAGTTTCTTACCTTGAAGAAATATGTGTTGGAGGGTTGGCCCAACAAAACTAATTTCAGGGAAGATATTGTTCCATTCTTCAATGTTGCTGATGAATTATTCTGTGAAGGTGATCTTGTGTTTAAAGTGTGTCCCACCTGTTGGTGTTCAGGAGTTGATTCTCAAATTGGCGCACAAAACCCATCCTGGAATTTCTGCCATGAAGCGTTTGATTAGATTGAATTTCTGGTGGCCTGGTTTAGACAGGTTTGTAGATCGGGTGGTTAGGGATTGCAGTGAATGTTGTGACAAAGACAAAATGTTAAAGGTTGTTGTTTCACCTCTTAAGCCGGTGGTCTGGCCTGAAGTTCCATGGAGTAAAATTGCCTTTGACATTTCTGGTCCATTTAATATTTTGCCTGAATCTTCTCGTTTTGCCCTTGTGATTATTGACTACCATTCTAAGTGGCCTGAGGTAAAGTTTGTGTCAAAGATCACTTCTGAGGTTATAATTCTGTTCTTCCAAGAAGTATTTTCTAGAGAAGGTTGTCCTTCTACGTTAGTGTCAGATAATGGGGTACAATTGGTCTCATCAGAAATGCAGTCATTCTTACAATCTTGCAATATAAAACATGTTAGGACCTCTCTCTACGAACCACATGAGAACGGTCAGGTTGAGCGTTTCAACCGTGTGTTAAAGAACTTTGTTGTAGATGCCATTAAGGAAAAAGGTAACTGGTTGAATGTCCTCAGAGAGAAACTTTGGCATTATCGCATAACTCTACACACAACCACTGAGGTTAGACCATTCAAGTTACTTAAGGGAAGGGATCCAGCTTCTGTTATTTGTCCTTGGTGGTTCAAAGAGAAATGTAAGGCCTTTTGTGAGGATGTTGTAGATGTCAAACTCGTTGCAGACAGGGTTGCTTCTAAACAGAGCAAATCTGCTCTATGGTACAACAAAAGGTGGAAAGCAAAAGAACATGGTTTGGCTGTGGGAGATTGGGTCAAAATTCTGAAACCTTCATTTGTTAGCAAGGGTGTGAGCAAATATAGTAGACCCATTCAAGTTAAAAATGTTTTCCCAAACTCTGTTATCACGCAAGATGGGAAGGTCTGGAATGTAAGCAAGATTGCAAAGTGCCCTGTCCAGTATGGTGTGAACTCTCCTTCTTCTTCTCAGAATTGTTACAATTTTGCACCAGATCTGTGTTCTAAGCTTTCTCCTGACTCTATTGCCTCCAGGATCAAGGATGATTCCCGCATTCGTAAGAAACCTATTTCTTTACGAGACTATGTTTAATATCTTGCTCTGTATTATATTCTGCTTCGTTGTTACTATGATTTTGTACATATGCTATTTTCCTTGTTTTTCTTTTCATGGGGGAGATGTGTTATATCCTGCTCTATAGATTACTTCTCCTTTAATAGCATGAGACTTTGTTCATGATGTTCTGGTTCTCAGAACTTTCCTGGTGATGCATTCTGCATCTTTCTGTCAGTTGTACTTGGACTTTGAAGCTGCCTACATGATGCTGTGCTGCTGAATAAAGCTTCTTAAATTAAACCTTTTTCCTGGATTATTACACATGGCCTTTATTAAAGATTGAGGCGGATGCCAATCTAGTGGCTTTTCTGCATTGGTCCCACCCACATTTAACAGCCTCTGTCAAATACAATGAAAAGGGTTCCCTTACAGAATCCTGGGACGTTAAGTGAGGGGTGAGACAGGGATGTATTTTGGCCCCTGTCTTGTTTACCTTATATATTAACAATCTGGGTGCAGCCCTATCATCGCCTAGCAAAGACACTCCTAGAGCAGGTGCTAAACCCATCCCTGCTCTTTTATATGCAGATATTGCAGTTCTACTTGCAAGGACACCAAAGGTGCTGCAAAGAATCGTAAATACGTCTATAGATTTTATGGTTTCACTCAACCTCTCTATCAATTTCTCGAAGTCCCACATAATGTCATCTGGTAAAATAAATCGTGACAAGCGTACGCTTTTATGCACAGGTGGAGAACTGACAAATGTTGCTACATTTGCCTATTTGGATATCGTGGAGCAGATTTGCAAGCCCCCTGCGTCATTTTTGCGCTGCTGTTGTGTCACTTTTGTGACGCAACAGCAGCGTAAAAATGCGGCCATTTACAACGTGACGCATCTATGGAGATGCATCACGTTGTAAAGCCCTGCATCACATTATACCTGCGTCAGGTATAATGTATGCGTGGTGGGGGTTCCAACGCAAAAAAGCCACGTAGAAGTGACGCAGTGAAATCTACAAAATTTCACTGTGCCACTTCTAGGACGCCACTGCATCAAATTCCTCTGCCTGCTTGAAGCAGGCATAATAAGTGACGCAGCACAAGGAGAATAGGCCTCCCCTGCATTGCTGGAGTTGCGTCGTGCTTGTGACATGACTCCAGCAATGGATGACTTTTGCGTCAACAGATGAGTCAGAATTTCTGACGCATCTGTCAATCCTTGCGCCATGGTGCGCCGTACTGGAAACACGGAGCATCCATAGTGGCACAAGTGTTTCTCAGGGTGGCGCAGGGAAAGTGACGCATCTTTACATATGGGTCACTTTCTTGTAAATCTGCCGTCCTGTTTGACAAAAAAGGGTCTTGGGTACCTCAGCGAACACTAAAAACAAACACCCTGTCTAGATCACCCGAAGCGACGATTGAGTTTGCTAGGAGACTGGAGAGCAAACCACTACGAGCATTACTGAAGGTCTGTAATGAGAAATGTACACCAATGCCCACCTATGGCAGCGAGGTGTGGAGATAAATTCCTGTGGAAACTATTATCTGTACCCCCAGCACCCATCTTTTATGATGCATTCAGAATTAGGACTGGGTTATATCTCTGGCCGCATAACAGTGGCCCCTTAAATATGGTGGCATACAATATGGTCTAGCCCCACACCTACCCTGAACCAAACTGTTTTAGAAGATTGTATGAGCCTCGACGAGGTGGCTGACATTCCTTGGCTGGGTTACATCTCACAGCAGCTGGCATATGTTGGGCCCCCTGAGCTTTTCATACATCCTAGACAAATGCACCCTGGTGAGTTGAAGGTAATTAAAAGACAAGTTTTAGCTAAGAGGATGGTGGAAAGAGACCTTAAAAAACCTACCATAGGACAGTACATAATCCTGAGTCCTGGAACTTTAGAACAACCCTTCTGGTCTTATATTAAAAATCTACACCACCGTTTTCTTTTAATCAGGTTTAGGTTCAATTGTTACACTGGTCCCTCACAGTCCCTAAGGGGATTTTGAAGCCTGGGGCTGTAAAGCCATGCCCCCGTGATGAATTCTTGGACCAAGATCTCATAAATGTTATGTTCTTCTGTGGATTTTATAATGATCTTCGGTCAAGATACATTTTACCACTTTTAAAACACTGTAATTTTGCACAAGTGAGGCCAGCACAGATATATCTGCAAATGTTGTCCTCACCTTTGATATGTTTCGGGGTTGGGAGTTTCTTAACAGGAGCCCTATGCCGAAAGAAAAAATGTGATCTTGTATTGACTTGTCCATAGAATTGTTATATTTTAATGGGCATTGTTTTAAATATTTTTTTAGTACTGTACAGAATGCTCTTTATCCAGGTCAAAGAAGGGGTAGTAGTTTTGACATGTAGTAGTTTTTATATTTGATTAAAATTAATATAAACTAGGGCTTTATCACTCGTACATGGAAATTTGTACATGACTTATCGGTTTCGCCCTTTTATTAGGTATTGTACAAGTTTTCACATTGTTACTCTAGGGCTGTGCTATTAGGGAGACATCCAAAACAACGCGGTCTTTACACCGCGATATGTTTACAACGTGGCCATTACAACGCTTGCGTTATACACTAAGGAATAGTATGATTTACTATTCCAACACCTTCCCTATTGTTACGTAGGCTGGAGTTGGAATAGTAAATCATACTATTCCTAAGTCCAGCACCATCCAGCACAAGTCATTGTAATGACTTGCTTTGTAATGGCTGTGTTGTAAATGTTTCGCGGTTTGAAGACCGCGATGGAACATCATACATTTGTGCAATTGTGCTTTTCTGGTCATTATTGGCCGAACACATTTTGATTTGACTAGCATTACATTTTGTGAGTGGTCTTTTTGAAAAGTAAAGGAGAGTGATAAACCCCAAGTGAAGTAACCATAGCCAGACCTCTAGGCATAGGTGAAAATGAAGTGCCTTGTAGTTAAAACTGGGTTATTGGTACATACAAGGATGTCTGAATGTTCGTTTCTCAATGCAAAAAAGATCAACCAGATTGTTGAGCACAACGCCATGGAGAGACAAGGACCCTCACGACAGCGGGTCAGGAGTGGCTGAAGGATATTAGCTTAGTGGACCTTTGGAGAACCTCACAGCTGGAAACTCCCGATTACACATTTTACTCTCATGCCCATAAAACATATGCCAGACTCAATTACCTACTCAATATCCCAGAGGTATCCACTGCGGTCCAAGCGACAGAGATCTAGCCTCTCTCCCTTTCTGACCACGCCCCGTTGTCAGTGACCCTCTCAGTGCCGTACTCTAGACCTTCCTCCAGAACGTGGAGACTCAGGGACTCCCTGCTCCACCGACCGGAGGTCAAAGGCCAGATAACCAAGCCAATACAGGACTACCTGTTGACTAACTGCACCCCTGAGATCTCGATCTCTATGCTGTGGGATGCCCTGAAAGCGGTTGTGAGAGGGGAGTTTATAGCTATAGCTTCAGCTGACAAAAGAGAGAGCCTGTCTCGCCAAGTGACAGAATCAGAGCATATACCCAAAAGGACAGGGGCCCTTCAGGATTTGGAGGCAGCTTGAAGCGGTCAGAGCTCAACAAGCAGAGCTAGACATTGACAGGGCTGAATACACTGCGCTCAGACTCTGGCATAGGTTCCACACGGGTGGCGACCGCTCAGGCCGCCTTTTGGCAAGTCAGCTATTGGGCCAACACCAGGAGTCAGGAGTCCAGACAGGGAGGGAAATGAGTGGACAGACGAAACACACATTGTAGATTCCTTCTGGAAATACTATCAGACCCTCTACACCGCACAAGATGTGTCGCTGGACGTGATCTCAGCCTATCTAAAGGGCGCTTCCACTACTTCACTGACTCCCACATAGGTTGTGGATCTAGAACAACTGATCAGGATAGAAGATGTTATCTCTAGTATTTCCCACCTAAAGCCTTCCAGACGGTTTTCCAGCCTCCTTTTATAAAACTTTCTGTCAAAGCCTTGCCCCAGTCCTCATGAGGCTCTTTAACGCAATCAGGGACACAACACCACTCCCACTGTCGATCCTCCGAGCAGATATAGTAGTAATCCCCAAACCCGGGAAAGACAGGACTCATTGTGCTTCCTTTCATCATCTTCCTCCTGAACACAGATCTCAAAATCTTTACTTGGATTCTTGCCGCTCGGCTTGGCCCTCTCCTTCCCGGCATCATAGACCCTGAGATATGCAGACGAAAGAATGCTCTTAGGAATAGACACTGAGGAAGCATTCAATAGGGTCCACTAGCCCTATCTGCCAGCCACTCTGACCCACTGTGGCATAGGGGTCCACTTTCAGAGATGGATCCTCAGCCGTTACTCCCACCCAACAGCCACTGTTCGCGTCAATGGGCACCCATACTCTCCCTTCCCTGTTGCCAGGGGGGCCAGACAGGGGTGTCCATTGTCACCCGTGCTGTTGGCCCTGTACATAGAACCCATGTCCCAGAAAGTGCGCACCAACCCACAGATAAAAGGAGTCAAATTTGGTGGAGAGCCGCATACTATAGGGGAATACACAGATGATGTCATGGCTTCTCTGGAGGAGCCTTCTACTTCACTGCCCGCCTTCCGATCTGAGTTGAAGGCTGTTGGCTTAGCATCAGACTTCAAGATAAACATCCAGAAATCACAAGCTCTCAACCTTACTCTCCAGCCACAGATATTAAACGCTTTAAGATATGCTTTGCCCTTACAGAGGGTCCCTGTATCCATTCCTTATCTAGGTCTCCAGCTAACACCTACCATGGCTGGGCACTGGTGGACAAGCGCTATGGAGAATCCCGTTCCTCCCGAAGCACACAAGGCCCAAATCTCTATATCTCTCTCCAATCACCAAGGCACCACTGGCAGTTTGGAACAGTCTAGCGACACAAAGGAACCTCACTACTTTCCCCTCACCACTCACTCCCATAACTAATAACCTGGATTTTCACCTGGACTCTCAGAACCCTTCATTCGAAGTCTGGGTACAGACAGGCTGCAGATCAGTAGGCCACCTATTTGACCTGGAGGGTGCTCTCCCCTTCGAATAAAAACTTTATACTTCCTGAAAGAGAGCACTGGCACCACACCCAAATCCGACAGTGGGTGCTGAAACCCTCTATGCGCCCCCGTGCTGAACGACAACTCACCCCCTTCGAAAACTGGCTCTTGTCGAGGTCTTCCAACAAGTGCCTGGTTTCAGACCCATACCACATGATTAACTCCTCAATGGGCCAACTCTGCTGCGAAGCAGAAATCGGCAGGGAACTCACGACTAAAGAATGGGAGGACGTCTATTACAGGGCACAATACAACATGCACAACATGGCCAGTATTGAGATGGCCACAAAGATTGCAACCTACCGGTATAACCAGTCCAAATCTCCTGAGTGTTGGTGACAGTGAGGTACCCCTGGTACACTACTACACATATTATGGGATTGCCCGAAGATTAGGCCCTAATAGGAGCAGGTGCTCACAGACATTCAATCAATCAATCAATCAGAGTACTTGTAAAGCGCGCTACTTACCCGTAAGGGTCCCAATGCGCTGGGGGAGGGGGGATGCTGCTACTGCTCGAAGAGCCAGGTCTTGAGGAGCCTCTGAAGGCGAGAAGGTCTTGGGTCTGCCGTATGTGGGTAGGGAGGGTGTTCCAGGTCTTGGCGGCGAGGTAGGAGAAGGATCTGCTGCCGGAGGTTGGATGCGGGGGACAGCTGCGAGGGCGAGGCTGGCGGAGCGGAGCTGGTGGATGGGGGTGTGGAAACTGAGTCTGCTGTTCAGGTAGGCTGGTCCGGTGTTGTGGAGTGCTCTGTGTGCGTGGGTGAGGAGCTTGAAGGTGATCCTCTTGGCGACGGGGAGCCAGTGTAGGTCTCTCAGGTGGGGGTGATGTGGCTGCGGCAGGGGACGTTGACGATCAGTCGGGCGGAGGAGTTTTGGATGGGTTGTAGTCGTCTTAGGTGTTTGGCTGGGATTCCTGCATAGAGTGCATTGCCGTAGTCCAGTCTGCTGCTGATGAGGGCCTGTGTCACCGTTCTTCTTGTTTCGGTGGGGATCCACTTGTAGATCCTGCGGAGTATGCGGAGGGTGTTGTAGCAGGAGGAGGAGACGGCGTTGACCTGCCTCGACATGGAGAGGGAGGAGTCGAGGATAAATCCTAGATTACGTACATGGTCGGTGGGTTTTGGTGCTGTTCCCAGTGTGGTCGGCCACCAGGAGTTGTCCCAGGGTGAGGGGGTGGGTCCGAGGATGAGGACTCCGTCTTGTTCGAGTTCAGCTTCAGACGGCTGCTCTTCATCCAGTCGGCGACGGCCTTCATTCCCTAGAAGAGGTTGGTTTTGGCGGTGTGTGGGTCCTTGGTGAGGGAGAGGATGAGCTGGGTGTCGTTGGTGTAGGAGATGATGTTGAGGTTGTGATGGAGGGCCACTTGTGCAAGGGGGACCATATAGACGTTGAACAGTGTCGGGATGAGGGATGAGCCCTGGGGGACGCCGCAGATGATGTCGGTGGCTTCGGATCGGAAGGGTGGGAGGCGGACGCTCTGGATTCTGCTGGAGAGCAGTCAAGTCAAGAGCCTTCTGTTGGATTCCGGCTTCTAGGAGGCATGTCTTTAGAGTGCGATGGCAGACTGTGTCGAAGGCAGCAGACTGGTCCAGGAGGATGAGGGCTGATGTTTCGCCGTTGTCTAGTTGGCACCTGATATCGTCTGTGGCGGAGATGAGGGATGTCTCGGTGCTGTGGTTTTGTCTGAATCTGGACTGGTATGGGTCCAAGATGTTGTTGTCTTCCAGGTGGCGGGTCAGTTGTATGTTGACGATTTTCTCAATGACCTTTGCTGGGAACGGGAGCAGGGAGATGGGCCGGACGTTTTTGAGGTCCTTGGGGTCCACATTGGGCTTCTTGAGGAGGGCGTGGATTTCGGCATGCTTCCAGCTTTCCGGGAATGTCGCTGTTTCGAAGGAGATGTTGATGACCTTCCATAGCTGGGGTGCGATGGCAGCGTCTGCTTTGTTGAATACGTGGTGAGTGCACGGGTATGACGGAGTTCCAGAGTGGATGGAGTTCATGACCTTGCGTGTCTCGTTGTCGTTGACGTTGGATGAGCAGGTCAGGCGGTTGGCGCTGTTCACAGGGGGGGTGGAGTCTGGCGTAGTCGGGGCGGTCGTGGTATTGAAGTTGTCATGGATGTCAGTGATCTTGCGGTGGAAGAAGAAGGCTAGTGAGTCGCACAGTTCTTGTGAGGGCGGGATGTCGTTGGCGATGGCGCTGGGGTTTTAGAGTTCCTTTACGATGCTGAAGAGCTCTTTGCTGTCATGTGCGTTGTTATCCAAGCGGTCTTTGAAGGAGGATCTTTTGGCTAATCTGATGAGGTGGTGGTGTCTACAGGTGGCATCCATGTGGGCTGCGTGGTTGTCCGGTGTGCGTTTGTGGAGCCATGTTTTCTCCAGTTTCCGGCATGCGCATTTGGAGGCCTGGAGCTCGTTGGTGAACCAGGTGGCTCTCTTGTGTGCGTGGCTGTTGGAGGGTTTCTTGAGCGGGGCGCGGGTGTTGGCGCAGTCGTTGATCCACTGTCTGAGGTTGCAGGCTGCGGTGTCTGGGTGGTGGGGTCAGTGGGTGGGTTCTTGGCGAGGGAGGTGATCAGCTGGTCTTCGGTGACTGTGCTCCAGCAGCGGCGAGGCGGTGGTGCGTGGTTGGTTTCTTGAAGGTGAAATGGATGCAGCGGTGGTCGCTTCAGTGGAGTTCGGTGGTGTGGTCGAAGGTGACGTGGGAGCCTGTAGAGAAGATGGGGGTCAAGTGTGTGGCCGGCGGCGTGGGTGGGTGCGGTGGAAGTTGTCTGAGGCTGAGGTTGGCGAGGTTGTCGATCCAGGTGGCGGAGTTAGCATTGTTGATGTTCTCGAGGTGGAAGTTCAGGTCCCCGAGGAGGATGTAGTCGGTGGAGGCGAGTGCGTGGGTGCTGGCAAGGTCGGCGATGGAGTCGCTGAAATGAGCCCAGGGTCCGGGGGGTCTGCAGATGAGTATTCCTCTGAGGGTGGTGTTGGGGTTGGTGTGGATCCGGTCTGGACTAAATAAACAAGGTCTCTCTCTCTCAGTATTAACAGAATTAACAGTGGGTAGCATATGGTCACCAATCTGCTGTGGCATACTCTGATTAGTTATTTCCATTGGTTTTAAGTGCTGCTCCCCCCTAATTTTATCAACAATAGTAACTGCATTTTTTTGAGTATCAGATTTCTTTACCAGATTTTCAAGTCTGCCCAAACGTTTAAAAAGGGCATTGAATTGTTTATCTACTAAATTCTTTAAACGTTCATAAACGGAGTCCACTATGGTTTCAATTGAAATATCACCCGGCCTAACACGAATACTAGGGGTAATGGTGTGCTCAGTCTGAGTGTTGGTAGTGTTAGCTGCGGCTTCTAATGTAGTCAAGTCCACAGTAATATCGATTGTTTGCTCAATAGAGCCTGGGGACACAGCAATGAACCCTTGTATCCATGAACTCAAGGGTGTGGGTTGGGATTTTAGACGAGGGGGGCTGCTTCCTCCTACTGCTAGTGGGTTTTGGCATAGTTTTCTTCCTTTTTGCCCCAATTGCTTTCGTTTTTGGGGTCAAATTCCAAGTGCTGACGTTGGCTTGAGTCAGGGATTGACAATCAGGAAACTCCACATCAGCCTCATCAATCTCAGGATCTACTGGCCGCGTTTCTCGATGGCAGGTGGTGGTAATTAGTACATTAGGTGTCAGGGGGAGAGGGGCATTTAAATTACCCTGCTCAGCTCCTTCAGGCGAATGCAGCTGGGATACTGATAGGCCGAAGGAAAGTCTCCTCTCTGTTAGTTCAATCTCCGATGAGACGATCCTAACAGCTCTTTCAAGCATACTGTCAATGGTAATAGTAGGCCTTGGGCCTGATGTTACTGTACGCTTCCCCATATTGCTTAATGCCGCTCACCTTAATGGATTGCTAAGAGGGGTGGCCCAGCCCAGCCTCCTTCGGCCTCTGACGGGCAGCGCCGGGGCACGCCCGTGCGTGTCCTGCGTTGCGGGAGCTCCTGGCGAGCTTTAAGCACCTCCTGGCGTGAAGCGCGGCGTCAGCAGTCGCAAGGGATGCTGGGTAGTGTGGTCTCCTGGCCCCCCGGTGTTGATGCAGGCAATGGCGGCCCTCAGCGCTTGGCGCGCGATCTTCGGTCTCCCCGGGCAGAAACAACAACAGTCAGCGCAGCAGGTAATCAACAGGAATGGACTCCCGCTCTGTGGGAGCCCTGGGCGAGCTTTAAGTGCCTCCTGGCGTGAAGGGCAGCGTCAGCAGCCGCAAGGGATGCTGGGTAGTGTGGTCTCCTCACCCCCCGGCATTGATGCAGGCAATGGTGGCCCTCAGCGCTTGACGCCCAATCCTCGGTCTCCCCAGGCAGAAATAACAACAGTCAGCGCAGCAGGTAATCAACAGGAACTTACTCCTTGTATTTCACTGTTTAGCTACATCTGCTTGGAAAATTCTATGATGGGCGTGCCTTCAATGGATATGAAATGTACATAATGTATCTTTATGCTTGCTGATGTCAGTCCCTCTGCAGCACTCCTAGTGACTGGGCAAACCGGGCTCCGCTCTGTGTGTACTTTGAATAAACAGTTATTGGTTTGTATTCACTACCGTCTGACCGACACTTCATTTTGTGTGAAAGACTGAGAGGTGGTCATTAGTGACCCGGGTAACCCTAAACGGGTAACTTCCTTCACCCCTCTGTGCTGCTTGGTAACACTCCTTGGATTCCCCACTCCCTAGGCGCTGCTCAATGCTGCTCCTAGGATTCCATGCTCCCTCCGCGCTGCTCGATGCTGCTCCTAGGATTCCATGCTCCCTCTGCGCTGCTCGATGCCTTGCTTGGATTCGCTGGTGGTTCATGGGAAATGTAGTTAAGGCTGTTTTTTATTAAGATGTTCTTTGAATGCTGCTGGATTAATAAAGTGATGAACGATATGCATAGTCATCGCCTCTTTGTCCTTAATAGAATCTAAACTTTCCTTTTCGTTAGCTAGGAAATGTTTACCTTACTGCAGTATCCTCAGTAGAATGTGCTTTCAGTTTTCCACTTCAATTCCATCAAGGTGAATTTCAGCTGGGCCACACTTTTGGAATAATTTCAGAAAGTTAATACTCTAGTTTCTCATTAGAACACTGTAGTAAAGCTGCTGACATCAGGGAGTTAACTGGCAATCTGCTGCTGGCGTTGAAAGTGCATGTTTCGGTCTGTGTGCCAAAACGTTTTATTGAAATAGAAGAAGATGTGTAAAAACTCATTTAAAAAGTTTTCTAATTTTGCTTTCTACAGCACTAACCATCATCATCAGCCTGTAAAAAGGGGGGTTCCTTTCGGGTGTGCCCACTCTGCCCCCTTACATATTTTTAAGGTTGAGCATCAGCGCAAGCACTGTCTGCAAGACCTGCTGTAATCATTACAAGGAGTGTGATCCCACCAGGCTGCTTGCCATTGGTTTACTCCTCCATCACTCTTCTTTGTTGGCTTCTGATTGGTTGGCACTCCTGTAACATCACTTGGTATTTTCTCTCAGGAGCACCGGCCAACTACAGTTTTGTTACGCTGTAGTTGTACATATGCTCCTTTGGGGACTACTGCTTTTATATCCACACCCGTATTACTTTTCTCCACACGTGCGCAATGCTTCATGTTTCGCAGGGCGCCCGTTTCTACTTATTTAGTTTATTGTTACGGTCCAGAAGTTGCCTCTGTGCAAGGCATTCATTCCCGTTCCTAATCTCATCAAATGGTAACTTGATGTTTCAACAATAAATAACAGTGTTATTTAAGCCATACAAAGCCATTTTCCACAAGAAAACAGTTTGTTTGGGTGCTACCTGGCAACATGAATTTTGATTTTAGTGATAATCAAGCATTTTAGAAAATGTGCTTCTTTGTTTTGTACTATTCTTAGTCACCACCTCTTCAGAGGTCATAGAGGCTTGTGGTGCCAGTGTAGTATGGGAAAGGTGAGCAGAAGCCTGCTGTCGGTACTGAAGCATTCACAGCACAGGGCTGTACGAAGCAGACCGAGACAAAGGCAGCGCAAAGCCAGCATTACGTCGTTTTCAGCTCCCCTTCTGCCCCCCTCCTCGCATGTGCACAGGACACCGAACTCCAACGGCCCTTGCACTTCATGCACATTAACACGTACGCTATGTACCGTGCAAACGCTAGCAATCTGCAAACACGCTTTCTTGCACACAGTTGCCTATTCAGTGCCACACACAACCACGCAAAGTCATTCATGCCCAGGCCTCTCTCATACAAATCATCACATGTATCCTTTTACACTGCCATCACCACAGAAGCTAAAATAGTGGCCACAAAACAACACAAAAGAAACAGCGGAGGTGGTTGCGACTGCAATCGCATCCGGAATAACAACTGACTTTTCATCACCACCGTAGTGGCCGTGGTGCTTCATATGTGCTCCTCCATCCCTCATTTCTCCACACAAATCCCATCAACAACCATGGTGACTAACCGTCCCTACTTTTTACGGACTCTCCATAAGAATGCCTTTATACGAAGCCACGTCTATAATTTTCATTATTTTGGGTGACAGCCAATGACGCGGTGTGTTTCACCCTCTAATGGTCGCCCCAGACTTTTTGTAGAGAGCTACTATGATTGGCTTGAAAGCCATCAGCCAATACTAGTGCTCGCTGCTCCACTGCAGGACTTATATCGGCCAATGAAAACAGCTTTGGTTACCCAGCCTTGGGTTGCTTTAGCTCCCGCAAATCACGCTTTCAGTGTTATTCTAAATTGTTTACAGTGTCCTGCACTTTTCAAACTGCAACTCCATTTGAAACCGGCCACCAAGTCAGCCATGGGCTTCATTACACCCTTCAATCAACTTCTCCAAGGTAAGTGGAATAATTATGCTTTTCATGTTTTGAAGTTTTACATTTGCGTTTAGTTTCAGTAGAATGAAATGTATCTATGGTCTCAGTGTTTTCACTCTTCCTCTCTGTCTCCACATGTGTAGTCGTTCCTTTGCTCTTTCCATCTTTCTCTTTCCCTATATCTCTCTGCTGGTTCCCATTCCCAGTGCACTAGGTCTCGCATTTACGAGAGTTTGTGTTATTGGCATTGTACATAATAATCCCTTTTATTTAAGTTTTGATTCTTAAAACATAAATAACAGGCATTGTCATTTACAATGCTTATAGCTTAAACTCTTGCAGATGTGAAACCTATTGCATTGAAAATGCGTGTTTAATTAATTTATTATATCCCTGAGTCTGGTAAAGGCTGCCAAAACATATCGTTCAGGTTGAAACCAACTAATCAGGATTGACTACTGCCTCCTAATTTGGTCAATCAGAGCACATCTGGACACCAACTGCCTAAATATACAATTATTTTTGACACTTCATTTCTCAAAAACTACTGATCGGATTTACACCAAATAACTAAAAAGCTAAATCTGTGGGCCAAGATCTAGCTTCATGCCAAATTTAGTGTAATGCTGTTCAGCAGTTTTTGCTGCAGCACTGTTTAAAGAAGTCTATGGAAAATACAAGGCGGAGACCCCTGTTTTTCTCGGCCCCCGCCTGATGGATCACCTCAAAACTTACCAGGAAGGAGCTGCTTTTTATAATGCCCCCGGGTGGGCCAGATCCTGGGGAAAAATTAGCTTCAGAATTAGGAGAGAGGGGGTGTATGTGGCCCAACTTTCCCAGACCAGTTATGGCCCTGGAGACCACTATTCCCGAACTTAAGGGGAGGGGGCACATGGCAGCCCACCTCCCCGGGCCGAATTCAGATTTAAAGGGGGGCATCCCCAGGCACGAAGCAAAAATCATGAGGGAGGGGGACATGCATCCCCCTCCCCAGGTCAATTTCAGTCCCAGGGACCCCATCCTGGGGGCAGGCTTTAAAAGCAAATGGAAATGGGTTGAAATCCACCCCTCCTAGGGCCATTAATAAACTTGGGGACCCCATACTCCATTGCCAGCTTGGCTATGCCCTCGGGTGCCCTGGGGCAATTTTAAAGCTCCTGCAAAGCAAGAACAAACACTACGTCCGCACCCAGCAGGCAGGGGCATTAAAAAATACACATGGCTGCTGGAAGCAGACTTTACAATTGCTTCCCTGCCCGCTGTGAAGTGGGCAGAGAAACAGATGAAAAAATTGCTCTTGCATGCAGGGAGCAGCGCTTTTAGCTTCTCCCTGCGAGTCAAAGCAATGCTGGTTCATGCCGGAGGCGTGGAGCATCTGGAGCAGTGGCAACGCACTGCTAATTACCCCACATATTACATCACTCATGATAACTTCTATGCCATCATTGATGATATAATTTGCAGTGAAATTATTGATAAGAAAACTGCATGGTGGACGCGCAAGTTATAGTTACCCGAGGGCACAAAATATAGTTTCTTGAGATAACTCTAACCATTACAGTTGAATTTCTATGGTTTTGTGTATTAATTGTGAACCAAAGTATACCGTCCCAGTAACCTTTGTTTTTTTAGCTAATTTCTTATGTTTTTAAATTCTATTTCCTAACTAGAACGTCCCTGTAAACTTTGCTTTTTTTTCAGTGGATAAATATATAAATATATATATATATAATATTTATAGTTAAGCACCTATAGAACTATGGAATTACTAGCCCCCAGACAAACACATAAAATTCTCTTTTACAGGTAACTTGGAAAAGGTGTAATAAGATCTTACTCAGTAATCAGAGTGAAGCAGCTCCATAGATAGCCTTTGCTGGGACTTTATCACTGTAAGAACAAACAGGGGCTCAGAAAAAGAGCCTCTCATACTATGAGAAAAAGTATAAAACAATGAGTTAGTCCGAGACCGAGGAGGAGCAACATTCTGGATTATGACCTTTGCTGAACATTTCAACAAAAACCAAAAAAATCAAATAACCATTACTTTATAACTGCTGACCCTTCACCCTTACTTGGTGCTCATAGGTTTATGAGAAGCTCTTTGTACTGAGCTCCTCCATTCCACAATAATTCCTAACAATAATTGTGCCGTCATGCATTGATTCTGTCCTATAACCAGTTAGAATTTGGTTGAATGAGTCTCTGCAAATAAGAAACTCATAACATATATTTATACAATTAATTTAACCGGGGCTCATTTACACAGCCAGCTGTGACCAAGATCCAGCTCAATGATAAACACCTGTGTTATATACAAATAATCTAACCGCAACTCATTTCCACAGCCAGTGGTGAGCCAAGATCAAGCTCAATTATAAACACCTCTGTTGTATACAATCCATCTAACTGTGAATCAGTTACATAATCAGCGCTGGGTGAGTTAAGATCCAGCTCGATGATAAACACCTCTGTTATATACAATTCATCTAACCGTCAATCATTCACAGAGCCAGCGGTGACCAAGATCCAGCTCGATGATAAACACCTCTATTATATACATTTCAACTAACCGTGACTTATATTCATACCCAGCGGTGAGCCAAGATCCAGCTCGATGATAAACACCTCTGTTATATACAATTCATCTGACCGTGACTCATTTACACAGCCAGCGGTGGCCAAGATCCAGCTCGATGATAAACACCTCTGTTATATACAATTCATCTGACCGTGACTCATTTACACACCCAGTGGTGAGCCAAGATCCAGCTCAATGAGAGAAGGAAGCAGTCTGAGTAGGAATCTTCTGTTAATTAGTTTTTAGCATTATATGTTTCAGATGTGACATTTGTTTTAACCTAGAACTGCCTTTCATATAAACTGCCTCTTATCTAATTACGTTTCACGCATTGT
This sequence comes from Lissotriton vulgaris, assembly GCF_964263255.1. Lineage (NCBI taxonomy): Eukaryota > Metazoa > Chordata > Amphibia > Caudata > Salamandridae > Lissotriton > Lissotriton vulgaris. The sequence continues at coordinate 87,206,550 of NC_141685.1, read as the reverse complement.
TTGGACTGCTCTCCAGTCCACCGCAATCTAATTTCCGATTGATTGAGTGGAGAGAGCACGTCCATAGTCTTTTTTATACCTGCAGGGCGCCAGTCAAACGGTTAGCGCTCTAGTGGAAAGTCCGCCCAGGTATAAAGTCACTGCATTTCCTGCCGCGCGCATCGGGCGTGCCACTGGCCCACTGAAGTCTCACCTAAGGCAAGCCTGTCCATGCCCGTCCGCCCCTGGACGCTGCCGGCTGCCAGGGGATGCTGCCCGTTTTTCCACGGGGACCTCAGGCTCCCAGGCTGGTGTATCCTGAGGAGAGGTTGATGGAATATGGGGTTGCCTCAGCTTGTGCAGGGGAGAGAATTAACCTGCAAGTAGTAGATGCTGTCACCCAAGAGAAGTGCCCTGATTGTGGATGGACATAGGGGGAAGTCATGCATACTCCCCTTAGTCCACTATTATGTTCCATCCCAGTCCTACTGGAAAAGTGCAGGACACTGGAAGTGAGAGACAGACCGGGATGGGCCTAGCATTACCATTTAAGGGGTTGTATCTGAATGCGCGATCTATCCCAAAACATGTGGTGGAAATTTGGGACCTATTAGACGAGACCAGGCCAGACATCTGCCTTTTCACCGAAACCTGGCTGAATAATGAAGCAACGCCAGCTTTGGCAATGGCTTTTCCAGAAGATTATGCTGTGTTCCGGCTGGATAGATCAGGAAAACGGGGTGGAGGTTTGGCCATTGCCACTCGTCCCCCTTATCGTATTAAGACTCTTGATACACTATCTTCCCCCAATATCGAGCTATTGATCTTCAGAGTGCATCCCCGCCAAGAGATTGAGTGGGGGGGGGGGCTCTAGCATATCCCCCCGGGAGGTATCAAGAAGGAGTTTTGTTCAGCACTGCTGGAACGGCTGGCCCCTTATACGTTACAGGCCAACAGGTTTCTATTGGTAGGGGACTTCAATCATCCTCTGGAGGTTCTCTCCAATGCAGAATCTGTCTGTCTGGTGGCAGCGATGGAAACTCTTGAACTGACCCCTAGAGTCACTAGCCCTACACATGTGGCTGGACATGTGTTGGACATGACTTTCACCAGCATCCCTGAGTTAGTTGCCGAACCCCGTCTAAAGTTAGGCTGGACTGATCACCTGGCACTACATTTTTCTTGGGCGTTAAAAAAACTGCCCGGACCCCCACTCACTCACAAGGAGTTGTGTAGATCCTGGAAAAAGGTAACTTCTGCTGCCTTTAGTCGGGTCTATATCCCTCCCATACTTGAGAACTGTGACAATTGTGAGCCTTCCTTAGAAAGGTTTGAGGCCTCTTTAACGGATGGCCTCGACTCTATTGCACCTTTAAAGAGGGTAAATATTCAGGCAAGGGCAGCTCCTGCCCCCTGGTATTGAGATAGTCTTAAGAGAGTAAAGGCTTCATGTAGGATGTTTGAAAGAAAATGGAGGAAATCCAACTCGGAGCATAAGGAATTGTGCTACCGAGTGACTCATAGAGCTTATCTCAACAGCTGTAACATAGCTAGGCAATCCTACCTAGGCTCCAGCATTATGAAAGCTAGGAATTCCTCTCGGGAGCTCTTTTCTATCCTAAAGGAATTCACAAACCCGAGGTCTAGCAACCCACTCCCGCCATCCAACCAAGAATTATGTGAGGATCTAGGGAGCTACTTTACTAACAAAATGAAGGTGATCTATTGCGCCTTTGGGCCTGAAGAGGTTGCTCTTGAAAAGGTCCATGTGCCTGAAAACCACTGTCCTTCGAGCCTAGAATCTTTTCCCAACATCTCGGGGTAACAAGTAAGCCTGGTATTAACTCAGGTGAAATCCGGTTCCCCGCTAGACCCAGTGCCGCCTGCTGTTATGTCTGAACTAACCCCAGTCTTATCTTATGTGCTTGCTCAAGTTTGTAACATCTTCATAGGCACAGTAACGGTGCCACGAAAATGGAAATGCGCTCGTATTAAACATTTGCTTAAAAAGGCATTAGCGGACCCTATGGATTTACTGAATTTTAGACCGATTTCTTTGCTTCCCGGTTGTTAAAAAATTATAGAAACACTAGTCAACCAGCACCTTTCCTGTTACTGGGAACAGAATAACTTACTGGACATATCCCAGTCGGGCTTCTGTGCTTCTTATAGCACAGAGGCCGCTTTGTTGGAGGTTACTGACACTTTAAGAATGTCTCTGGACAAGGATATCCCTGTGATATTAGTGCTGCTTGATCTGCCGGTGGCCTTTGACATCATATCTCAACGCATCCCGTTGGCCAGGCTCCGAGAGATTGGTGTCAGAGGCATGGCCCTTAAATGGATTCAGAACTATCTGTTTGATAGAACACAGACTGTCCAGTTGGACTCTTTTGTGTCAAAAACCCCTTTGGTAGATAAAGGAGTCCCACAGGGCTTAATATTGAGCCCTACCTTGTTCAATATATATGTGGCCCCCTTAGCTGCCATCATTAGGAATTTTGCTTTTGAAACTATATTCTATGCAGACGACACACAGGTGATAGTCCCCTTTGAGGTTAACCCTTCAGTAACCAAACCTAAATGTATAAACTGCAGGAACAGCATAGCAAGCTGGATGAAGAAGAATTCTCTCCAACTCAACTCCTCAAAAACAGAGATCTTACTGTTTTACAAGGCGGAGGAGATATGGACCCCAGATTGGTGACCAGCAGAATTAGGAGAATCCCCTTCCCCTAGAGGATGGGCTAAGAAACTGGGTATCAAAATTGACAACAAATTATCCATGGAAGAGCAGGTGAAGACCGTGTCAGGCACGTGTTTTGGTACCATGAGGATGCTCAGAAAAATCTTTCAGTGGATCCCGCTAAATGCCAGAAAGACTCTTATCCAGTCACTCCTAGTTAGTCGACTGGACTATGGTAACTCTTTGTTGGTGAGAGTAAGAGAGGACTTGGCAGCCAAACTTCAAGTGGTTCAAAATACGGCAGCCCGTCTTGCCCTCAATAAGCCAGCAACCTGCCAGCAACCGCAACCTGCTCTGTACTCGGAGAATAAGGAAGACCAACATAGGTGGGCTAGCGTTTTCTTATCTGGCACCCAGTTATTGGAACTCTCTCCATGAAGAGCTCCGTGCCTGTTCCAGTTTTAAGAAACTGCTTAAAACCTGGCTTTTCTAATCTGGTTCCCACTGTCAATAGGTTGTTCTCTTCTCAGGCGTCGAGAGATCCCCCTGGGGATGATTCGCTGCACCCAATAAATGACCAAAACATAATAAATAAACAAAATAAATGATAAACACCTCTGTTGTATACAATCCATCTAACCATGAATCAGTTACAGTCAGCGGTGAGTTAAGGTCCAGCTTGATGATAAACACCTCTGTTGTATACAATCCATCTAACCATGAATCAGTTACAGTCAGCGGTGAGTTAAGGTCCAGCTTGATGATAAACACCTCTGTTGTATACAATCCATCTAACCATGAATCAGTTACAGTCAGAGGTGAGTTAAGGTCCAGCTTGATGATAAACACCTCTGTTGTATACAATCCATCTAATCGTGCATAAGCTACATAGTCAGCGGTGCGTAAAGATCAAGCTTGATGATAAACATCTCTGGTAAAGGGCCACTTTGATGGGTGCATTTACAGACGCAACGATGGACAATGGAGTCACTTCTTCCACATCAGGGCTTGGGTGGTAAATGCAGTGCACTGCAAGCATTAACCCTGAGAGTCACAGCTCACATTCTTCTCCTTTCATTCTTTCATGTCAGGGCCTGGGTGGGGAATGCAGTGCACTGCAAGCATTAACCCTGAGAGTCACAGCTCACATTCTTCTCCTTTCATTCTTCCATGTCAGGGCCTGGGTGGTGAATGCAGTGCACTGCAAGCATTAACCCTGAGAGTCACAGCTCACATTCTTCTCCTTTCATTCTTTCATGTCAGGGCCTGGGTGGGGAATGCAGTGCACTGCAAGCATTAACCCTGAGAGTCACAGCTCACATTCTTCTCCTTTCATTCTTCCATGTCAGGGCCTGGGTGGTAAATGCAGTGCACTGCAAGCATTAACACAGAGAGTCAGAGCTCACATTCTTCTCCTTTCATTCTTCCATGTCGGGGCTTGGGGGGTGAATGCAGTGCACTGCAAGCATTAACCCTGAGAGTCAGAGCTCACATTCTTCTCCTTTCATTCTTTCATGTCAGGGCCTGGGTGGTAAATGCAGTGCACTGCAAGCATTAACACAAAGAGTCACAGCTCTCCTTCTGATCCCTTCACTTGCTCCGTGTCAGGGCTTGGGTGGTAAATGCCATGCACTGCAAGCATTAACACAGAGAGTCGCAGCTCACATTCTTCTCCTTTCATTCTTCCATGTCAGGGCCTGGGTGGTAAATGCAGTGCACTGCAAGCATTAACACAGAAAGTCGCAGCTCTCATTCTGATCCTTTTACTTGTTCCGCATCAGGGCTTGGGTGGTAAATGTTGTGTACTGCAAGCAATAACTCTGAGAGTGACAGTTCACATTCTTCTCCTTTCACTTTGCTTTTGGAAACTGTTCTCTGATCGCTGTCACTGAATCATTACTGTTGTAGAAAACAACCAAACACCACAATCAGCTGTGACTATTCACCAGTGTGTGCTTGTTAAGTTAGTTCTTCTTGCAGGGACTCAGTCCAAGTCTGTTGAGTTTATAGGTTTTATCACTAATCCCTAAAGTTAGCTGAAAATACCCATCTTAGTCCAAGTACTGTTTCTAAAGCTGCTTTTGTTGCGGGGATTCTGCTCATGCACAGAACTATGTGCAGGAAACCAGGACCTCAGTGTATTGTGGTGTACCAAAAACCCACTTCAGTGCCAGAAGCCCTATCCGACTAGCAACAGTGCCTCATTCATTCTCGGTACTACAGCGAAGCTACCAATGATTGGACAACCCAGAGCAAGTGACTTTGGGACCCCTCAGGAATTGTGGGAATCAAGCACACTCTTTCGTTTTTATTCCCATAAATGTCCACAATGTGAGTAATCAGAGACACGGTATAGTTTAAATGTTTATTTCAACTGCGTGCTATAAGAAGCAGTATCTTCGCTACCATAAGTAAAAAGATGCATAAAATCAATACAAGCAGCATTGTTACAATTCCATAAAATACAAATGGAGAAATCATATTATAATGATAGTGGAACCAGGTCTATAGCGCATTGTGTACCACCCTCCCCTTGATGGTAATAAATAATATCGGATCTCTAGGTTAAAACGGGGACCGCATACCACCAAAGTCAGGTGAAGTGAATCACATCCCAGACCAGCACAGCTCTTTGTTGATGGAAAGGTTTTTTCCAAGTGCTCGTCTCATGCATGTAAAGCAATATTAAAAGCATCTGAGTTTCAGAAATAAGCAGCTGTGTTCGTGTTGTGTCTAGAGCGTGGGTCGATCAACCTGCATCAACAGCATACATTGTTATTTTAACCTTGAACACTTGGTGCAGACTTGAGGTCACAGTGTGAGTCTAGAGATGTGAAAAACAGACCGTTCTAATGTGAAGGAAAAGCAAGCAGTTTGTCTTTATAAAAAAAGAGACATGTAGTGTCATGTGCAAAAACAGCAAAATGGCGTTTGAGCAACTAACTTACTTATGCTAAAATAGCAATGTGTGCAGGCAGAATCGTATTCATCCCTACACTTTTACAAGAAGCATGAACAGAAACTCTTGGATGTCTTTTCTTTGTAACTCTTCAGCGCCAAATAAAAACCGCCAGCGTTTCTTTTCTTTTATTCCACATTGTGCTAGTCTTCCAGTGGATTTCCTGTTATATCACGTTGTTTTTTTCTATGTGTACCGAAGTGAACAATCACTGGGAATAGACACTTTTATTATTCTACAAATCTTTGGTTTTCTTCTTTTCTTCTAGTCGAGTCTTTATTCATCTGGTATTTGAATATCCAACATGATTGTACATATTTTTCCTGTAATTCCTTCATCTCACAATAACGGCACTGTTCTGTTCCTGTCAATGTCCTCAGATGAGTCAACATTATTGTTATTGTTATTAAGTTCTTTCTGAATTCGCTGCATCTCTAGGATTATTTCTAAGTGAGTTAAATGAAGGTGTGTGTTTGTTGAAGCTATGTAGGATCAGAAATTGACAAAAGCTCGTCACACTTTTAGTGCAATTGTAAGGTTTTCCCCAGGTGTGTTCGCAATTGACATATCACTTCTGACATTCATTGCAATGCTAATTTTTACTCTGTGTATGTTAGTTTATGTATCCGTAGGTTTAATAACTGACAGAAGATATTCACACATTCACTGCACCGTCAAGGATTTTTCTCTGTGAGCATTAATTGATGAATCCTTAATGCGAAAGATTTCCTACAGGTACTTCTACACTCACTACAGTTGTACGGTATTTACAGAGTGTGTGTAAGCTGATGTCTATATAGGCTTCATAATTGACTATATTTCTTCACACATTCATTACACTTGAAGGATTTTCTTCTGCGTGTGTTCGCTGATGCCTGTTTATGAGTGATAATGGACTTCAGCTTTTCAAACATTCATGGCATTTAAAAGATTTGTTTGCCCTTTGTGAGCTCGCTGATGATTTTTTAATGATGAAGAGTAAGTAAAACTACTGTCACACTCACTGCAATGGTAGGGATTTTCCCCTGTGTGTGTTCTGTGATGTGTGTGGAGGTGTGATAGTAGCCTAAAACTACTTCCACATTCACTGCAAGTGTATGGTTTTTCCTCAGTGTGTATTCGCTGATGTCTGCGGAGGCCTGTTAACTGACTGAAGCTCTTTACACATTCACTGCACTGGTATGGTTTTTCCCCTGTGTGTATTCTCTGATGTGTGCGGAGGTTTGCAATTTCACTGAAGCTCTTCACACATTCACTGCAATGGTAAGGTTTTTCCCCTGTGTGTGTTCGCTGATGTTTTTGGAGTTTTGCTAACGTAATGAAACTCTTCACACATTCACTGCAATGGTATGGTTTTTCCCCTGTGTGTATTCTCTGATGTCTGTGGAGGTTTGTAATTTGATTAAAGCTCTTTACACATTCCTTGCAATGGTATGGTTTTTCCCCTGTGTGTGTTCTCTGATGTGCGTGGAGGTGTGAGAGTAGCCTAAAACTACTTCCACATTCACTGCAATCGTATGGTTTTTCCCCTGTGAGTATTCTCTGATGTGTGCGGAGGAGTGTATTTTGACTGAAGCTCTTCACACATTCACTGCAATGGTAAGGTTTTTCCCCTGTGTGTGTTCGCTGATGTGTTTGGAGTTCTGCTAATGTACTGAAACTCTTCACACATTCACTGCAATGGTATGGTTTTTCCCCTGCGTGTATTGTCTGATGTCTGTGGAGGTTTGCAATTTGACTGAAGCTCTTTACACATTCCTTGCAATGGTATGGTTTTTCCCCTGTGTGTGTTCGCTGATGTGTTCGGAGTTCTTGTAATCGACTGAAGCTCTTCACACATTCACTGCAATGGTATGGTTTTTCCCCTGTGTGTATTTTTTGATGTACGTGTAGCTGTGAAATCTGATTGAAGCTCTTTACACATTCCTTGCAATAGTATGGTTTTTCCCCTGTGTGTGTTCGCTGATGTGTTCGGAGTTCTTGTAATCGACTGAAGCTCTTCACACATTCACTGCAATGGTATGGTTTTTCCCCTGTGTGTATTTTTTGATGTACGTGTAGCTGTGAAATTTGACTGAAGCTCTTTACACATTCATTGCAATGGTAGGGTTTTTCCCCAGTGTGTATTCGCTGATGTTTTTGGAGGTGTGATAACCGACTGAAGCTCTGCACACATTCATTGCAATGGGATGGTTTTTCCCCTGTGTGTATTCTCTGATGTGTTTGGAGGTTTGAAATTTGACTGAAGCTCTTTACACATTCATTGCAATGGTAGGGTTTTTCCCCAGTGTGTATTCGCTGATGTTTTTGGAGGTGTGATAACCGACTGAAGCTCTTCCCACATTCATTGCAATGGTATGGTTTTTCCCCTGTGTGTATTCTCTGATGTGTTTGGAGGTTTGAAATTTGACTGAAGCTCTTCCCACATTCATTGCAATGGTATGGTTTTTCCCCTGTGTGTGTTCGCTGATGTGTTTGGAGTTCTGCTAATGTACTGAAACTCTTCACACATTCACTGCAATGGTATGGTTTTTCCCCTGCGTGTATTGTCTGATATCTGTGGAGGTTTGCAATTTGACTGAAGCTCTTTACACATTCCTTGCAATGGTATGGTTTTTCCCCTGTGTGTGTTCGCTGATGTGTTCGGAGTTCTTGTAATCGACTGAAGCTCTTCACACATTCACTGCAATGGTATGGTTTTTCCCCTGTGTGTATTTTTTGATGTACGTGTAGCTGTGAAATCTGATTGAAGCTCTTTACACATTCCTTGCAATGGTATGGTTTTTCCCCTGTGTGTGTTCGCTGATGTGTTCGGAGTTCTTGTAATCGACTGAAGCTCTTCACACATTCACTGCAATGGTATGGTTTTTCCCCTGTGTGTATTTTTTGATGTACGTGTAGCTGTGAAATTTGACTGAAGCTCTTTACACATTCATTGCAATGGTAGGGTTTTTCCCCAGTGTGTATTCGCTGATGTTTTTGGAGGTGTGATAACCGACTGAAGCTCTGCACACATTCATTGCAATGGGATGGTTTTTCCCCTGTGTGTATTCTCTGATGTGTTTGGAGGTTTGAAATTTGACTGAAGCTCTTTACACATTCATTGCAATGGTAGGGTTTTTTCCCCAGTGTGTATTCGCTGATGTTTTTGGAGGTGTGATAACCGACTGAAGCTCTTCCCACATTCATTGCAATGGGATGGTTTTTCCCCTGTGTGTATTCTCTGATATGTTTGGAGGTTTGAAATTTGACTGAAGCTCTTCCCACATTCATTGCAATGGTATGGTTTTTCCCCTGTGTGTGTTCGCTGATGTGTTTGGAGATGTGATAACCGACTGAAGCTCTTCACACATTCAGTGCAATGGTATGGTTTTTCCCCTGTGTGTGTTCGCTGATGTGTTTGGAGATGTGATAACCGACTGAAGCTCTTCCCACATTCATTGCAATGGTATGGTTTTTCCCCTGTGTGTGTTCGCTGATGTGTTTGGAGATGTGATAACCGACTGAAGCTCTGTACACATTCATTGCAATGGTATAGTTTTTCCCCTGTTTGTATTCGCTGATGCTCTTTTATGGTTTCTAATTTGCTAAAGTTCTTGACATATTCAGTGGAATTGTACGATTTTTCTCCTGACCGTGTTTCCTGAAGGGTCAGCATAGTTTATAAACCACTTGCGTTATTTTCACATTCCCTGTATGTGTGTTATATTTTGGACGCTTGATTTACGATTTAAAAATAAAATACAACTCACTAAATACCTGCCACATTCATAATATAAGTAAGGCTTCCTTGTGGGTGATTGCATCTTTAGATTGGATAATGGCTTCACATGCTTGCGGGTAAAGCTTAATCTTTATTCCGATAGGTGCAAATTGGGACAATACTCTGTACTTTAGAGAGCAGAACTCCTCTTTCCTTTAGCCTTCAGTTGTTAGGATCCACTTCATTGTGCTTTTCCATGGTGCCTGCGGTTTGGCTAGAAAGAGTTTGCAATACACCTAGAGCACTGAATGGTGGTCTTTGGCCAGTTTAGATAGCGAAGCACTGCTCTAGCCATATCATGATGGTAAAGCGACTCGTAATGTGTACAGCTACTCCAAAGAGTGTCCTGGGGCCAAGCACAGGTCAGAAAAGTAAGTATATCTGTTTGTTTCAAACATGGACAAAAAGCCAAGTTTTCAATCTTTTTTAAACATGAGAAGTTTGTTCCAAGCTATGGATCCCAAATAGACACGAGACCTTCCTCCATCTCTCATACCGGCCTCATGATCAAAGCTGGTGTTGGACGCTTGTTTATACAGTAGGTGGTTTGTCAGTTTTGTTGACTTGGTTTTGTTGAGGTCATTTCTTCATCTTGGGGTGTCGAGGTGCAGAGCTCAGACTCGTACACTCACTGAATTGCCTTTGACTGGTTCTTCCTGTATCTGTCCTCTGCCTCTGCACTGATGTTTTTGGAGCTCCCTATTTTTGATAATTTTTTCAGGTTTGATGTGTTAGCTTCATTATTCATAATCAATCCATGCATTTAAGGCTTATTTTCTGTTGGGTGTAAAGAAATGCAATATTACTAAATGCAAATGTAATAGAACGTGAATACACAATAGTTAACCAGCTGTAGAAGACATCTCTTCTCTACCATATTTGAAATTTAGTGAGGAACATTTTACCGTACATGGATATTTCATTAAAACTGTGGTTGAAAATGTCACATCTTATTTACTTCTGAGAAGGCAGTGATTTACCATTATTCACAGAGTAACTTACTAAAGAAAGGGAAGCCAAAGAGCACTCGTGCTACAGGTAGAGTTTTAGGTAGATATACATGGACAAGATTTCATTTAAACAGAATCCATCCTAGCGGTCTGATTGCTGTATTATGAGTGTGGTGGTGGGACCGCCACGAGACTGCCACCCCGCCAGGATCAAGGATCCCGCTGTGGAGGCGGTCTGCAAATACCCCGAATATGTTGGCAGTGCCAAAGCCGACATCGCCGAGCATATTACGGTCTGCATATTCACCGCCCTTTTCATGGCGGGGACCCTGCCATGAAAAGGATAAAGGACATGCAGGTAAGGGGCCCTCACAGGGCCCCGGCCGATTCTGCTCCTGGGGTTGCATGCAGGGGGCACATGTTGTGCCACCCCATGGAATTGCACCCTTGTTCCTGCACAGTGTGGCATGCATGACATGGTGCAGGAACATGCTGCAGGCACTCTTAAGGTGGTGGTATGCTGTTTATGCTCTCTAATGAGCCTAATACAGCCGCCGCGAGATCGCTGCTGCACCGCCCACCCACCCTGGATTTAGGTCATAATCCGGCGGCGGGCTCTCAATGGGTTGGCAGTCTACCTGGTACCGCTGCTGTGGTAGTCCCATTGGAAGACCGCCACACTCGTTACAAAGCCCTAAGTCCCCTTCAACACATTTTACAGCCCTCCTGGCTCAAGCACTTCTGGATCCTTCTAACCTGGAAGACTGGAGCATTATCCTGAGTTGAGGTGGATTTTCTATCAGCGTAATATATATCCATCTCCCTTGAACTATTGACTGATTCTGGCCTGAAAGACAACTTAAAAAGTGAGTCTTTAGTTCTTCCTAAAGTAGGTAAAGTTAAGATCCTGTTGTATTTCAATCAGCAGCTCCTTCCAGGGTTTTCTGTAAAACAGAATGAAGGGCTGATTGCAAAGGCCCGTCTTTATATTGCGCACACAGATATGGCAAACAAACATTAAATCATGACATTTATTATTCAACGATATCATTCATTTATTCCTTATAGAGGATCCATCACAACCAATAATTTAACTGAAATATCAAGCATATTAATAATTGTTTTTGTTTTTCAACATTTACAAGATATTTGACTTATTGTTGTCTGTCTGAAGGCCAGGATCCTACTTTGTGACTCAACAGGGCTTTGGTGGAGCGGGAGGGGGTGTCTGTTGTTCACAGGTGAAGTCTCATTTCTCTGTTCCCATATTTCTTTTATCCAGGTTTACCTCATTCCGTGTCCTTCAGCTCCCCTACTCCCCTCGGTCTGTGTACTCACTCTACAGGGTTCATTGTTAGCTGAGGCAGGAGACACACTTGAAGCATGCACACAGCTGATGCAGATAATGGCCTGATAGAGAAGAGGCCATGGTTGGCAGTACGGAGCTCACAAGCTTCATTTCAGAAGCTCACCTGGGAGGTACTAACTGAGGAGGTGCACAGGAAGGGGCCAATTAGCTATAAACAGAGAGAGTGCACAGGTGAGTTCTTGTGAGGTATAAACAGATGAAGTGCACATATAGGTACCTATGAGGTACAAACAGAGCAGGGTCACAGGTAGGTGCTGATGAGGCATAAACAGAGAGAGTGCACAGGTGGGTGCTTGTGAGGGATAAACAGATGAGGTGCACATATAGGTACCTATGAGGTACAAACAGAGCAGGCGCACAGGTAGGTGCTTATGAGGTATAAACAGAGGAAGTGAAGAGGTAGGTGCTTATGAGGTATAAACAGAGCAGGTGCACAGGTAGGTGCTGATGAGGTATAAACAGAGAAAGTGAAGAGGTCGGTGCTTCAGTGCCTCTGGGTCTATATCTGCCTCTAGGCGCTCTTCCTATAATGCTGGCTCTTGCTCCTTCTACAACACTTGCTGCAGACAAGGGGCCTGATTTAGAGTTTATCGGACAGGTATTTTGTCAAACATAACAACAGATCCCGTCTGTTTTA